>NC_090939.1:521049231-521350504 GCF_040938575.1 Ambystoma mexicanum
ATACCAACTCGTTCTCGATGGCATCTTCATCGGAACCGACGACACCGCGATCCGGCTTCAAGAAATGTCGAGACTGCGGTAAAAAAATGCCGATAACGGATCCATACAGGATCTGCTTGTGGTGCTTGGGAGCCGAGCACCATTGTTCGGAGTGTGAGGACTGCATGTCCATGACGGCGAAAGCCTTGAAGGAGCGCAAGGGGAAGCTCGAGAGAGGTAAATCAGTCAAAACCTCCTCAAAGGTTTCTTCGGCTGAGTCGAGGCATTCGTCTCCTCGCCGTCGAAAACATTCCCATTCTAGATCTCGAAGTAGCTCCCACCATTCTTCGATATCAAGACACTCAAAAAAGAGACGTCGAAGATCCCCTTCCTCGTCGTCTTCTGTTTCCCCAGAAAGGGTCTCCTGTCCCACAAAACACAGCTCTCAGGCTGAGTGGGCGGAATTCAGAAAGAAAATGTTAAGCGTCTTCGAGAAAGCGGCCTTGACCCCGTCGAAGACAGCTGAGGGTGATACCCCGGGTGAAAAACCCAAAAAATCAAAACGCTGCGAGTCGCTGCACCCGGCGAAACATTCCACCCGAGAGTGCCACGAGCCATCGGGTAAGAAGGCACCATCTTCTACTCCGTCGTCGAAGATTCCTTAGATGCATGGATCGGCGCCATCGACGCCGTTGTCGAAGGGTTCTTCGACACATCGATCGATCGACTCGATGCCATCGTCGACGCCGATGAAAGAGAAGACCAAGGCTACTCCACAGCCAACGGTGATTCCAAGGGCCTCCGGCACGACGCTGAGACCGTCGTCAATGTCCTCGAGTAGGATCCCGATCCTCTCGAGTTCTTCGAGACCTCTTCCAGTTTTCTCGACGCCGTTCTCGGCGCCTTCGAAGCCTGTCACATCGGCGTCGACGACATTGATTTTTTCTCGCCCAATAATGACGAGTTTGGCTCCTTCTGCCTTAGAGATGGGTTTTACATCATTTCAGATGTCAGAGTACCCTGGACTATCTTCAATTTATGAAGAGGGGGAAGATTCTGACCAGGAAACATTTGGGTTGCAGAGGACCACACTGCCTATTTTAGAGGATTTTACCTCTGAGGAAAGAAGGTTGAAGGACCTACAGGAGTCACTACATGAGGCAAGTGGGCTGGACACTTCCCCAGAAGTGGAATTTGTTAAGCCAGACCCAGGGGAACATGCCAAAACACCCTATAGACCCCTTATGGCAAGAATTATTGAATTTATGGGTTGGTCTGCGCCTTCGCCTGTTTTTCAACAGGATGACCTGACAGACATATTAGACAAAGGTCCACAGGAGGACCCTGTGGTCCCCTTCCATGCAGCCTTACAAAGGAAAATGACATCTAATTGGGAAACTCCTGAAGTTATCCCTGCGGTCAATAAAAGATTGTCAGCCAAGTATAGGGTAGCGGCTGCTGACCCTGAATACTTATCAAAACACCCGACTCCAGAGAGCCTGGTGGTCCAAGCGGCAACTTCATCTAGCAGTAGGACCGCTTACCCTACTGTCCCACAGGATAGAGATGACAAGAGGTACGATTCTATGGCGAAGAAAGTCTTCTCTGCTTGTAGTATGGCATTGAAGTCCATCAACGCCACCTGTACGCTCGCCAGGTTCAATCACACACTGTGAGAGTGTGCTTAATCAGCGGCTCACTGCATACCCGAAGGAGAGGAAAAGGAAGCCTTCCTTAACATTTTTAAGATGGCAAAGATGCCATGTGCGAATCACTTCAAACTGGCATCGATTCCGCTGACAGTATCAGCAGGGCCATGGCGGCAAGTACAACAATCCGCAGGCATGCGTGGTTGCAAAAGTCTGGCTTTGCTCCAGCTGTACAGGCCAGACTTTTGAATATGCCCTTTGACGGCTCTTCATTATTTGGAAAAAAGGCTGATGACAGTCTGGAAAAGTTGCAGACTTCTAAAGCAGCAGCAAAATCTTTATGAGCTGCTATCCGCCAAACTCCTTTTCGCCCCTCAGGAACCTCTGGGAGAGGAAAGTCCTTTCGCTATTATTCCGCATTCGTGAAAGGCAGAGGACAGCCGGCTCAAAGAGGCCAAAGGAGATCCACCCGAGGTGGACGGGTCAAAGGTACTAAGGCCGCAGCAGCAGCAGGTGCCTCTTTACCCTCGGCATCTGCATCAGCCGCCCCCAAACCACTCTGAGGTCTTTCCACACAAAACACCTGTAGGGGGCAGGTTAACTCACCATCTGACGGAATGGCAGGCTATAACGTCAGATGCTTGGGCATTTGAGACAGTTGCCCAGGGTTACTGCCTACCCTTTCTACACATCCCTCAGAGTCATCCACCGGGGAACAGCTCTCTAAAAGTTCCAGATCCGCTCCTCTTGCAGGAAATTATAGACCTGATAGAGAAAAGTGCCATAGAACCGGTATCTGTAGCGGACAGGAACAAGGGCTGGTACTCCCCCCTACTTTCTCATACCAAAGAAGGACGGAGGACTGAGACCCATCCTGGACTTACGAGAATTGAACAAGTTCCTCAGGAAGGACAAGTTCAAGATGGGTACTCTCTCTCAGATCCTTGAGGTCCTCCAGCTCCAGGACTGGCTGGTATCTCTGGACCTTCAGGATGCTTATTTCCATGTGCCAATCCATCTCAAACACAGGAAATACCTGAGGTTCGCAATTGGCAACTCTCATTATCAATTTCGAGTTCTGCCATTTGGGCTGACCTCCTCCCCGAGGGTCTTCACCAAGCTAATGTCGGTAGTGGCGGCGAGTCTAAGGAGGGAAGGGATCCACGTCTATCCCTACCTGGACGATTGGCTGATCAGGGCTGTATCTTCGAAACAAGCCCAGGTCCAGCTAGATTATGTCTGCCACTTCCTTCACAAACTGGGCTTCTCCCTCAATTTAAAGAAGTCACAGATGATACCATCACAAAGACTCCAGATCATTGGAGCGGTCCTGGACACTTCCCTGGGAAAAGCCTCGCCACCAGAGGTGAGGGATCAAGATATTCTGCAGATGGTCACCAAGTTTCAAAATGCCCAACGTCTCCCAGCCTTCAACTTTTTGAGGTTGCTAGGCCTCATGGCATCCTGCATCTTCCTTGTGCCAGAGGCTCGCCTGAGAATGAGATCTCTTCAGTGGGCACTGAGAATTCAGTGGTCGCAATTCTCAGGGAGAATGACAGATCTCCTCTGGATTCCGGACAAAGTAGCCCGCAACCTTCAATGGTGGGCCTATCCAGAGAACATCTTGAAAGGAGAACTGGTTTGGCAACCATGGCCAGAGATAACAGTAGTCACAGACGCCTCACTCACGGGGTGGGGACCCCATGCCAACGACTTGACCATCAGCGGTCGTTGGTCTCCATCGGAGTCCAGACTACACATCAACCTATTGGAGCTGAGAGCGATCAGACTAGCGCTGAAAGCTTTCCTGCCATCAGTACAGGGGAGAAATGTCCTGATAATGACGGATAACACGGTGGCCATGCACTAGCTCAACAAAAGAGGAGGCGTAGGATCACTGCCACTGTGCAGAGAAGCAATGCAGCTCTGGTTTTGGGCAATTCAGGAAGGAATCTCTCTATCGGCAGTCCACCTAGCCGGAGAGAAGAACTTGACAGCGGACGCTCTGAGCAGGCAGAGCACAGTCTCCCACGAGTGGGAGCTAGCTCAGGAAGCCCTTCAAGAGATCTTCGCCCTTTGGGGAACCCACCCCTCAGGTGGATCTGTTTGCCACAAGCACCAACAGGAAGTGCGATCTGTTCTATTCAAGAGAATTTCCCCCGAGAGGAGCTCTAGGAGACGCGTTCGTAGTGGACTGGGAGTTTCCACTCCTTTACACGTTCCCACCAGTCCCTGTTATTCCTCAAATTATCAGGAGGTTGAGAAGATTCCGGAAAACCAGGATCCTAATTGCCCCGGACTGGGCCAGGAGAACGTGGTACCCGGACCTTCTAGATATGTCCATCTGCCCTCCAATCCATCTTCCACTCAAAGAGAATCTTCTCTCGCAGAAGGGAGGTCAGGTTCTCCATCCAGACACCAGAACCCTCAACCTTCACGCTTGGCCTCTGAAAGGGTGAGATACAAGGATTGGGATCTCCCTGATGACGTCATGGAGGTGCTGCTTTCGTCCAGAAGGCCAGCAACAAAGTCTTTATACCGCTGCTGTTGGAACAAATTTTGCAGCTGGTGTAGGGAAGAGAATATCGGCCCTTTTTCATGTGGTACACCAACAGTGTTATTGTTTCTACTCGGCAAACTCTCAGGCCTTCATGTTGGCACTGTAAAAGGCTATCTCGCAGCGCTTTCTATCTTCAAGCGCACTGCGGAGGAACCATCGTATTTCAAACTTCCTCTAGTGATACAATTTCTCAAGGGATTAACTAATGTTTATCCTCCAAAACCATTCCAGGTTCCCTTATGGGACTTAAATTTAGTCTTAAACTTCCTAATGGGCACTCCATTCGAACCACTTCACTCTTGTTCGCTGAGATTTCTCACGCTTAAAACTGTCCTATTGGTAGCACTAACATCTGCTAGGTGTCATGATGCCTACCCCCGGAGCACCAGGCCAGGCCCAGCACCCCCGGAAGCAGGCATCATGCCCTCGGGTAAAAGCCCAGCGGCCCCTTATAGGGGCTCTTTGGACTCAGTCCTGGCGCCTCTGGCGCCAGGCTCATGTTGGACATCAGTCCTGGCGCCATAGGCGCCAGGCTCATAAAGGGAGGTGTTTTGTGCACTTACCTGATGGAGACCATGCTGCACGCTTCAGGCCTCCCTGAGACCTGAAAGGAACTATTTTTTCATAGGGACTATTTTTCACTCGGGCGTGGCCAGGGAAGGATACATACCTAGTTGGGGAAGGATACATACCTGGGACTTCTTTGGAGGCTATTTAAGCCACGCCCAGACAGCAGCTCATGCTTCCCGTTGTTCTGCTTCCTGCAGCTTAACGCTCACCGTGTCTGCTCCTGCTCCTGGACTCCAGCCACGCCCGCCTCGAACCTGGAAGACCTGTAAGGAAGGAAGAGAAGAGAAAGGTGAAAACCAAGGACTATTTCAAACTTCTTACCTGCATCCGGAATCTTCTCGCCAGCATCCCTGAAGAAAGACTTCTATTTAAAAGCATTGCGTTGCTCGCTGCAGCGCCACGCTTCACTCACCTGTCCTCGAGACATCTCCCGGCTCCATCGCGGCTGTCAGCATTGGACGCCACATCTCTGCACCTAGGGGAGAGAGGAAGAAACAAAAGGTGAGCAGAAGGAACACAGAAGGAAAGCCTGATTAACAGCCATAATACTTACCGGCTTTTCTTCCACATTTCGGGTCGGCGCCGCCCCGTTGGCAGGTACCGTACCCCAGCCCCTATGGGGAAAGGACAAGAGACATTTCTGGGGAATGATAAGGACATTTAGAGGGATCGCCCTCATCACTACTCACCTCGGCAGTTTAACCCCTCAACGCATCGCCTTCATTCTGCACCTGAAATAAAGGACAGATCACAGGTTAGAAAGACAACATAAAGGGGGCCTCACTTGAACTTTGAACTTTCATACTTACGGTGCATCGCTCAGGAAAGTCAAGTGGATTTTGCCAGCGCCATTCTGAAAACCAGTGAAGTAACTGGACGAACGTGCGCCCCTGCACCAGAAGCAGGATGGAGAGTTCATCCTTCCAAACCATAAGGTGAGCTTAAACCGGGGTTTGGAGGAAGTTAGAGAGGAACGAAGGGGGAAAGGGGGGAGCTAGCACACTATTCTGCAGACTGTTAATCCCCTTTCTCATCTGCAGAAGGATATTCCTACGGGCCAGGCAAGCACGATTTGGAGGTCCTGTCCAATCGGTGTTCCGGGTCCTGCGCATCACGCTAGAAGAGGCCACAGCAATCCAGACTAGACCAGCGCCCCCGTGGGAACCAGGTGAGCGTTACACTAGGAGGGTGAGCGAGCTACAAGCTCTCTCCTGTAAACCCCCACATACAATTTTCCACAAGGACAAAGTTGTCCTACAGGTGAAGCCCAATTTCCTCCCAAAGGTGGTTTCTGAATTTCATATTACTCAGAAAATTACCTTACCTTTCGTTCTACCCTCCTCCCCATCCGGGGAAAGAGGAAGAAAGACTACATAGGCTAGATCCAAGGCGAGCTCTCCGCTTTTACATCAGCAGAATGGCTAGGATCAGGCAAGCAGACCAACTGTTTGTAGGCTACTCAGGTCACAAGTTGGGACTACCCATAACAAAACAAACCATCTCCAGGTGTAAGCGGAGCAGGTAAGGAACAAGGCAACGTGGATATGGTGTGGCATAGCGGGCTGAGTATTGCACAACACACATTAGCCGGCAAAGGCAGAGTAACATGCCACTATTGAGCACATTTTGGGGCAATTTACAGTAATGAATACCAGATCTGGGCACCTCTAAATTAGGACGGAACCTTAATGGCAAAGCGAGGAAGTGGTCAGGTCAATATTGGTTTTGAATCTGGCTGACCTTGATAAGGCAGCTCAGGCCGCTACTATGGGTACTGCAGTTGTATGTTAGGCCATCAGTAATTAAAACAGTGCAGCAGAATACTAGCGGCAGACAGTTTCTAGGATACAATACAAACATTGCAAAGATATAGATAGGCAAAGTGTATCATATTCAGGTGAGGCAGCTGCAGGCAATGGGTCTACGTGGCAGTTATGCAAGTAGCGTGGAGCGTATAGCAAGGCAGGCGCAGTAATAATACAGAACGGGACGCTAGTCAGGTTAGATATAGTTCAAGGTAGAGTGCGGGATATGGATGCGCTCCATAGATCTTATTGAATGAGCGGATAGTACTTAGCAGCAGTAATGTACTCACGGGTATTGTAGGGTCAGACGACCAAGGGGTCTGGCCCGCAGCCCAGTAGGCAGCGGACGGGCTCAGGACAGACGCTATCCTTTGGACGTGATCCTTGGAGTGGTGGGCCGGCTACTCCTACCGGCGTGGGATTGGTGTGTAAGTTAGTTTATACAGCCAATCCTCAGCCAGGGGCCAGCAGGGTGTGTAGCTGCACTTCAGAGGCAGCTAGGTAAGATGTTGGCGGCTATCCTGGCATGGGGCTGTCCTTGTGGTGTGCAGTGGCGAAAAGTTGCACTTAATAGAGAACGGCTGGTGTAAGGCGTTCCTGCAGCGTCTCCTCTGGCAATAGCGTCGAGGTACGCTTGCTGATGCAATTGCGGGATTTTGTAGCAGACGATTAGTTCCAATAAGCCTAATGGCTTACCTAATACCGCTCTGGAATCATGGGAAGGCTACCACTACTCCTGCAGGGAGGGACTTGCTTCTGCAGCGAAGGTAGACCGGAAGGGAGCTCCTGCTCCTCCGGACTTGCATGTGTCTTGGTCCTGTCGTGGCTGGTGGCGCTCTGTGGCGAACAGGGGCAAACAGGAAGGGGCCTTGCTCTCTTTGGCCTTCCTCGAGTGGGCCGGCTTCCGCCTGCCGGTGGCCTTCTGGGCGGGATGTTAGGTGTTGCTAGGCAACGCAATAAACATTGATGGCGGCGGCCATTTTAGGAGGCTGGAGCTTATCGTGTCGTAGTGCACACGTTTTCGGGTGCCTGCTGTAGGGTGGCACGGCGTAGTGCACACCACCGGTGGGCTTCAGGCTCACCTGCAGAGGGCAAAGGGAGAGCTTCCAGATGGCTGCTTCAATGGAAGCACGGCTGCTCCTGCAGTCCGTGTTATTGTTGGGGCGGCAGGTCTCAGGAGACGCATCTGGTGCACGGTAAAAGGGGCTCCTGCCCTCTCGAGCATCTACCTGGAGTGGGCGAACAGGGCAAACAGGAAGGGACCTTGCTCTCTTGGGCCTTCCTCGAGTGGGCCGGCTTCCGCCTGCCGGTGGCCCTCTGGGCGGGATGTTAGGTGTTGCTAGGCAACGCAATAAACATTGATGGCGGCAGCCATCTTAGGAGGTTGGAGCTTATCGTGTCGTAGTGCACACGATTTCGGGTGCCTCCTGTAGGGTGGCACGGTGTAGTGCACACCGCCGGTGGGCTTCAGACTCACCTGCAGAGGGCAAAGGGAGAGCTTCCAGGTGGCTGCTTCAATGGAAGCACGGCTGCTCCTGCAGACCGTGTTATCGTTGGGGTGGCGGGTCTCAGGAGACGCATCTGGTGCAAGGTAAAAGGGGCTCCTGCCCTCTCGAGCGTCTACCTGGAGCGTCTACCAGTTATCAGCGAGTCCTAGTAGTTGACTTGTAACAATGTCAATGGCAGCATTCTCCACACTCATTGTCGAGCAGCTCCCAAAGAGGGCAAGAAAATAATTCTGCTATTATGAGTCACCCTCTCCGGCGGATCCCATTATATTGGCGGAGAAAGGAAGACCAAAGAGATGCACGTTGCCAGACAGGTTCCTGCATGGGCGCGTTGGGACGCTTGCAGGGATGAAGCGTCGCTGCGATTCTCCCCGTCTTCACGTGCAGTTGGTGTAGCAGCCTCCCTACGCACGCTCCTAGGGGATATAGACTCGACGTCTGTGGGTTAATAGTTATACCCGACAGTGCAGCATATCGTGCCATCACATCTAAAACATATTTTAGATTCTCTACTGGGTGTTGTAGGTATATGAGCATGTTATCTGCATACAACGAGATAAGGTGTCGTTCCCCCCCTACCAATACTGATACCCGCCTCTCTGTATTCCTCCCTTAAATACACTGCTAATGGTTCCAGCGCTAAAATAAAGAGCTTCGGAGACCATGGGCATCCCTGTCTTGTGACCTTCCTTAACTGCCATTGCTCGGAGATAGTGGAGCCCATCTTAACTCTTGCTAACGCCGCATTGTACAGCAGCCGCACCCATTCAATGTATGTGGGCCCGATACCGTATTCCTTCAGGACCGCTAGTAGCCAGGGCCATCTAACTGAAACAACACTTTCACTGCATCAAGCAAAACTACTGCTACTTCTTGTGTCCCCCCTGAGTATAATCAATTATGTGGTGTAATCTCCGCAAATTATTAGTTATATTTCTGTGTGGGGCATATCCAGTCTGATCTGCGTGTATAAGTTTATCTAAGACCGGTCTTAGCCTATTCGCCATGACTGCTGTAAGAATCTTCCCATCTTGGTTCAGCAACGAGAGGGGCCTATAAGAGCCGCATTCTGTATCGGCTTATTCGGTTTGAGGAGTGGGATAATTATCGACTCTCGCAGGGACTCTGGCTATCTGCCTATGTCCAATGCCTCATTCAGCATTGCTAGTAATGGGGGGAGTATTTCAGCAATATATTCTTTATAAAATTCTCTGGTGAGCCCATCCCCACCTGGGTCTTTATTGGTTGGAAGTTTCTTTATCACACTCTCTAGTTCTTCTAACGTGATAGGTATCTCTTGGCAATCACTCTCTTCCTTATTGAGTTTGGGAAGATTAATCTGTCAATGCCTCTTGTATATCCAACCTTTCCCCCTCTTTGGATTCTTTATATAAGTGCGTATAATAATCATAGAAACATTTATTCACGTCTTGTTGAGTCTCCTGCAACGTTCCACCCGTCCCCTTCACCGCCCTGATAGTCTGCCGAGTAGTCTCGCTTTTATATAACCAGGCCAGTAGCCTACCCGCTTGTACCCCTCTGATCTATCCATTGTCTCGTCCAGAGTACAATTAAAATCTCCTCCCCATCTCACCGCTCCATCTTTATATGGACTGATCTTAGGATATAGAGATCTAAAATAAGCCGCAGTGTCCTGGTTCGGGGCATATACATTAATGATACATATTTCTTTACTTTCCACCAGACCTTGGATTATTACCATCTTACCATCTTTGTCCAGAAAGGTCTGCAGGATCTTGAATGGGACAGATGGTGCTATCCAAATTAGGACCCCTCTAGCATACGCTGAGTATGTGGAGCCCAGGGTCATCACGCTCCACTTCCGTCTTATTATATCTTGTTTCTCTTTAGTCACATGGGTTTCCTGCAAAAGCGCTATATCTATTTTCTGACGTCTCAAATATTTCATAACCTGGTTTTTCTTAATATAACTGTTCAAGCCTCTCACGTTCCAGGTTGCTATTCTGAGTTCACCCATATTTACCCTCCTTATCCACCCCCTTCCCTCCTTCAGCGCCCCAACTCTCCTCTCTTAGTGCGTGTCCATTGGCCAACACCCTGATAACTTTCCCAACTTCCATATATACCTACGAACCCATCCCCCCGTCCCAAACTTTTGCCCAGCTCCAAAACTGAATCTCCGGAGTCCCCACATCTCGCCTGTTTCCCAGCCAATTGCCGGTACTATGAGTGCAGCAGGAAGATACTGTACTAATAGTATCCCAACTAAAGTAACCTAATTGGGTAAAGAGTGAGTCCTAGCTCTGTATACTCCTATGCTGCGCATGTGTCTCCAGCATTTTGCCATCAGTGAAAAACTCATTTGCTTATCAGTTCTAATGTCTCTGTCACCTCTTTAATGTTCCAGCTTCACTTATCACTCCCTTCTCCAAGCTGATTTTGCTGCTCCGTCGGCATATTTTGCGAGTCCATCCATTTGCTAACTTCTTCGGGCTTCTCGAGGAAAAGAGCCTTCTCTTTATGCAGGACCTTCATCTTCGCTGGGTACTGTAACATGTATTTGAGATTGGCAACTCGTAACCTTCTTTTAACAGCCCTGTAGCACATCCTTTGCTTTTCCACCAAATAATCTGTAGTCAGGGTATGCCGTAATAGATGCTGATGCCCGGCTAATGGTTCCACCTTTTCGGAGGTGTTCCAGGATTTTCTCCCTATCTTTATAGTTCAATATCTTGGTGATCAATGGCCGTGGCAGGGCTCCAGGCGGTGGTCTCCTCATTAGGGTTCTGTGCGCCATTTCCACTGTGAACCCCTGGGTGACTGATCCGGCCCCTATTTCCTGTAGGAGCATGTCCTCTACGTAGTTGGTCGGATTCTGACCCTCCTCACCTTCTGGCAGTCTGATTATACGCATGTTGTTCCTTGGTACCCGGCCCTCTGCCTCTTCCGCTCTGTTTTCGAGGTTACGCACTTGTTTCAATATAGAGACCTCTTGGGAGTTGTCCTTGCAGCTGCTTGTGTAAGCCTTCCCTTCCTTCTCTAACACCCCAGTGCGCTCTGCAAGTGTCCTGACATTCCGTCTCAAAAGGTTCATATCGATTTTGAATTCCAATGTCGATTTCAGCTCTGCGATGGCCTACAGTATTTGCCAGTCCAATCTCCCCGGTGTTTCTCCTTCGCATGCTTCTTGCGATTGTGTCTTTGCACCCTCTGCCATTTGAGTAGGTTTGGACAAACGCATCTAATGACGACTGCTTCCCTTTACTCCTTTACTTTTATTTGCTTTAGTCGTCATTGTAGCATCCCCTTAATCTGGAACATACTTTTATGCCCATGTTCATGTGGCGCGGCCCAACCTATATCTCTGTGCTGAGTTGGGGGGGAGTGTTCTGCCGTCAGTATTGTGGCACTTTCAGTGTATATCTCACTTCAGGATCCTGCCTCATACTTACACTCTGTCAGCTTCCCTCTGGCAATTCCCTCCACTACTTGTATAGCGGGGAGCTTGTAGTGCATGCGCTTCACGTGTTGCTTCGCTCTTTCGCTAATCTCTGTGCTTCTCCGTAGATTTTTGGGTCTGATGATAGGTGCTCAGTATTTCACCTTACGTGGTTGACCCGCCTTCACACCACCACTGAGCTCACTCTGTGCATCCCTTACAGTTTCCATGCATTATGAATTGCACAAAGGGCCACCTCCGTCCGCGCCTATCTGTCCCTACTTCTACCTCTCTAATTGTCCTGATTACTGTCTGCCCTGACCTGAGCTGGGCTGGTCAACCTCCAGGAGGGCTGATGTTAAGCAATCTGTGCCAGGTTAGTGCGCCTTCTTTAGTGCATCTCCTTCTCCTCTCTGCTGTCGCTGGGTCATCCAGTTCCCCAGGAAGCTATAGATCTTCAGCGCAGTTCTCTTTTGTTCGTAACTGCAATGGGTCTTCCGCTCCGTTGGGGGCCTTCCGGGTGTCAGTTTAGCACAAGCTGTTACGCACCTGCCGGTGTAAGTTACTCCATGTCTTATAGCACCAGCCGCACTTCTGTGGGGCCCGCTTCCGGCCTATGGGTTGAAACAGCCTGTTACCATTCCACAGTTGCCATTCTGATGTGACTCCAGTCGCTCCAGCCCGTGTCCAATTGACAAATCCTTTTTCGCCCTTTCCGCTGGCGCATACTCTCAGGCCGTGCCGGGCGGTGTGAATTTCGCTGCAATTCAGGGCCGTATAACATGGGTTTGTCTTTGCGTGAGTTGGGCGCTCTTATGTCTGGTGTGCACATTGTTTTGTATCTGTAAGCAGCCCTGGGGATATGCCATCTATGTCACTGCGATGCCTGGGACCCTCAGCGAGCCTCCGCCGTCGTCACGGCTAATCTGGTCTCCTGCTCGTATTTTCTACTTGCCGGCGTATTACATCCATTACGCCTCTGCTGCGCACCAGAGTTCTCGTTTCGCATTCAGGTGTCAGTTTCAGTGTTGGATCAGCCCTGCTGACTGCCTTCCTGTGTTTGATATTATATCTCTTGTACTGTGGTTGCCACAGTGTATTCGCACGCCTGGGCCATCCGGTTTCGGATTGGCTAGTTCCACTTGTGTTGCTTCGCGTATGCTGCTCGATCACTGGAGAACACCAACCACAACCTAACAGGATTGAATTGGCCAGGATCATGTGGCCTTAAATCGCAACACTAGCCTTGATAAAGACCCCTGAAGTCGAAACAAGTGTTGGCTGACCACATATGGACAATATGCCTGAATTATAAATAAAAAAAGCTCAAGTGGTTTTTCACCCTAACAAGTGTGTGGATACTCATCCTTACTTAAAACAAGTGCACTGATCCAGGACAATACACTATATTCTCCACAAAAAGAGGCAAGGGCACCTCCTCCAACTGCCCGGGCCAGTGAGGCTCAAATAATCACATTCACTGTAATACAAAGCGAAGCGCTGGGAGTATTCCATACTAGGGCCCACCTCCTTTCCTTATAACTTATCAGCTTAGTTGTGCATAATGACTTAGACTGATGTTCTTCGGGTTCAATCGGAAGCCTTTGAATGTGTTGAGCTAGATTGCAGAGTGACTGAAATGAGTTGAAGATCGTTTACACAAGTCCTGCCCATCTCCTTGCTGTATAGCTGAGATATGACATGTTGCTGGGGCGGTTTGCACTCGGTATGGAATATTTCCAGTTTCCTGAACCATTTGAAGGATACTCTATAGTCTTTATATTGAATCGAAACTTAATGTGGGCAAAACAATAGCATGTTATGTGTTTTGGATGCTAGGTCCGTATAAGTATGGAGAAATGTGGGATGATTTTAATAAATCGTATTTTTTTATATGGATGGACCAAACTCCCATCACATTTTTTTTCTCTTCCCTTATGTATTATACTGTTGTATATAAGTTGTGTAAATAATTCTATTTGTTTAACATGGAAATAAAATGTGTTCAACAATAAAAGAAAGCTTATAATTCTTATCACCTTGATATAGATACTATGCAAAATAGATACTATGCAGCTTTCTCCTGGATGTGTTGGGCATTATCCTGGAGGCACGCAGGATGAAACGGATGACTTACACTGCTGCCTTTGTTTATGTGGTAAGGACAACCAGCTGTTGAAGTACCCCAGTTGTATGCACGGTCACCAGAGAAGTCGTAGTGGGCATTTGATGGTGCATGGCCGAACCTCAACTCATGTTAGGGATTCCATTAGTTCCGCTGGAGCACGAGGTGACACTATGCGCGCCCTCCTCAGATGCTGCGTCAGATCTACGCTGCACCCCCTTCAGGTGCATAACCCACGACCTCCAGTGGTAACATCCTGTCAGATAAATGTTCTCGACCTCAAGGCAGTCTTCTGTGCGACTGCAGTGTTTGCGGACAAGCAAGTGGGCACAATCGGGCTGTTGAATCCTTTCTCAAGAGGAGGAATTTTCCATGAATCAATTTGCATCCATGGCATACACGCAACACGTGTCTCTAGATGTTGGCTTTGGAGCTGCAACATGGGTAGCAGCACATGCTTTTTGGAAGCATTAACCCCAGGCAACCCATCTGCCCAGTATCGGATGTTTTATCCCTAGACTTTTCTCTGAAACATTTTTGGCTAAATAGAGTAATGTTGGTATGGTATGGTAATAAGACATATAGAGCGCAAACACACACCTTATAAAGGCATCATAGCGCTATAGAAGGCTCCACATGGCAGAGCCACACACACACACACATTGACCCCTAGGAGGAAATGACTAGGGGACGTCACACCTAGTCTGAACTCCAGATGGTTGCTGGCCAGGCGCAGGGACAGAGGGAGGTCATTCCACAGGTTGGCTGCCTGGACAGTGGACGAACGACCGACATCTGCCCTAATAAACCTTCCAGTGCTTTCTAAACAGTCCAAGGAGTCTGGTGGAAAGGGGCCAAGATTTACAGGTAAAATGTACAGGTTAGTCGCCATATTACATACTGAGCTGGTAGTCCCTGTGCCCCTTCCTACAGGCAACCCGCCCACCATCCCGCATTGTGCAGGTAGATGCATTCACTATGAGAACGGGGTTCGAGCTGGGGAAGCAGGTGCAAATAAATGATAGCAGGGCCTGTGGTTTTTTCAAGATTCGCCAGAACTTCTCTGTTCTTGATATCTAGGATACAGGTGTCTCGGGAGTGTGTAGAAAGGGGGCATGGACTAACAGGGGGAAGAGTCATTACTGTGAGTAACTTCTAAATATGTTACACCTGCTGAATGAAACAACATACTTCCAATTTGAAATAATTCTGCATTCCTACTCTAAAAGGGACAGTCACTTAATGTTAGCAAAACGCATGGCCTATGTCATCTCTCATCTCTCCCTCTCCGTTTCTCTCTCTTCCCCCTCTCTCTCTCTCTCCCTCTCTTTCTTCTACACATCTCTGAATGTGTAAAATGTGTTCAATCTCCTGTTCTTCTCCCTATTTCTGCTGTTTGTGTTCCCCCTAGCTAGGCCTCTCTATACCAGCTCAGAAATGCATTCCTCATAATAGGAGACCATTCCATTCGCCGCTGATTGAACTCCATTCAAATACGGTTTTGAGTTATCATTGCTACCAAAAACAACGGTCTCTTATTTAGCCAACCCGGAATGTTTGTTCACTGCCCACTCATGTGCGAGTGTGTTGTACCACTAGATGGCACTATGGTGCTTTCGTTCCTGTCCTCTCTATTACAAATGGGGATCTATTGTGCTACACGATCTTATCTTTAACGATCCTATGCATTTCTTGTGCAGATACTATGTATACTATAAATTGAAACAATGTATAGAATGTTCCATTACTTGAGCCTCCACTGACATCTGGTCTATCTATTTTGGAGCCAAACACTTCCTACAAAGTGTAGAAAAAAGAATGCCCGTACATGCCATATGTGCAGAGCTGGGATTTAGTTTGCACGCGTACTTTTTCATAGTCGTTGTAGGGTTTTGTTTGGGAAGGACCGTTTCCTCTGAACCTTGGCTTCCTCGCTGGTTCTTTTTTAAGTCATTTAACTCTCAACGAAAGGGCTTTAAATGATGCAGTGAAGTCCTGCGCTGTAGTCTGAAGAAGACTTGATATTTTGCCACAGGTGCCTTGAACCTCAAAACCATTGTCCCTGTTTTGCCTGTTGCGATTCCCTTTCAGTTAAGTCCACAAAGAACAGGTTGCACATAGGCTCTGAGGTCTTATAGACTCGGTGCGGACCGGCAGAGTCTGGCACTCAAGAACCTTTAAGAGAGTAAGCATTTTTTTATTCTGTTGGCCAATGACACCTGATTTTACCCAACAGGCTGCATGACTGGCAGGGGAGCCTTAGGCAGCGTCATATTGATATTTTATTTCGAAGCGATTGTGTCCTCCGAATTATTCCTTATCTTTGATAATACGTTTCCAGCTTGCTGGCCTCGGAAATTTTTTCTGTAGAGGGCGCTGCGCGTCGACGTCCGCCGAGTCGATGTCCCTTGAGGGCCACCATATCGGCGCCGGCGTCACCATGTCCATAAATAGCCACGCGCTGCGTCCGTTGCTCAGTTCCGTTTTTCCACGCTTTGTGGGGCCTCGGAACGTCGTTGCTCAGTTCAGTCAGGATAACTCTATCTACTCGAATAAATACCAACTCGTTCTCGATGGCATCTTCATCGGAACCGACGACACCGCGATCCGGCTTCAAGAAATGTCGAGACTGCGGTAAAAAAATGCCGATAACGGATCCATACAGGATCTGCTTGTGGTGCTTGGGAGCCGAGCACCATTGTTCGGAGTGTGAGGACTGCATGTCCATGACGGCGAAAGCCTTGAAGGAGCGCAAGGGGAAGCTCGAGAGAGGTAAGTCAGTCAAAACCTCCTTAAAGGTTTCTTCGGCTGAGTCGAGGCATTCGTCTCCTCGCCGTCGAAAATATTCCCATTCTAGATCTCGAAGTAGCTCCCACCATTCGTCGATATCAAGACACTCAAAAAAGAGACGTCGAAGATCCCCTTCCTCGTCGTCTTCTGTTTCCCCAGAAAGGGTCTCCTGTCCCACAAAACACAGCTCTCAGGCTGAGTGGGCGGAATTCAGAAAGAAAATGTTAAGCGTCTTCGAGAAAGCGGCCTCGACCCCCTCGAAGACAGCTGAGGGTGATACCCCGGGTGAAAAACCCAAAAAATCAAAACGCTGCGAGTCGCTGCACCCGGCGAAACATTCCACCTGAGAGTGCCACGAGCCATCGGGTAAGAAGGCACCATCTTCTACTCCGTCGTCGAAGATTCCTTAGATGCATGGATCGGCGCCATCGACGCCGTTGTCGAAGGGTTCTTCGACACATCGGTCGATCGACTCGACGCCATCGTCGACGCCGATGAAAGAGAAGACCAAGGCTACTCCACAGCACACGGTGATTCCAAGGGCCTCCGGCACGACGCCGAGACCGTCGTCGATGTCCTCGAGTAGGATCCCGATCCTCTCGAGTTCTTCGAGACCTCTTCCAGTTTTCTCGACGCCGTTCTCGGCGCCTTCGAAGCCTGTCACATCGGCATCGACGACATTGATTTTTTCTCGCCCAATAATGACGAGTTTGGCTCCTTCTGCCTTAGAGATGGGTTTTACATCATTTCAGATGTCAGAGTACCCTGGACTATCTTCAATTTATGAAGAGGGGGAAGATTCTGACCAGGAAACATTTGGGTTGCAGAGGACCACACTGCCTATTTCAGAGGATTTTACCTCTGAGGAAAGAAGGTTGAAGGACCTACAGGAGTCACTACATGAGGCAAGTGGGCTGGACACTTCCCCAGAAGTGGAATTTGTTAAGCCAGACCCAGGGGAACATGCCAAAACACCCTATAGACCCCTTATGGCAAGAATTATTGAATTTATGGGTTGGTCTGCGCCTTCGCCTGTTTTTCAACAGGATGACCTGACAGACATATTAGACAAAGGTACACAGGAGGACCCTGTGGTCCCCTTCCATGCAGCCTTACAAAGGAAAATGACATCTAATTGGGAAACTCCTGAAGTTATCCCTGCGGTCAATAAAAGATTGTCAGCCAAGTATAGGGTAGCGGCTGCTGACCCTGAATACTTATCAAAACACCCGACTCCAGAGAGCCTGGTGGTCCAAGCGGCAACTTCATCTAGCAGTAGGACCGCTTACCCTACTGTAGCACAGGATAGAGATGACAAGAGGTACGATTCTATGGCGAAGAAAGTCTTCTCTGCTTGTAGTATGGCATTGAAGTCCATCAACGCCACCTGTACGCTCGCCAGGTTCAATCACACACTGTGAGAGCGTGCTTCATCAGCGGCTCACTGCATACCCGAAGGAGAGGAAAAGGAAGCCTTCCTTAACATTATTAAGATGGCAAAGATGCCATGTGCGAATCACTTCAAACTGGCATCGATTCCGCTGACAGTATCAGCAGGGCCATGGCGGCAAGTACAACAATCCGCAGGCATGCGTGGTTGCAAAAGTCTGGCTTTGCTCCAGCTGTACAGGCCAGACTTTTGAATATGCCCTTTGACGGCTCTTCATTATTTGGAAAAAAGGCTGATGACAGTCTGGAAAAGTTGCAGACTTCTAAAGCAGCAGCAAAATCTTTATGAGCTGCTATCCGCCAAACTCCTTTTCGCCCCTCAGGAACCTCTGGGAGAGGAAAGTCCTTTCGCTATTATTCCGCATTCGTGAAAGGCAGAGGACAGCCGGCTCAAAGAGGCCAAAGGAGATCCACCCGAGGTGGACGGGTCAAAGGTACTAAGGCCGCAGCAGCAGCAGGTGCCTCTTTACCCTCGGCATCTGCATCAGCCGCCCCCAAACCACTCTGAGGTCTTTCCACACAAATCACCTGTAGGGGGCAGGTTAACTCACCATCTGACGGAATGGCAGGCTATAACGTCAGATGCTTGGGCATTCGAGACAGTTGCCCAGGGTTACTCCCTACCCTTTCTACACATCCCTCAGAGTCATCCACCGGGGAACAGCTCTCTAAAAGTTCCAGATCCGCTCCTCTTGCAGGAAATTATAGACCTGATAGAGAAAAGTGCCATAGAACCGGTATCTGTAGCGGACAGGAACAATGGCTGGTACTCCCCCTACTTTCTCATACCAAAGAAGGACAGAGAACTGAGACCCATCCTGGACTTACGAGAATTGAACAAGTTCCTCAGGAAGGACAAGTTCAAGATGGTAACTCTCTCTCAGATCCTTGAGGCCCTCCAGCTCCAGGACTGGCTGGTATCTCTGGACCTTCAGGATGCTTATTTCCATGTGCCAATCCATCTCAAACACAGGAAATACCTGAGGTTCGCAATTGGCGACTCTCATTATCAATTTCGAGTTCTGCCATATGGGCTGACCTCCTCCCCGAGGGTCTTCACCAAGCAAATGTCGGTAGTAGCGGCGAGTCTAAGGAGGGAAGGGATCCACGTCTATCCCTACCTGGACGTGTGGCTGAGCAGGCATGTATCTTCGAAACAAGCCCAGGTCCAGGTAGATTATGTCTGCCACTTCCTTCACAAACTGGGCTTCTCCCTCAATTTAAAGAAGTCACAGATGATACCATCACAAAGACTCCAGTTCATTGGAGCGGTCCTGGACACTTCCCTGGGAAAAGCCTCGCCACCAGAGGTGAGGGATCAAGATATTCTGCAGATGGTCACCAAGTTTCAAAATGCCCAACGTCTCCCAGCCTTCGACTTTTTGAGGTTGCTGGGCCTCATGGCATCCTGCATCTTCCTTGTGCCAGAGGCTCGCCTGAGAATGAGATCTCTTCAGTGGGCACTGAGAATTCAGTGGTCGCAATTCTCAGGGAGAATGACAGATCTCCTCCGGATTCCGGACAAAGTAGCCCGCGACCTTCAATGGTGGGCCTATCCAGAGAACATCTTGAAAGGAGAACTGGTTTGGCAACCATGGCCAGAGATAACAGTAGTCACAGACGCCTCACTCACGGGGTGGGGAGCCCATGCCAACGACTTGACCATCAGCGGTCGTTGGTCTCCATCGGAGTCCAGACTACACATCAACCTATTGGAGCTGAGAGCGATCAGACTAGCGCTGAAAGCTTTCCTGCCATCAGTACAGGGGAGAAATGTCCTGATAATGACGGACAACACGGTGGCCATGCACTAGCTCAACAAAAGAGGAGGCGTAGGATCACTGCCACTGTGCAGAGAAGCAATGCAGCTCTGGTTTTGGGCAATTCGGGAAGGAATCTCTCTATCGGCAGTCCACCTAGCCGGAGAGAAGAACTTGACAGCGGACGCTCTGAGCAGGCAGAGCACAGTCTCCCACGAGTGGGAGCTAGCTCAGGAAGCCCTTCAAGAGATCTTCGCCCTTTGGGGAACCCCTCAGGTGGATCTGTTCGCCACAAGCACCAACAGGAAGTGCGATCTGTTCTATTCAAGAGAATTTCCCCCGAGAGGAGCTCTAGGAGACGCGTTCGTAGTGGACTGGGAGTTTCCACTCCTTTACACGTTCCCACCAGTCCCTGTTATTCCTCAAATTATCAGGAGGTTGAGAAGATTCCGGAAAACCAGGATCCTAATTGCCCCGGACTGGGCCAGGAGAACGTGGTACCCGGACCTTCTAGATATGTCCATCTGCCCTCCAATCCATCTTCCACTCAAAGAGAATCTTCTCTCGCAGAAGGGAGGTCAGGTTCTCCATCCAGACACCAGAACCCTCAACCTTCACGCTTGGCCTCTGAAAGGGTGAGATACAAGGATTGGGATCTCCCTGATGACGTCATGGAGGTGCTGCTTTCGTCCAGAAGGCCAGCAACAAAGTCTTTATACCGCTGCTGTTGGAACAAATTTTGCAGCTGGTGTAGGGAAGAGAATATCGACCCTTTTTCATGTGGTACACCAACAGTGTTATTGTTTCTACTCGGCAAACTCTCAGGCCTTCAAGTTGGCACTGTAAAAGGCTATCTCGCAGCGCTTTCTATCTTCAAGCGCACTGCGGAGGAACCATCGTATTTCAAACTTCCTCTAGTGATACAATTTCTCAAGGGATTAACTAATGTTTATCCTCCAAAACCATTCCAGGTTCCTTTATGGGACTTAAATTTAGTCTTAAACTTCCTAATGGGCACTCCATTCGAACCACTTCACTCTTGTTCGCTGAGATTTCTCACGCTTAAAACTGTCCTATTCGTAGCACTAACATCTGCTAGGTGTCATGATGCCTACCCCCGGAGCACCAGGCCAGGCCCAGCACCCCCGGAAGCAGGCATCATGCCCTCGGGTAAAATCCCAGCGGCCCCTTATAGGGGCTCTTTGGACTCAGTCCTGGCGCCTTTGGCGCCAGGCTCATGTTGGACATCAGTCCTGGCGCCAAAGGCGCCAGGCTCATAAAGGGAGGTGTTTTGTGCACTTACCTGATGGAGACCATGCTGCACGCTTCAGGCCTCCCTGAGACCTGAAAGGAACTATTTTTTCATAGGGACTATTTTTCACTCGGGCGTGGCCAGGGAAGGATACATACCTAGTTGGGGAAGGATACATACCTGGGACTTCTTTGGAGGCTATTTAAGCCACGCCCAGACAGCAGCTCATGCTTCGCGTTGTTCTGCTTCCTGCAGCTTAACGCTCACCGTGTCTGCTCCTGCTCCTGGACTCCAGCCACGCCCGCCTCGAACCTGGAAGACCTGCAAGGAAGGAAGAGAAGAGAAAGGTGAAAACCAAGGACTATTTCAAACTTCTTACCTGCATCCGGAATCTTCTCGCCAGCATCCCTGAAGAAAGACTTCCATTTAAAAGCATTGCGTTGCTCGCTGCAGCGCCACGCTTCACTCACCTGTCCTCGAGACATCTCCCGGCTCCATCGCGGCTGTCAGCATCGGACGCCACATCTCTGCACCTAGGGGAGAGAGGAAGAAACAAAAGGTGAGCAGAAGGAACACAGAAGGAAAGCCTGATTAACAGCCATAATACTTACCGGCATTTCTTCCACATTTCGGGTCGGCGCCGCCCCGTTGGCAGGTACCGTACCCCGGCCCCTATGGGGAAAGGACAAGAGACATTTCTGGGGAATGATAAGGACATTTAGAGGGATCGCCCTCATCACTACTCACCTCGGCAGTTTAACCCCTCGACGCATCGCCTTCATTCTGCACCTGAAATAAAGGACAGATCACAGGTTAGAAAGACAACATAAAGGGGGCCTCACTTGAACTTTGAACTTTCATACTTACGGTGCATCGCTCAGGAAAGTCAAGTGGATTTTGCCAGCGCCATTCTGAAAACCAGTGAAGTAACTGGACGAACGTGCGCCCCTGCACCAGAAGCAGGATGGAGAGTTCATCCTTCCAAACCATAAGGTGAGCTTAAACCGGGGTTTGGAGGAAGTTAGAGAGGAACGAAGGGGGAAAGGGGGGAGCTAGCACACTATTCTGCAGACTGTTAATCCCCTTTCTCATCTGCAGAAGGATATTCCTACGGGCCAGGCAAGCACGATTTGGAGGTCCTGTCCAATCAGTGTTCCGGGTCCTGCGCATCACGCTAGAAGAGGCCACAGCAATCCAGACTAGACCAGCGCCCCCGTGGGAACCAGGTGAGCGTTACAGAACGCAAAGCCTTCCTACAAATTCCCACCCAGGCGCTATGGAAACTTCCGAAACTGACCAGTTGGCCCAATTACTGGGGGAATTATGGGCCGAAGTACACGCCGCTCGTCAAGAGACTAGTGCCCTCAGAAGGGAAGTGATTGTAATAAAGGATAGAGCTGATGACCTGGCTAGACAGCTTTTGCAAGGTCAAGCTGGACAAACTCCTTTACCCGGTTCCGGGGGAACCCCGCTCCTGTGGTTTCCAGTAACCCGGTGCAGATTAATCTACCTGGAAACATGCCACTGGCCTCACCTGAACGCTTTGCTGGGGACCCCAAACAATTCGCCGTATTCATGAATCAGTGTCGTTTGCCCTTCCTATGCAGACCTGGGGCCTTCCCTAATGATCAGACCAAGGTAGCCTTTGTGTTGTCATATCTCAGCGGCTGTGCTGCCAATTGGTCAGTCCCACTGGTAACTCAAGATGACCCGATTCTTCGTGATTTTCAAGGATTTCAAACAAGCATGGAAAGGTTATTTGCTCGACACTCCCAGGGACAGGCTCTGGATGACGAACTTCTATCTCTGCGACAGGGCAATCAAGACCTTCTATCCTACATTGCAACCTTCAATAGACTAATTGTGGAAACAGGTTGGCCAGAGGATAAAAGAATCACGTTATTCTATCGAGGTCTACGCGGAGAACTTAAAGATGTCCTGGCACAAGTTGTAAATCCGCCCCAAGAATGCACTGAATATATAGACTTAGTGGTCCAATTGGATCACAGGCTGCAAAACAGAAAAGCAGATCGGTCCAAGTTTGAAACCCGGGTGTTGGCCAAGACCCACGCTAACCCCAAGGGGGCTGATGGCTCGGAGCCTATGCAAATCGGAGGGGTTAAAGGACCCCTAACTCAAAAAGAACGGGAAAGAAGACGACAGATGCAATTATGCCTTTATTGTGGGTCCTCTGGACACTTTCTACGAGATTGCCCGGTTAAGCCGCCCAAGAAGGTGGTAGGAGCCGCTGATAAAATCCATGGAAACTCTGTATCGGGAAACGACCACGCCCAGCAAGCGTAAGGGTCCGCTTGCCGAGCTTGAAAACTAACTCTCAGACCTCGCATTTCATTGTGCCAATGGTCCTCGTAGATCCGGAACAGCCTAAACGGTTGCATGCTATAAAGGCATACATCGATAGCGGGGCTATAGGAAACTATGTGGATCGAGAATTGGTCTCTAGGATAAACCTCCCTCTGCATCCTAAAACCAACAAAGATGTCATCACCACAGTAGATGGAACCGAAATTGCCTCTGGACCGGTAATACATTCCACAGCTGAGGTGACACTTGTAGGTCCAGATGGCCATCGGGAGGCAGTTGTGTTTGATGTAAGGTGAGCTTAAACCGGGGTTTGGAGGAAGTTAGAGAGGAACGAAGGGGGAAAGGGGGGAGCTAGCACACTATTCTGCAGACTGTTAATCCCCTTTCTCATCTGCAGAAGGATATTCCTACGGGCCAGGCAAGCACGATTGGAGGTCCTGTCCAATCGGTGTTCCGGGTCCTGCGCATCACGCTAGAAGAGGCCACAGCAATCCAGACTAGACCAGCGCCCCCGTGGGAACCAGGTGAGCGTTACACTAGGAGGGTGAGCGAGCTACAAGCTCTCTCCTGTAAACCCCCACATACAATTTTCCACAAGGACAAAGTTGTCCTACAGGTGAAGCCCAATTTCCTCCCAAAGGTGGTTTCTGAATTTCATATTACTCAGAAAATTACCTTACCTTTCGTTCTACCCTCCTCCCCATCCGGGGAAAGAGGAAGAAAGACTACATAGGCTAGACCCAAGGCGAGCTCTCCGCTTTTACATCAGCAGAATGGCTAGGATCAGGCAAGCAGACCAACTGTTTGTAGGCTACTCAGGTCACAAGTTGGGACTACCCATAACAAAACAAACCATCTCCAGGTGTAAGCGGAGCAGGTAAGGAACAAGGCAACGTGGATATGGTGTGGCATAGCGGGCTGAGTATTGCACAACACACATTAGCCGGCAAAGGCAGAGTAACATGCCACTATTGAGCACATTTTGGGGCAATTTACAGTAATGAATACCAGATCTGGGCACCTCTAAATTAGGACGGAACCTTAATGGCAAAGCGAGGAAGTGGTCAGGTCAATATTGGTTTTGAATCTGGCTGACCTTGATAAGGCAGCTCAGGCCGCTACTATGGGTACTGCAGTTGTATGTTAGGCCATCAGTAATTAAAACAGTGCAGCAGAATACTAGCGGCAGACAGTTTCTAGGATACAATACAAACATTGCAAAGATATAGATAGGCAAAGTGTATCATATTCAGGTGAGGCAGCTGCAGGCAATGGGTCTACGTGGCAGTTATGCAAGTAGCGTGGAGCGTATAGCAAGGCAGGCGCAGTAATAATACAGAACGGGACGCTAGTCAGGTTAGATATAGTTCAAGGTGGAGTGCGGGATATGGATGCGCTCCATAGATCTTATTGAATGAGCGGATAGTACTTAGCAGCAGTAATGTACTCATGGGTATTGTAGGGTCAGACGACCAAGGGGTCTGGCCCGCAGCCCAGTAGGCAGCGGACGGGCTCAGGACAGACGCTATCCTTTGGACGTGATCCTTGGAGTGGTGGGCCGGCTACTCCTACCGGCGTGGGATTGGTGTGTAAGTTAGTTTATACAGCCAATCCTCAGCGAGGGGCCAGCAGGGTGTGTAGCTGCACTTCAGAGGCAGCTAGGTAAGATGTTGGCGGCCATCCTGGCATGGGGCTGTCCTTGTGGTGTGCAGTGGCGAAAAGTTGCACTTAATAGAGAACGGCTGGTGTAAGGCGTTCCTGCAGCGTCTCCTCTGGCAATAGCGTCAAGGTACGCTTGCTGATGCAATTGCGGGATTTTGTAGCAGACGATTAGGTCCAATAAGCCTAATGGCTTACCTAATACCGCTCTGGAATCATGGGAAGGCTACCACTACTCCTGCAGGGAGGGACTTGCTTCTGCAGCGAAGGTAGACCGGAAGGGAGCTCCTGCTCCTCCGGACTTGCATGTGTCTTGGTCCTGTCGTGGCTGGTGGCGCTCTGTGGCGAACAGGGGCAAACAGGAAGGGGCCTTGCTCTCTTTGGCCTTCCTCGAGTGGGCCGGCTTCCGCCTGCCGGTGGCCTTCTGGGCGGGATGTTAGGTGTTGCTAGGCAACGCAATAAACATTGATGGCGGCGGCCATTTTAGGAGGCTGGAGCTTATCGTGTCGTAGTGCACACGTTTTCGGGTGCCTGCTGTAGGGTGGCACGGCGTAGTGCACACCACCGGTGGGCTTCAGGCTCACCTGCAGAGGGCAAAGGGAGAGCTTCCAGATGGCTGCTTCAATGGAAGCACGGCTGCTCCTGCAGTCCGTGTTATTGTTGGGGCGGCAGGTCTCAGGAGACGCATCTGGTGCACGGTAAAAGGGGCTCCTGCCCTCTCGAGCATCTACCTGGAGTGGGCGAACAGGGCAAACAGGAAGGGACCTTGCTCTCTTGGGCCTTCCTCGAGTGGGCCGGCTTCCGCCTGCCGGTGGCCTTCTGGGCGGGATGTTAGGTGTTGCTAGGCAACGCAATAAACATTGATGGCGGCAGCCATCTTAGGAGGTTGGAGCTTATCGTGTCGTAGTGCACACGATTTCGGGTGCCTCCTGTAGGGTGGCACGGTGTAGTGCACACCGCCGGTGGGCTTCAGACTCACCTGCAGAGGGCAAAGGGAGAGCTTCCAGGTGGCTGCTTCAATGGAAGCACGGCTGCTCCTGCAGACCCTGTTATCGTTGGGGTGGCGGGTCTCAGGAGACGCATCTGGTGCAAGGTAAAAGGGGCTCCTGCCCTCTCGAGCGTCTACCTGGAGCGTCTACCAGTTATCAGCGAGTCCTAGTAGTTGACTTGTAACAATGTCAATGGCAGCATTCTCCACACTCATTGTCGAGCAGCTCCCAAAGAGGGCAAGAAAATAATTCTGCTATTATGAGTCACCCTCTCCGGCGGATCCCATTATATTGGCGGAGAAAGGAAGACCAAAGAGATGCACGTTGCCAGACAGGTTCCTGCATGGGCGCGTTGGGACGCTTGCAGGGATGAAGCGTCGCTGCGATTCTCCCCGTCTTCACGTGCAGTTGGTGTAGCAGCCTCCCTACGCACGCTCCTAGGGGATATAGACTCGACGTCTGTGGGTTAATAGTTATACCCGACAGTGCAGCATATCGTGCCATCACATCTAAAACATATTTTAGATTCTCTACTGGGTGTTGTAGGTATATGAGCATGTTATCTGCATACAACGAGATAAGGTGTCGTTCCCCCCCTACCAATACTGATACCCGCCTCTCTGTATTCCTCCCTTAAATACACTGCTAATGGTTCCAGCGCTAAAATAAAGAGCTTCGGAGACCATGGGCATCCCTGTCTTGTGACCTTCCTTAACTGCCATTGCTCGGAGATAGTGGAGCCCGTCTTAACTCTTGCTAACGCCGCATTGTACAGCAGCCGCACCCATTCAATGTATGTGGGCCCGATACCGTATTCCTTCAGGACCGCTAGTAGCCAGGGCCATCTAACTGAAACAACACTTTCACTGCATCAAGCAAAACTACTGCTACTTCTTGTGTCCCCCCCTGAGTATAATCAATTATGTGGTGTAATCTCCGCAAGTTATTAGTTATATTTCTGTGTGGGGCATATCCAGTCTGATCTGCGTGTATAAGTTTATCTAAGACCGGTCTTAGCCTATTCGCCATGACTGCTGTAAGAATCTTCCCATCTTGGTTCAGCAACGAGAGGGGCCTATAAGAGCCGCATTCTGTATCGGCTTATTCGGTTTGAGGAGTGGGATAATTATCGACTCTCGCAGGGACTCTGGCTATCTGCCTATGTCCAATGCCTCATTCAGCATTGCTAGTAATGGGGGGAGCATTTCAGCAATATATTCTTTATAAAATTCTCTGGTGAGCCCATCCGCACCTGGGACTTTATTGGTTGGAAGTTTCTTTATCACACTCTCTAGTTCTTCTAACGTGATAGGTATCTCTTGGCAATCACTCTCTTCCTTATTGAGTTTGTGAAGATTAATCTGTCAATGCCTCTTGTATATCCAACCTTTCCCCCTCTTTGGATTCTTTATATAAGTGCGTATAATAATCATAGAAACATTTATTCACGTCTTGTTGAGTCTCCTGCAACTTTCCACCCGTCCCCTTCACCGCCCTGATAGTCTGCCGAGTAGTCTCGCTTTTATATAACCAGGCCAGTAGCCTACCCGCTTGTACCCCTCTGATCTATCCATTGTCTCGTCCAGAGTACAATTAAAATCTCCTCCCCATCTCACCGCTCCATCTTTATATGGACTGATCTTAGGATATAGAGATCTAAAATAAGCCGCAGTGTCCTGGTTCGGGGCATATACATTAATGATACATATTTCTTTACTTTCCATCAGACCTTGGATTATTACCATCTTACCATCTTTGTCCAGAAAGGTCTGCAGGATCTTGAATGGGACAGATGGTGCTATCCAAATTAGGACCCCTCTAGCATACGCTGAGTATGTGGAGCCCAGGGTCATCACGCTCCACTTCCGTCTTATTATATCTTGTTTCTCTTTAGTCACATGGGTTTCCTGCAAAAGCGCTATATCTATTTTCTGACGTCTCAAATATTTCATAACCTGGTTTTTCTTAATATAACTGTTCAAGCCTCTCACGTTCCAGGTTGCTATTCTGAGTTCACCCATATTTACCCTCCTTATCCACCCCCTTCCCTCCTTCAGCGCCCCAACTCTCCTCTCTTAGTGCGTGTCCATTGGCCAACACCCTGATAACTTTCCCAACTTCCATATATACCTACGAACCCATCCCCCCGTCCCAAACTTTTGCCCAGCTCCAAAACTGAATCTCCGGAGTCCCCACATCTCGCCTGTTTCCCAGCCAATTGCCGGTACTATGAGTGCAGCAGGAAGATACTGTACTAATAGTATCCCAACTAAAGTAACCTAATTGGGTAAAGAGTGAGTCCTAGCGCTGTATACTCCTATGCTGCGCATGTGTCTCCAGCATTTTGCCATCAGTGAAAAACTCATTTGCTTATCAGTTCTAATGTCTCTGTCACCTCTTTAATGTTCCAGCTTCACTTATCACTCCCTTCTCCAAGCTGATTTTGCTGCTCCGTCAGCAGATTTTGCGAGTCCATCCATTTGCTAACTTCTTCGGGCTTCTCGAGGAAAAGAGCCTTCTCTTTATGCAGGACCTTCATCTTCGCTGGGTACTGTAACATGTATTTGAGATTGGCAACTCGTAACCTTCTTTTAACAGCCCTGTAGCACATCCTTTGCTTTTCCACCAAATAATCTGTAGTCAGGGTATGCCGTAATAGATGCTGATGCCCGGCTAATGGTTCCACCTTTTCGGAGGTGTTCCAGGATTTTCTCCCTATCTTTATAGTTCAATATCTTGGTGATCAATGGCCGTGGCAGGGCTCCAGGCGTTAGTCTCCTCATTAGGGTTCTGTGCGCCATTTCCACTGTGAACCCCTGGGTGACTGATCCGGCCCCTATTTCCTGTAGGAGCATGTCCTCTACGTAGTTGGTCGGATTCTGACCCTCCCCACCTTCTGGCAGTCTGATTATACGCATGTTGTTCCTTGGTACCCGGCCCTCTGCCTCTTCCGCTCTGTTTTCGAGGTTACGCACTTGTTTCAATATAGAGACCTCTTGGGAGTTGTCCTTGCAGCTGCTTGTGTAAGCCTTCCCTTCCTTCTCTAACACCCCAGTGCGCTCTGCAAGTGTCCTGACATTCCGTCTCAAAAGGTTCATATCGATTTTGAATTCCAATGTCGATTTCAGCTCTGCGATGGCCTACAGTATTTGCCAGTCCAATCTCCCCGGTGTTTCTCCTTCGCATGCTTCTTGCGATTGTGTCTTTGCACCCTCTGCCATTTGAGTAGGTTTGGACAAACGCATCTAATGACGACTGCTTCCCTTTACTCCTTTACTTTTATTTGCTTTAGTCGTCATTGTAGCATCCCCTTAATCTGGAACATACTTTTATGCCCATGTTCATGTGGCGCGGCCCAACCTATATCTCTGTGCTGAGTTGGGGGGGAGTGTTCTGCCGTCAGTATTGTGGCACGTTCAGTGTATATCTCACTTCAGGATCCTGCCTCATACTTACACTCTGTCAGCTTCCCTCTGGCAATTCCCTCCACTACTTGTATAGCGGGGAGCTTGTAGTGCATGCGCTTCACGTGTTGCTTCGCTCTTTCGCTAATCTCTGTGCTTCTCCGTAGATTTTTGGGTCTGATGATAGGTGCTCAGTATTTCACCTTACGTGGTTGACCCGCCTTCACACCACCACTGAGCTCACTCTGTGCATCCCTTACAGTTTCCATGCATTATGAATTGCACAAAGGGCCACCTCCGTCCGCGCCTATCTGTCCCTACTTCTACCTCTCTAATTGTCCTGATTACTGTCTGCCCTGACCTGAGCTGGGCTGGTCAACCTCCAGGAGGGCTGATGTTAAGCAATCTGTGCCAGGTTAGTGCGCCTTCTTTAGTGCATCTCCTTCTCCTCTCTGCTGTCGCTGGGTCATCCAGTTCCCCAGGAAGCTATAGATCTTCAGCGCAGTTCTCTCTTGTTCGTAACTGCAATGGGTCTTCCGCTCCGTTGGGGGCCTTCCGGGTGTCAGTTTAGCACAAGCTGTTACGCACCTGCCGGTGTAAGTTACTCCATGTCTTATAGCACCAGCCGCACTTCTGTGGGGCCCGCTTCCGGCCTATGGGTTGAAACAGCCTGTTACCATTCCACAGTTGCCATTCTGATGTGACTCCAGTCGCTCCAGCCCGTGTCCAATTGACAAATCCTTTTTCGCCCTTTCCGCTGACGCATACTCTCAGGCCGTGCCGGGCGGTGTGAATTTCGCTGCAATTCAGGGCCGTATAACATGGGTTTGTCTTTGCGTGAGTTGGGCGCTCTTATGTCTGGTGTGCACATTGTTTTGTATCTGTAAGCAGCCCTGGGGATATGCCATCTATGTCACTGCGATGCCTGGGGCCCTCAGCGAGCCTCCGCCGTCGTCACGGCTAATCTGGTCTCCTGCTCGTATTTTCTACTTGCCGGCGTATTACATCCATTACGCCTCTGCTGCGCACCAGAGTTCTCGTTTCGCATTCAGGTGTCAGTTTCAGTGTTGGATCAGCCCTGCTGACTGCCTTCCTGTGTTTGATATTATATCTCTTGTACTGTGGTTGCCACAGTGTATTCGCACGCCTGGGCCATCCGGTTTCGGATTGGCTAGTTCCACTTGTGTTGCTTCGCGTATGCTGCTCGATCACTGGAGAACACCAACCACAACCTAACAGGATTGAATTGGCCAGGATCATGTGGCCTTAAATCGCAACACTAGCCTTGATAAAGACCCCTGAAGTCGAAACAAGTGTTGGCTGGCCACATATGGACAATATGCCTGAATTATAAATAAAAAAAGCTCAAGTGGTTTTTCACCCTAACAAGTGTGTGGATACTCATCCTTACTTAAAACAAGTGCACTGATCCAGGACAATACACTATATTCTCCACAAAAAGAGGCAAGGGCACCTCCTCCAACTGCCCGGGCCAGTGAGGCTCAAATAATCACATTCACTGTAATACAAAGCGAAGCGCTGGGAGTATTCCAAACTAGGGCCCACCTCCTTTCCTTATAACTTATCAGCTTAGTTGTGCATAAATGACTTAGACTGATGTTCTTCAGGTTCAATCGGAAGCCTTTGAATGTGTTGAGCTAGATTGCAGAGTGACTGAAATGAGTTGAAGATCGTTTACACAAGTCCTGCCCATCTCCTTGCTGTATAGCTGAGATATGACATGTTGCTGGGGCGGTTTGCACTCGGTATGGAATATTTCCAGTTTCCTGAACCATTTGAATGATACTCTATAGTCTTTATATTGAATCGAAACTTAATGTGGGCAAAACAATAGCATGTTATGTGTTTTGGATGCTAGGTCCGTATAAGTATGGAGAAATGTGGGATGATTTTAATAAATCGTATTTTTTTATATGGATGGACCAAACTCCCATCACATTTTTTTTCTCTTCCCTTATGTATTATACTGTTGTATATAAGTTGTGTAAATAATTGTATTTGTTTAAAATGGAAATAAAATGTGTTCAACAATAAAAGAAAGCTTATAATTCTTATCACCTTGATATAGATACTATGCAAAATAGATACTATGCAGCTTTCTCCTGGATGTGTTGGGCATTATCCTGGAGGCACGCAGGATGAAACGGATGACTTACACTGCTGCCTTTGTTTATGTGGTAAGGACAACCAGCTGTTGGAGTACCCCAGTTGTATGCACCATCACCAGAGAAGTCGTAGTGGGCATTTGATGGTGCATGGCAGAACCTCAACTCATGTTAGGGATTCCATTAGTTCCGCTGGAGCACGAGGTGACACTATGCGCGCCCTCCTCAGATGCTGCGTCAGATCTACGCTGCACCCCCTTCAGGTGCATAACCCACGACCTCCAGTGGTAACATCCTGTCAGATAAATGTTCTCGACCTCAAGGCAGTCTTCTGTGCGACTGCAGTGTTTGCGAACAAGCAAGTGGGCACAATCGGGCTGTTGAATCCTTTCTCAAGAGGAGGAATTTTCCATGAATCAATTTGCATCCATGGCATACACGCAACACGTGTCTCTAGATGTTGGCTTTGGAGCTGCAACATGGGTAGCAGCACATGCTTTTTGGAAGCATTAACCCCAGGCAACCCATCTGCCCAGTATCGGATGTTTTATCCCTAGACTTTTCTCTGAAACATTTTTGGCTAAATAGAGTAATGTTGGTATGGTATGGTAATAAGACATATAGAGCGCAAACACACACCTTATAAAGGCATCATAGCGCTATAGAAGGCTCCACATGGCAGAGCCACACACACACACACATTGACCCCTAGGAGGAAATGACTAGGGGACGTCACACCTAGTCTGAACTCCAGATGGTTGCTGGCCAGGCGCAGGGACAGAGGGAGGTCATTCCACAGGTTGGCTGCCTGGACAGTGGACGAACGACCGACATCTGCCCTAATAAACCTTCCAGTGCTTTCCAAACAGTCCAAGGAGTCTGGTGGAAAGGGGCCAAGATTTACAGGTAAAATGTACAGGTTAGTCGCCATATTACATACTGAGCTGGTAGTCCCTGTGCCCCTTCCTACAGGCAACCCGCCCACCATCCCGCATTGTGCAGGTAGATGCATTCACTATGAGAACGGGGTTCGAGCTGGGGAAGCAGGTGCAAATGAATGATAGCAGGGCCTGTGGTTTTTTCAAGATTCGCCAGAACTTCTCTGTTCTTGATATCTAGGATACAGGTGTCTCGGGAGTGTGTAGAAAGGGGGCGTGGACTAACAGGGGGAAGAGTCATTACTGTGAGTAACTTCTAAATATGTTACACCTGCTGAATGAAACAACATACTTCCAATTTGAAATAATTCTGCATTCCTACTCTAAAAGGGACAGTCACTTAATGTTAGCAAAACGCATGGCCTATGTCATCTCTCATCTCTCCCTCTCCGTTTCTCTCTCTTCCCCCTCTCTCTCTCCCTCTCTTTCTTCTACACATCTCTGAATGTGTAAAATGTGTTCAATCTCCTGGTCTTCTCCCTATTTCTGCTGTTTGTGTTCCCCCTAGCTAGGCCTCTCTATACCAGCTCAGAAATGCATTCCTCATAATAGGAGACCATTCCATTCGCCGCTGATTGAACTCCATTCAAATACGGTTTTGAGTTATCATTGCTACCAAAAACAACGGTCTCTTATTTAGCCAACCCGGAATGTTTGTTCACTGCCCACTCATGTGCGAGTGTGTTGTACCACTAGATGGCACTATGGTGCTTTCGTTCCTGTCCTCTCTATTACAAATGGGGATCTATTGTGCTACACGATCTTATCTTTAACGATCCTATGCATTTCTTGTGCAGATACTATGTATACTATAAATTGAAACAATGTATAGAATGTTCCATTACTTGAGCCTCCACTGACATCTGGTCTATCTACTTTGGAGCCAAACACTTCCTACAAAGTGTAGAAAAAAGAATGCCCGTACATGCCATATGTGCAGAGCTGGGATTTAGTTTGCACGCGTACTTTTTCATAGTCGTTGTAGGGTTTTGTTTGGGAAGGACCGTTTCCTCTGAACCTTGGCTTCCTCGCTGGTTCTTTTTTAAGTCATTTAACTCTCAACGAAAGGGCTTTAAATGATGCAGTGAAGTCCTGCGCTGTAGTCTGAAGAAGACTTGATATTTTGCCACAGGTGCCTTGAACCTCAAAACCATTGTCCCTGTTTTGCCTGTTGCGATTCCCTTTCAGTTAAGTCCACAAAGAACAGGTTGCACATAGGCTCTGAGGTCTTATAGACTCGGTGCGGACCGGCAGAGTCTGGCACTCAAGAACCTTTAAGAGAGTAAGCATTTTTTTATTCTGTTGGCCAATGACACCTGATTTTACCCAACAGGCTGCATGACTGGCAGGGGAGCCTTAGGCAGCGTCATATTGATATTTTATTTTGAAGCGATTGTGTCCTCCGAATTATTCCTTATCTTTGATAATACGTTTCCAGCTTGCTGGCCTCGGAAATTTTTTCTGTAGAGGGCGCTGCGCGTCGACGTCCGCCGAGTCGATGTCCCTTGAGGGCCACCATGCCGGCGTCACCATGTCCATAAATAGCCACGCGCTGCGTCCGTTGCTCAGTTCCGTTTTTCCACGCTTTGTGGGGCCTCGAAACGTCGTTGCTCAGTTCAGTCAGGATAACTCTATCTACTCGAATAAATACCAACTCGTTCTCGATGGCATCTTCATCGGAACCGACGACACCGCGATCCGGCTTCAAGAAATGTCGAGACTGCGGTAAAAAAATGCCGATAACGGATCCATACAGGATCTGCTTGTGGTGCTTGGGAGCCGAGCACCATTGTTCGGAGTGTGAGGACTGCATGTCCATGACGGCGAAAGCCTTGAAGGAGCGCAAGGGGAAGCTCGAGAGAGGTAAGTCAGTCAAAACCTCCTCAAAGGTTTCTTCGGCTGAGTCGAGGCATTCGTCTCCTCGCCGTCGAAAATATTCCCATTCTAGATCTCGAAGTAGCTCCCACCATTCGTCGATATCAAGACACTCAAAAAAGAGACGTCGAAGATCCCCTTCCTCGTCGTCTTCTGTTTCCCCAGAAAGGGTCTCCTGTCCCACAAAACACAGCTCTCAGGCTTAGTGGGCGGAATTCAGAAAGAAAATGTTAAGCGTCTTCGAGAAAGCGGCCTCGACCCCCTCGAAGACAGCTGAGGGTGATACCCCGGGTGAAAAACCCAAAAAATCAAAACGCTGCGAGTCGCTGCACCCGGCGAAACATTCCACCTGAGAGTGCCACGAGCCATCGGGTAAGAAGGCACCATCTTCTACTCCGTCGTCGAAGATTCCTTAGATGCATGGATCGGCGCCATCGACGCCGTTGTCGAAGGGTTCTTCGACACATCGGTCGATCGACTCGACGCCATCGTCGACGCCGATGAAAGAGAAGACCAAGGCTACTCCACAGCCAACGGTGATTCCAAGGGCCTCCGGCACGACGCCGAGACCGTCGTCGATGTCCTCGAGTAGGATCCCGATCCTCTCGAGTTCTTCGAGACCTCTTCCAGTTTTCTCGACGCCGTTCTCGGCGCCTTCGAAGCCTGTCACATCGGCGTCGACGACATTGATTTTTTCTCGCCCAATAATGACGAGTTTGGCTCCTTCTGCCTTAGAGATGGGTTTTACATCATTTCAGATGTCAGAGTACCCTGGACTATCTTCAATTTATGAAGAGGGGGAAGATTCTGACCAGGAAACATTTGGGTTGCAGAGGACCACACTGCCTATTTCAGAGGATTTTACCTCTGAGGAAAGAAGGTTGAAGGACCTACAGGAGTCACTACATGAGGCAAGTGGGCTGGACACTTCCCCAGAAGTGGAATTTGTTAAGCCAGACCCAGGGGAACATGCCAAAACACCCTATAGACCCCTTATGGCAAGAATTATTGAATTTATGGGTTGGTCTGCGCCTTCGCCTGTTTTTCAACAGGATGACCTGACAGACATATTAGACAAAGGTACACAGGAGGACCCTGTGGTCCCCTTCCATGCAGCCTTACAAAGGAAAATGACATCTAATTGGAAAACTCCTGAAGTTATCCCTGCGGTCAATAAAAGATTGTCAGCCAAGTATAGGGTAGCGGCTGCTGACCCTGAATACTTATCAAAACACCCGACTCCAGAGAGCCTGGTGGTCCAAGCGGCAACTTCATCTAGCAGTAGGACCGCTTACCCTACTGTAGCACAGGATAGAGATGACAAGAGGTACGATTCTATGGCGAAGAAAGTCTTCTCTGCTTGTAGTATGGCATTGAAGTCCATCAACGCCACCTGTACGCTCGCCAGGTTCAATCACACACTGTGAGAGTGTGCTTCATCAGCGGCTCACTGCATACCCGAAGGAGAGGAAAAGGAAGCCTTCCTTAACATTATTAAGATGGCAAAGATGCCATGTGCGAATCACTTCAAACTGGCATCGATTCCGCTGACAGTATCAGCAGGGCCATGGCGGCAAGTACAACAATCCGCAGGCATGCGTGGTTGCAAAAGTCTGGCTTTGCTCCAGCTGTACAGGCCAGACTTTTGAATATGCCCTTTGACGGCTCTTCATTATTTGGAAAAAAGGCTGATGACAGTCTGGAAAAGTTGCAGACTTCTAAAGCAGCAGCAAAATCTTTATGAGCTGCTATCCGCCAAACTCCTTTTCGCCCCTCAGGAACCTCTGGGAGAGGAAAGTCCTTTCGCTATTATTCCGCATTCGTGAAAGGCAGAGGACAGCCGGCTCAAAGAGGCCAAAGGAGATCCACCCGAGGTGGACGGGTCAAAGGTACTAAGGCCGCAGCAGCAGCAGGTGCCTCTTTACCCTCGGCATCTGCATCAGCCGCCCCCAAACCACTCTGAGGTCTTTCCACACAAATCACCTGTAGGGGGCAGGTTAACTCACCATCTGACGGAATGGCAGGCTATAACGTCAGATGCTTGGGCATTCGAGACAGTTGCCCAGGGTTACTCCCTACCCTTTCTACACATCCCTCAGAGTCATCCACCGGGGAACAGCTCTCTAAAAGTTCCAGATCCGCTCCTCTTGCAGGAAATTATAGACCTGATAGAGAAAAGTGCCATAGAACCGGTATCTGTAGCGGACAGGAACAAGGGCTGGTACTCCCCCTACTTTCTCATACCAAAGAAGGACAGAGAACTGAGACCCATCCTGGACTTACGAGAATTGAACAAGTTCCTCAGGAAGGACAAGTTCAAGATGGTAACTCTCTCTCAGATCCTTGAGGCCCTCCAGCTCCAGGACTGGCTGGTATCTCTGGACCTTCAGGATGCTTATTTCCATGTGCCAATCCATCTCAAACACAGGAAATACCTGAGGTTCGCAATTGGCGACTCTCATTATCAATTTCGAGTTCTGCCATTTGGGCTGACCTCCTCCCCGAGGGTCTTCACCAAGCAAATGTCGGTAGTAGCGGCGAGTCTAAGGAGGGAAGGGATCCACGTCTATCCCTACCTGGACGTGTGGCTGAGCAGGCATGTATCTTCGAAACAAGCCCAGGTCCAGGTAGATTATGTCTGCCACTTCCTTCACAAACTGGGCTTCTCCCTCAATTTAAAGAAGTCACAGATGATACCATCACAAAGACTCCAGTTCATTGGAGCGGTCCTGGACACTTCCCTGGGAAAAGCCTCGCCACCAGAGGTGAGGGATCAAGATATTCTGCAGATGGTCACCAAGTTTCAAAATGCCCAACGTCTCCCAGCCTTCGACTTTTTGAGGTTGCTGGGCCTCATGGCATCCTGCATCTTCCTTGTGCCAGAGGCTCGCCTGAGAATGAGATCTCTTCAGTGGGCACTGAGAATTCAGTGGTCGCAATTCTCAGGGAGAATGACAGATCTCCTCCGGATTCCGGACAAAGTAGCCCGCGACCTTCAATGGTGGGCCTATCCAGAGAACATCTTGAAAGGAGAACTGGTTTGGCAACCATGGCCAGAGATAACAGTAGTCACAGACGCCTCACTCACGGGGTGGGGAGCCCATGCCAACGACTTGACCATCAGCGGTCGTTGGTCTCCATCGGAGTCCAGACTACACATCAACCTATTGGAGCTGAGAGCGATCAGACTAGCGCTGAAAGCTTTCCTGCCATCAGTACAGGGGAGAAATGTCCTGATAATGACGGACAACACGGTGGCCATGCACTAGCTCAACAAAAGAGGAGGCGTAGGATCACTGCCACTGTGCAGAGAAGCAATGCAGCTCTGGTTTTGGGCAATTCGGGAAGGAATCTCTCTATCGGCAGTCCACCTAGCCGGAGAGAAGAACTTGACAGCGGACGCTCTGAGCAGGCAGAGCACAGTCTCCCACGAGTGGGAGCTAGCTCAGGAAGCCCTTCAAGAGATCTTCGCCCTTTGGGGAACCCCTCAGGTGGATCTGTTCGCCACAAGCACCAACAGGAAGTGCGATCTGTTCTATTCAAGAGAATTTCCCCCGAGAGGAGCTCTAGGAGACGCGTTCGTAGTGGACTGGGAGTTTCCACTCCTTTACACGTTCCCACCAGTCCCTGTTATTCCTCAAATTATCAGGAGGTTGAGAAGATTCCGGAAAACCAGGATCCTAATTGCCCCGGACTGGGCCAGGAGAACGTGGTACCCGGACCTTCTAGATATGTCCATCTGCCCTCCAATCCATCTTCCACTCAAAGAGAATCTTCTCTCGCAGAAGGGAGGTCAGGTTATCCAGACACCAGAACCCTCAACCTTCACGCTTGGCCTCTGAAAGGGTGAGATACAAGGATTGGGATCTCCCTGATGACGTCATGGAGGTGCTGCTTTCGTCCAGAAGGCCAGCAACAAAGTCTTTATACCGCTGCTGTTGGAACAAATTTTGCAGCTGGTGTAGGGAAGAGAATATCGACCCTTTTTCATGTGGTACACCAACAGTGTTATTGTTTCTACTCGGCAAACTCTCAGGCCTTCAAGTTGGCACTGTTAAAGGCTATCTCGCAGCGCTTTCTATCTTCAAGCGCACTGCGGAGGAACCATCGTATTTCAAACTTACTCTAGTGATACAATTTCTCAAGGGATTAACTAATGTTTATCCTCCAAAACCATTCCAGGTTCCCTTATGGGACTTAAATTTAGTCTTAAACTTCCTAATGGGCACTCCATTCGAACCACTTCACTCTTGTTCGCTGAGATTTCTCACGCTTAAAACTGTCCTATTGGTAGCACTAACATCTGCTAGGTGTCATGATGCCTACCCCCGGAGCACCAGGCCAGGCCCAGCACCCCCGGAAGCAGGCATCATGCCCTCGGGTAAAAGCCCAGCGGCCCCTTATAGGGGCTCTTTGGACTCAGTCCTGGCGCCTTTGGCGCCAGGCTCATGTTGGACATCAGTCCTGGCGCCATAGGCGCCAGGCTCATAAAGGGAGGTGTTTTGTGAACTTACCTGATGGAGACCATGCTGCACGCTTCAGGCCTCCCTGAGACCTGAAAGGAACTATTTTTTCATAGGGACTATTTTTCACTCGGGCGTGGCCAGGGAAGGATACATACCTAGTTGGGGAAGGATACATACCTGGGACTTCTTTGGAGGCTATTTAAGCCACGCCCAGACAGCAGCTCATGCTTCGCGTTGTTCTGCTTCCTGCAGCTTAACGCTCACCTTGTCTGCTCCTGCTCCTGGACTCCAGCCACGCCCGCCTCGAACCTGGAAGACCTGCAAGGAAGGAAGAGAAGAGAAAGGTGAAAACCAAGGACTATTTCAAACTTCTTACCTGCATCCGGAATCTTCTTGCCAGCATCCCTGAAGAAAGACTTCCATTTAAAAGCATTGCGTTGCTCGCTGCAGGGCCACGCTTCACTCACCTGTCCTCGAGACATCTCCCGGCTCCATCGCGGCTGTCAGCATCGGACGCCACATCTCTGCACCTAGGGGAGAGAGGAAGAAACAAAAGGTGAGCAGAAGGAACACAGAAGGAAAGCCTGATTAACAGCCATAATACTTACCGGCATTTCTTCCACATTTCGGGTCGGCGCCGCCCCGTTGGCAGGTACCGTACCCCGGCCCCTATGGGGAAAGGACAAGAGACATTTCTGGGGAATGAAAAGGACATTTAGAGGGATCGCCCTCATCACTACTCACCTCGGCAGTTTAACCCCTCGACGCATCGCCTTCATTCTGCACCTGAAATAAAGGACAGATCACAGGTTAGAAAGACAACATAAAGGGGGCCTCACTTGAACTTTGAACTTTCATACTTACGGTGCATCGCTCAGGAAAGTCAAGTGGATTTTGCCAGCGCCATTCTGAAAACCAGTGAAGTAACTGGACGAACGTGCGCCCCTGCACCAGAAGCAGGATGGAGAGTTCATCCTTCCAAACCATAAGGTGAGCTTAAACCGGGGTTTGGAGGAAGTTAGAGAGGAACGAAGGGGGAAAGGGGGGAGCTAGCACACTATTCTGCAGACTGTTAATCCCCTTTCTCATCTGCAGAAGGATATTCCTACATGCCAGGCAAGCACGATTTGGAGGTCCTGTCCAATCGGTGTTCCGGGTCCTGCGCATCACGCTAGAAGAGGCCACAGCAATCCAGACTAGACCAGCCCCCCCGTGGGAACCAGGTGAGCGTTACACTAGGAGGGTGAGTGAGCTACAAGCTCTCTCCTGTAAACCCCCACATACAATTTTCCACAAGGACAAAGTTGTCCTACAGGTGAAGCCCAATTTCCTCCCAAAGGTGGTTTCTGAATTTCATATTACTCAGAAAATTACCTTACCTTTCGTTCTACCCTCCTCCCCATCCGGTGAAAGAGGAAGAAAGACTAAAGACTACATAGGCTAGACCCAAGGCGAGCTCTCCGCTTTTACATCAGCAGAATGGCTAGGATCAGGCAAGCAGACCAACTGTTTGTAGGCTACTCAGGTCACAAGTTGGGACTACCCATAACAAAACAAACCATCTCCAGGTGTAAGCGGAGCAGGTAAGGAACAAGGCAACGTGGATATGGTGTGGCATAGCGGGCTGAGTATTGCACAACACACATTAGCCGGCAAAGGCAGAGTAACATGCCACTATTGAGCACATTTTGGGGCAATTTACAGTAATGAATACCAGATCTGGGCACCTCTAAATTAGGACGGAACCTTAATGGCAAAGCGAGGAAGTGGTCAGGTCAATATTGGTTTTGAATCTGGCTGACCTTGATAAGGCAGCTCAGGCCGCTACTATGGGTACTGCAGTTGTATGTTAGGCCATCAGTAATTAAAACAGTGCAGCAGAATACTAGCGGCAGACAGTTTCTAGGATACAATACAAACATTGCAAAGATATAGATAGGCAAAGTGTATCATATTCAGGTGAGGCAGCTGCAGGCAATGGGTCTACGTGGCAGTTATGCAAGTAGCGCGGAGCGTATAGCAAGGCAGGCGCAGTAATAATACAGAACGGGGCGCTAGTCAGGTTAGATATAGTTCAAGGTGGAGTGCGGGATATGGATGCGCTCCATAGATCTTATTGAATGAGCGGATAGTACTTAGCAGCAGTAATGTACTCACGGGTATTGTAGGGTCAGACGACCAAGGGGTCTGGCCCGCAGCCCAGTAGGCAGCGGACGGGCTCAGGACAGACGCTATCCTTTGGACGTGATCCTTGGAGTGGTGGGCCGGCTACTCCTACCGGCGTGGGATTGGTGTGTAAGTTAGTTTATACAGCCAATCCTCAGCCAGGGGCCAGCAGGGTGTGTAGCTGCACTTCAGAGGCAGCTAGGTAAGATGTTGGCGGCCAGACTGGCATGGGGCTGTCCTTGTGGTGTGCAGTGGCGAAAAGTTGCACTTAATAGAGAAAGGCTGGTGTAAGGCGTTCCTGCAGCGTCTCCTCTGGCAATAGCGTCGAGGTACGCTTGCTGGTGCAATTGCGGGATTTTGTAGCAGACGATTAGGTCCAATAAGCCTAATGGCTTACCTAATACCGCCCTGGAATCATGGGAAGGCTACCAATACTCCTGCAGGGAGGCACTTGCTTCTGCAGCGAAGGTAGACCGGAAGGGAGCTCCTGCTCCTCCGGACTTGCATGTGTCTTGGTCCTGTCGTGGCTGGTGGCGCTCTGTGGCGAACAGGGGCAAACAGGAAGGGGCCTTGCTCTCTTTGGCCTTCCTCGAGTGGGCCGGCTTCCGCCTGCCGGTGGCCTTCTGGGCGGGATGTTAGGTGTTGCTAGGCAACGCAATAAACATTGATGGCGACGGCCATTTTAGGAGGCTGGAGCTTATCGTGTCGTAGTGCACACGTTTTCGGGTGCCTGCTGTAGGGTGGCACGGCGTAGTGCACACCACCGGTGGGCTTCAGGCTCACCTGCAGAGGGCAAAGGGAGAGCTTCCAGATGGCTGCTTCAATGGAAGCACGGCTGCTCCTGCAGTCCGTGTTATTGTTGGGGCGGCAGGTCTCAGGAGACGCATCTGGTGCACGGTAAAAGGGGCTCCTGCCCTCTCGAGCATCTACCTGGAGTGGGCGAACAGGGCAAACAGGAAGGGACCTTGCTCTCTTGGGCCTTCCTCGAGTGGGCCGGCTTCCGCCTGCCGGTGGCCTTCTGGGCGGGATGTTAGGTGTTGCTAGGCAACGCAATAAACATTGATGGCGGCAGCCATTTTAGGAGGTTGGAGCTTATCGTGTCGTAGTGCACACGATTTCGGGTGCCTCCTGTAGGGTGGCACGGTGTAGTGCACACCGCCGGTGGGCTTCAGGCTCACCTGCAGAGGGCAAAGGGAGAGCTTCCAGATGGCTGCTTCAATGGAAGCACGGCTGCTCCTGCAGACCGTGTTATCGTTGGGGTGGCGGGTCTCAGGAGACGCATCTGGTGCACGGTAAAAGGGGCTCCTGCCCTCTCGAGCGTCTACCTGGAGCGTCTACCAGTTATCAGCGAGTCCTAGTAGTTGACTTGTAACAATGTCAATGGCAGCATTCTCCACACTCATTGTCGAGCAGCTCCCAAAGAGGGCAAGAAAATAATTCCGCTATTATGAGTCACCCTCTCCGGCGGATCCCTTTATATTGGCGGAGAAAGGAAGACCAAAGAGATGCACGTTGCCAGACAGGTTCCTGCATGGGCGCGTTGGGACGCTTGCAGGGATGAAGCGTCGCTGCGATTCTCCCCGTCTTCACGTGCAGTTGGTGTATCGGCCTCCCTACGCACGCTCCTAGGGGATATAGACTCGACGTCTGTGGGTTAATAGTTATACCCGACAGTGCAACATATTTTAGATTCTCTACTGGGTGTTGTAGGTATATGAGCATGTTATCAGCATACAACGAGATAAGGTGTCGTTCCCCCCTACCAATACTGATACCCGCCTCTCTGTATTCCTCCCTTAAATACACTGCTAATGGTTCCAGCGCTAAAATAAAGAGCTTCGGAGACCATGGGCATCCCTGTCTTGTGACCTTCCTTAACTGCCATTGCTCGGAGATAGTGGAGCCCGTCTTAACTCTTGCTAACGCCGCATTGTACAGCAGCCGCACCCATTCAATGTATGTGGGCCCGATACCGTATTCCTTCAGGACCGCTAGTAGCCAGGGCCATCTAACTGAAACAAACACTTTCACTGCATCAAGCAAAACTACTGCTACTTCTTGTGTCCCCCCCTGAGTATAATCAATTATGTGGTGTAATCTCCGCATGTTATTAGTTATATTTCTGTGTGGGGCATATCCAGTCTGATCTGCGTGTATAAGTTTATCTAAGACCGGTCTTAGCCTATTCGCCATGACTGCTGTAAGAATCTTCCCATCTTGGTTCAGCAACGAGAGGGGCCTATAAGAGCCGCATTCTGTATTGGCTTATTTCGGTTTGAGGAGTGGGATAATTATCGACTCTCGCAGGGACTCTGGCTATCTGCCTATGTCCAATGCCTCATTCAGCATTGCTAGTAATGGGGGGAGTATTTCAGCAATATATTCTTTATAAAATTCTCTGGTGAGCCCATCCGCACCTGGGACTTTATTGGTTGGAAGTTTCTTTATCACACTCTCTAGTTCTTCTAACGCGATAGGTATCTCTTGGCAATCACTCTCTTCCTTATTGAGTTTGGGAAGATTAATCTGTCAATGCCTCTTGTATATCCAACCTTTCCCCCTCTTTGGATTCTTTATATAAGTGCGTATAATAATCATAGAAACATTTATTCACGTCTTGTTGAGTCTCCTGCAACGTTCCACCCGTCCCCTTCACCGCCCTGATAGTCTGTCGAGTAGTCTCGCTTTTATATAACCAGGCCAGTAGCCTACCCGCTTGTACCCCTCTGATCTATCCATTGTCTCGTCCAGAGTACAATTAAAATCTCCTCCCCATCTCACCGCTCCATCTTTATATGGACTGATCTTAGGATATAGAGATCTAAAATAAGCCGCAGTGTCCTGGTTCGGGGCATATACATTAATGATACATATTTCTTTACTTTCCACCAGACCTCGGATTATTACCATCTTTGTCCAGAAAGGTCTGCAGGATCTTGAATGGGACAGATGGTGCTATCCAAATTAGGACCCCTCTAGCATACGCTGAGTATGTGGAGCCCAGGGTCATCACGCTCCACTTCCGTCTTATTATATCCTGTTTCTCTTTAGTCACATGGGTTTCCTGCAAAAGCGCTATATCTATTTTCTGACGTCTCAAATATTTCATAACCTGGTTTTTCTTAATATAACTGTTCAAGCCTCTCACGTTCCAGATTGCTATTCTGAGTTCACCCATATTTACCCTCCTTATCCACACCCTTCCCTCCTTCAGCGCCCCAACTCTCCTCTCTTAGTGCGTGTCCATTGGCCAACTCCCCGATAACTTCCCCAACTTCCATATATACCTATGAACCCATCCCCCCGTCCCAAACTTTTGCCCAGCTCCAAAACTGAATCTCCGGAGTCCCCACATCTCGCCCGTTTCCCAGCCAATTGCCGGTACTATGAGTGCAGCAGGAAGATACTGTACTAATAGTATCCCAACTAAAGTAACCTAATTGGGTAAAGAGTGAGTCCTAGCGCTGTATACTCCTATGCTGCGCATGTGTCTCCAGCATTTTGCCATCATTGAAAAACTCATTTGCTTATCAGTTCTATTGTCTCTGTCACCTCTTTAATGTTCCAGCTTCACTTATCACTCCCTTCTCCAAGCTGATTTTGCTGCTCCGTCGGCATATTTTGCGAGTCCATCCATTTGCTAACTTCTTCGGGCTTCTCGAGGAAAAGAGCCTTCTCTTTACGCAAGACCTTCATCTTCGCTGGGTACTGTAACATGTATTTGAGATTGGCAACTCGTAACCTTCTTTTAACAGCCCTGTAGCACATCCTTTGCTTTTCCACCAAAAAATCTGTAGTCAGGGTATGCCGTAATAGATGCTGATGCCCGGCTAATGGTTCCACCTTTTCGGAGGTGTTCCAGGATTTTCTCCCTATCTTTATAGTTCAATATCTTGGTGATCAATGGCCGTGGCAGGGCTCCAGGCGGTGGTCTCCTCATTAGGGTTCTGTGCGCCATCTCCACTGTGAACCCCTGGGTGACTGATCCGGCCCCTATTTCCTGTAGGAGCATGTCCTCTACGTAGTTGGTCGGATTCTGACCCTCCTCACCTTCTGGTAGTCTGATTATACGCATGTTGTTCCTCGGTACCCGGCCCTCTGCCTCTACCGCTCTGTTTTCGAGGTTACGCACTTGTTTCAATATAGAGACCTCTTGGGAGTTGTCCTTGCAGCTGCTTGTGTAAGCCTTCCCTTCCTTCTCTAACACCCCAGTGCGCTCTGCAAATGTCCTGACATTCCATCTCAAAAGGTTCATATCGATTTTGAATTCCAATGTCGATTTCAGCTCTGCGATGGCCTACAGTATTTGCCAGTCCAATCTCCCCGGTGTTTCTCCTTCGCATGCTTCTTGCGATTGTGTCTTTGCACCCTCTGCCATTTGAGTAGGTTTGGACAAACGCATCTAATGACGACTGCTTCCCTTTACTCATTTACTTTTATTTGCTTTAGTCGTCATTGTAGCATCCCCTTAATCTGGAACATACTTTTATGCCCATGTTCATGTGGCGCGGCCCAACCTATATCTCTGTGCTGAGTTGGGGGGGAGTGTTCTGCCGTCAGTATTGTGGCACTTTCAGTGTATATCTCACTTCAGAATCCTGCCTCATACTTACACATCTGTCAGCTTCCCTCTGGCAATTCCCTCCACTACTTGTATAGCGGGGAGCTTGTAGTGCATGCGCTTCACGTGTTGCTTCGCTCTTTCGCTAATCTCTGTGCTTCTCCGTAGATTTTTGGGTCTGATGATAGGTGCTCAGTATTTCACCTTACGTGGTTGACCCGCCTTCACACCACCACTGAGCTCACTCTGTGCATCCCTTACAGTTTCCATGCATTATGAATTGCACAAAGGGCCACCTCTGTCCGCGCCTATCTGTCCCTACTTCTACCTCTCTAATTGTCCTGATTACTGTCTGCCCTGACCTGAGCTGGGCCGGTCAACCTCCAGGAAGGCTGATGTTAAGCAATCTGTGCCAGGTTAGTGCGCCTTCTTTAGTGCATCTCCTTCTCCTCTCTGCTGTCGCTGGGTCATCCAGTTCCCCAGGAAGTTATAGATCTTCAGCGCAGTTCTCTCTTGTTCGTAACTGCAATGGGTCTTCCGCTCCGTTGGGGGCCTTCCGGGTGTCAGTTAGCACAAGCTGTTACGCACCTGCCGGCGTATGTTACTCCATGTCTTATGCCACAGGCCCCGTGCTGCACGAAGTGCGACACGATGGAGGGCCTGGGGAGTTAGGCGCAGGGTGGGGGAGACAACCGGCGGGAAAACAAAAGGGAGGGGCAGCCAGAGCGGCGCCCCCACCCTCGGCGTTCCCCAGGAAACGCCAAACAGGAAAAGACCAGGTGGGAAAGTAACAGGGGGGGGAGGACAGGAAGAAGCCGGCCCCCAACGGCACAACAAAAGGGGGAAGGGGTATAAGTAACCCAAGGAAGCGTGGCCAAGACACAACCAGGTTAGGAGCTCACCTCACTCGGGTAAAGCTCCCAGGGCCTGGAAAAGGGGGACAAGGATACGTTTTGCCTCTGCGGGCTTATGCGTAGTCCGTGTCTTCGGTTCCCCGGTCAATTTCGCCTCTGCGGGCTTAAGTGTCGGGAAGAACAAAGGAACGAGGCGTAGGAGGAGCGGAAGAAGGAGGACCCACCTCTGCTTGGCGGCGACATCCATCGGCGAAGAGCGGGACCCCGGAAGGCGAGAAGCGGAACCATCGGCTTCGTACCTGGGAATCCAGAGCTGCAACACAACCAGTCGGAGGTGCGGAAGAAGACCGCTGCAGAAGTCATCGGGGAAGAACAGGCAGCGTAACCGGCGGAAGAAGCGGGAGAGGCCGGGCAACACGTCGCCAAGTAGGAGAGCCGGAGAGCTGAAGCGGGCGCCTCCTACACCCGCGGAGAGAGGAAAAGAAAGGTCGCGGAAGAAACATCGCGCCTAGGGGGCGGGGCGAAGGACACGCCGTATAAACTTTAAAGCGGCAGTACGTACCGGTGTAGACGAACAGCACGAAGCGAAAAACAACAACGTGCTGGAACAACAGTCTGGAGTCCGAGCTGGTTAGGGCAGCGTTGCCCAGGAAACAATTAACACCGGGAAAAAGGAAAAGCATAAACTAGAACAAACGGTCGGAACAGGCAACACGGGAAGCCAGACAGGGGCTCAGTGAAACAATACAGGAGGAACAAGCAAGTGAGGGAGAGTCTACAAGAAAGCCAGAAGAGGCAAAAGTTGGGAATGACGGAAGAAAGAACAAGAAGAGCGCAGGAATTCAGCGCATGGGCCAAAAAAGCAGAAAAAGACTATGGGGCCAAATGGGTGCTGGATGTGATGCAAAAGGAAGAAAGGGCTAGGGCAATGTCGCCCCTGCTGCTAGAGGATTCCACGGACAGCGACGAGGAAGCCGTGGTACCCCAAGGACAGAAGAGGGCAAGAGGAGTGGCGGAAGAGTCGCAAGAACCAGAGAGGCCTAAGAAAAAGCAGAAAAACAAAGGTATCGTAAAATTAAATAACAATATTAACAAAATGATTAAAGTATTAAATGCGAATGTCAAATGCATAAGGGCTCAGGGTATGTCGCCCAGAGCCAAGAAGGGAAAGAAAAGAGAGCAAGATAACCTGGGATCAGAATGGGAAAGTAGTGATGATGAAGAGAGAGACCACCTGCGAGCCTCGGTGAAAAAGAAAGGGGTAATAGGTAATGGAAGAAATACAGAGGACAGGGCAGGAGGGGGCATGGGGGCAGGGGCCAACAGACAGCGGGGCTACCATCCCAACACCGGGGCTTCCCCAAAGCCCAGACCCTATAGCAACGCCAGCGCCTGCCGTAGTAACAGTAACTGAGCCAGCCACAAATATGACAAAGTATGGGAGACCCACGATAGGCAAAGATGCACAGGGGCGGTCATTGAAAGCACAAGCCTGGCATATTAGCGACAAAGTTAAAGAAAAAATATGGAGAAAAGAGTTGATAGACATATTTACCTTGCTAGATGTACAGAAAAGGGGCCATGATATAGCAAAAGAAGATATAAAGGAAGACGAAAAAGGTTTATTGAAAAGATCAGCAGTGACAAGGAACTTTGACAATTGGACAGCAGCATTCCAGATAATGTCGTCCATCATTTTGCAGAAATTCCCTGAGGACGGCCCATCGCTAGTCACCTATCAGCAGAGTGTACTGAAAGTTTACAAAGCATTTGGGGGTGATGCGTGGAAAGAGTATGATCATGAGTTTAGGAAAGAGATGGATTGTTTCCCGGATATTGGGTGGGACGAAGAGAATTACAAGCTGTACATCTTTAATGTATTAAAAGAGAAATGGGACAGCAGAGAACAGTCAAAGACAGGCAGCTATTACAGAAGACAGTATGGGTACAACGATTATAGGAGCGATTACAGATACAGCAACAGGAGGTTCGATAGTAGTCGTGACAGGGCCAGCGAGCAGAATTTTCGGAGCAGGCAGTACGAGGCACAGAGAAGTTGGCAGAGCAACATACCACCAACAGCACAAGGGGGTGGCAAGGGAGAGAATGGGGGTCCAAGAACACAGCCGGGGCAATGCAGAAATTTCGAGAAGGGGGTGCCATGCAGCTGGGGGAAAAATGCAAATTCAATCACAAATGCAAGAATTGGTGGGGGGAGCATATTACCACTAAATGCACGAGAACAGCATACAATAAGTACAGGGGGTCAGAGAAGCGGAACTAAAAGGGTAAGTGAGAAAGGGGTCACTCCAGTGAAGATAGAAAAAATGGAGAAATGGCTACGGGTGTTTCCAGATCAAGAAATTGCAGAAACGATCAGGCAAGGGTTTCAAGAAGGTTTTAAGATTCGTTTGACGGGCACGGTTCTACGAACATGGCCAAAAATCTGAAATCAGCATTAGCAAACAAAGATTTGGTAACCAAGAAAATCAGCAAAGAAATCGAGCTAGGGAGGATCAGAGGCCCTTACAGTTCTCCCCCATTTAAAGAGTACATATGTTCACCACTAGGATTAGTTCCAAAAAAGGAGGCAGGTGAATTTAGGCTGATTCACCACCTATCATACCCAACAGGGGCCTCAGTTAATGACGGCATCAACAAGGAGGCAGTGTCAGTCAGTTACTCAGATTTCATGGAAGCCGTACACATAGTCAGAGAGGCAGGAAAGGGAGCATGGATGGCAAAAGCAGACATAAAGTCGGCTTTCCGCCTATTACCAGTGACAGAAGAGTCACAGAGGTGGTTATGCATGCAGTGGGAAGGCAAATACTTTGTGGACAGGTGCCTCCCGATGGGTTGCGCCATTTCATGTGCGTATTTTGAGAAAGTAAGCTCATTCATACACTGGGCACTTACAAAAGAATGTAAGGGGGCGCAGGTAGTACACTACCTGGATGACTTTTTATTCGTGGGGCCACATGGTTCCAAACAATGTCAAAATACTCTGCAGAAATTCGTAGCATTGGCGAAAGAGTGGGGTTTCCCATTAGCGGAAGAAAAAACTATGGGCCCAACACAAACAATACAATTCCTAGGCATCGAAATAGACTCACGAATGGGGGAATGCAGGATCCCAGAAGAAAAGGTAGCAGACTTATTAAGTAAAATCAAAGACCTAAAAGGGAGAAACAAGGCTACCGTAAAGGAGCTACAATCACTGGCAGGAAAACTGAACTTTGCAGGGAGAATCATAAAGCAAGGTAGGATATTCCAGAGAAGGGTAGAACAGAGGACAAGAGGGGCCAAAGAAGGACACCATAGGGTAAGAATTTGGGAAGGAATAAAAAGGGACTTGGGGGTGTGGGCAGAATTCTTAAAGTCCTTCAATGGCTCAGTAATCTGGCGCACACCTATAAACGAAGAGAACGAAAGGGTATTGTTCACAGATGCAGCCGGGGGGTTCGGCTTCGGCGCAATGCTAGGTACGGAATGGTGTGCGGAAGAATGGCCAGAAGCATGGCAAAAAGCAGCATGGACTAGTAATATTACATTGTTAGAAATATTCCCAATATGGGTAGCACTATGAGCATGGGAAAAGGAGCTGAGCTTCAAAGAATTAAAAGTATGGTCGGATAACATGGCGGTAGTACATGTCATAAATAACGGGAGTGCCTCATGCCCACTGGTGCTGGAAATAATGAGGGCTATAACCCTGAGTTGTCTTATGAATAATGTCAGCTTAAAGGCAAGACATATCGCCGGTGAAGCAAATGTGGTCGCTGACGCCTTATCTCGCTTTCAGTGGGCCAGGTTCAGAGAATTGCGCCCAGATGCAAGAAGGACAAAAACACCCACGCCAAAGAAGGCATGGGTACCTCTGGAAGAATGGGAGGAAGCACGGTCAACTACAAGGTTGGCTCAGAAGAGGAGGAGGAACCACAGGAGCAGACAGTTGAAAAGTTGGCCAGAAACGCCATAACATACAGAACTGGTGAGCAATACAAAAAGCATGTGAATAATGTGTTAAGAGAAACGGGGGCAAAAAAGGTGGGGGACATCACAGTGGCAATGTTATGTGAATTTGTGGGGAGCGCTTTTTCGCAAGGAAAGAGGAAAAGTTGGGCGGCAGCACATCTGGCGGCAATAGCATATACGGCAAAGGTGGCAGACCCGACAACAAATTCACGAATAAAATACGCAATGAAGGGGTGGGCAAGGTTAGAAGGAAAGATACCTGACAGCAGGAGGCCCTTGAATTTTGCAAAGGTGACGATATTGTTGAAACTTCTGCATAGCACATGTAAAGGCAGCTACGAGATCAAACTGTTTAGGGCAGCGTTTGCATTAGCATATTATGGGGCACTAAGGGTCGGAGAGCTAGTAGCGCGTAACACAACGGCAGGGGATGGCTTAGCAAAGAGCGACATCTGCATAAGGGCCGAAGGAATGGCAATACTACTAAGGAAGTCTAAAACAGACCAAGAGGGGAGAGGGCGGACAATAGAGCTAAATTGTATCAAGGAAAGAGAGCATTGCCCGAGGTGCATCACAAAACAATTTCTCAAGGTGCGCCCGGAAGTAGGGGGGCAGCTATTGATACATAGGAACGGCAGTGCCCTCAGCAGATATCAATTCCAGGCAGTACTGAAGAAAACCATAGCAAAGGCGGGGTGGGACGAGGCAGAGTTCGGGACCCACTCCTTCAGAATAGGGGCAGCCACATCGGCATGGGCAGGGGGCCTGGGGGCAGATGGAGTAAAGAGAATTGGGGGGTGGAAATCACAATGTTTCAAAAGATATGTGCGTGAAAACATGATATGATTCATTTCCCATTTCCATGCAGACAAAACACCCTACAAGTCAGCATGGATAGTCGGCCATTCATTTGTGACAAGAGCAGGCAGGTGGATCGAGGACTACAGAGAGGGTTTGCATTTCAAACGGACAATAACTTCATGGTGGGGCCTCCCAGGGATGCATTGGGAGGACATCCACGACAGGCTGTCAGATCTGATTGGGTTCAGGGACCCTCCCGAGTATTTGGTCATCCACCTCGGGGGGAACGACTTGGTCAGAACAAATCGGGGCGAGCTAATGCGCAACATGTGTGAATCACTAAGGGCGATAGCTCATTGCTGGGGTAAAACAAACATTTTTATGTCAGAGATCATAACCCGCAGAATCTGGTACGGGGCTCACAAGAGGCAGGCTATTGAGACGGCACGGAAAAAACTGAACAAAGCAGTAGAGAAGTACTGCAGGAGCACAGGACTCCATTTTATAAGACATGGGCTATCACAGAACGACCCCGACTGGTTCCACCAGGATGGGGTACACCTGTCCAATAAGGGCTTGGGGAGATTTTCGGAGAACATTTTCAAGCATTAGCGGTACAGGGTTGCAAATAGGGTGGCGGTAGGGTCGCTGTTTTGGGGGGACCTGAGCGGTATAGACAAACAACCCCTCAGGTGTGGTGGCACGTGCCAGGAAAGGATGCCACAGGGCAACGAAATGTAGTCGAAAGGAAGGTGGGCATCCCAACCCCTGGACACGAGGTGCCCAAAAAGCGTTGGTTATTGTACAGTTGTCATAACCAGTGTGTAGCGTTAATTTTGTATAAAATAAACAGGCCTACGGCCACCAATTTTTCCACGAAACATAACTGTGTGTGCATTATCATTTCTGGGTCAGGGCATAGGACAACAGGGACAAGAGCAGGGGGGGAACCCACACTACTCAGCCTATGCCACAGGCCCCGTGCTGCACGAAGTGCGACACGATGGAGGGCCTGGGGAGTTAGGCGCAGGGTGGGGGAGACAACCGGCGGGAAAACAAAAGGGAGGGGCAGCCAGAGCGGCGCCCCCACCCTCGGCGTTCCCCAGGAAACGCCAAACAGGAAAAGACCAGGTGTGAAAGTAACAGGGGGGGAGGACAGGAAGAAGCCGGCCCCCAACGGCACAACAAAAGGGGGAAGGGGTATAAGTAACCCAAGGAAGCGTGGCCAAGACACAACCAGGTTAGGAGCTCACCTCACTCGGGTAAGCTCCCAGGGCCTGGAAAAGGGGGACAAGGATACGTTTTGCCACCCAACCCGCCCAACAAGAAAGGAAGGAAGAAATCCGGAACAGGAACGCCGAGTACTTTTCTTCGGTACACGGTAAAAGAAAAGTCGTAGGCGGCGGCACGTGTCCAGGAAAGGATGCCACAGGGCAACGAAATGTAGTCGAAAGGAAGGTGGGCATCCCAACCCCTGGACACGAGGTGCCCAAAAAGCGTTGGTTATTGTACAGTTGTCATAACCAGTGTGTAGCGTTAATTTTGTATAAAATAAACAGGCCTACGGCCACCAATTTTTCCACGAAACATAACTGTGTGTGCATTATCATTTCTGGGTCAGGGCATAGGACAACAGGGACAAGAGCAGGGGGGGAACCCACACTACTCAGCCTATGGCACCAGCCGCACTTCTGTGGGGCCCGCTTCCGGCCTATGGGTTGAAACAGCCTGTTACCATTCCACAGTTGCCATTCTGATGTGACTCCAGTCGCTCCAGCCCGTGTCCAATTGACAAATCCTTTTTCGCCCTTTCCGCTGGCGCATACTCTCAGGCCGTGCCGGGCGGTGTGAATTTCGCTGCAGTTCAGGGCCGTATAACATGGGTTTGTCTTTGCGTGAGTTGGGCGCTCTTATGTCTGGTGTGCACATTGTTTTGTATCTGTAAGCAGCCCTGGGGATATGCCATCTATGTCACTGCGATGCCTGGGGCCCTCAGCGAGCCTCCGCCGTCGTCACGGCTAATCTGGTCTCCCCTGCTCGTATTTTCTACTTGCCGGCGTATTACATCCATTACGCCTCTGCTGCGCACCAGAGTTCTCGTTTCGCATTCAGGTGTCAGTTTCAGTGTTGGATCAGCCCTGCTGACTGCCTTCCTGTGTTTGATATTATATCTCTTGTACTGTGGTTGCCACAGTGTATTCGCACGCCTGGGCCATCCGGTTTCGGATTGGCTAGTTCCACTTGTGTTGCTTTGCGTATGCTGCTCGATCACTGGAGAACACCAACCACAACCTAACAGGATTGAATTGGCCAGGATCATGTGGCCTTAAATCGCAACACTAGCCTTGATAAAGACCCCTGAAGTCGAAACAAGTGTTGGCTGACCACATATGGACAATATGCCTGAATTATAAATAAAAAAAGCTCAAGTGGTTTTTCACCCTAACAAGTGTGTGGATACTCATCCTTACTTAAAACAAGTGCACTGATCCAGGACAATACACTATATTCTCCACAAAAAGAGGCAAGGGCACCTCCTTCAACTGCCCGGGACTGTGAGGCTCAAATAATCACATTCACTGTAATACAAAGCGAAGCGCTGGGAGTATTCCATACTAGGGCCCACCTCCTTTCCTTATAACTTATCAGCTTAGTTGTGCATAATGACTTAGACTGATGTTCTTCGGGTTCAATCGGAAGCCTTTGAATGTGTTGAGCTAGATTGCAGAGTGACTGAAATGAGTTGAAGATCGTTTACACAAGTCCTGCCCATCTCCTTGCTGTATAGCTGAGATATGACATGTTGCTGGGGCGGTTTGCACTCGGTATGGAATATTTCCAGTTTCCTGAACCATTTGAATGATACTCTATAGTCTTTATATTGAATCGAAACTTAATGTGGGCAAAACAATAGCATGTTATGTGTTTTGGATGCTAGGTCCATGTAAGTATGGAGAAATGTGGGATGATTTTAATAAATCGTATTTTTTTATATGGATGGACCAAACTCCCATCACCTTTTTTTTCTCTTCCCTTATGTATTATACTGTTGTATATAAGTTGTGTAAATAATTCTATTTGTTTAAAATGGAAATAAAATGTGTTCAACAATAAAAGAAAGCTTATAATTCTTATCACCTTGATATAGATACTATGCAAAATAGATACTATGCAGCTTTCTCCTGGATGTGTTGGGCATTATCCTGGAGGCACGCAGGATGAAACGGATGACTTACACTGTTGCCTTTGTTTATGTGGTAAGGACAACCAGCTGTTGGAGTACCCCAGTTGTATGCACGGTCACCAGAGAAGTCGTAGTGGGCATTTGATGGTGCATGGCAGAACCTCAACTCATGTTAGGGATTCCATTAGTTCCGCTGGAGCACGAGGTGACACTATGCGCGCCCTCCTCAGATGCTGCGTCAGATCTACGCTGCACCCCCTTCAGGTGCATAACCCACGACCTCCAGTGGTAACATCCTGTCAGATAAATGTTCTCGACCTCAAGGCAGTCTTCTGTGCGACTGCAGTGTTTGCGGACAAGCAAGTGGGCACAATCGGGCTGTTGAATCCTTTCTCAAGAGGAGGAATTTTCCATGAATCAATTTGCATCCATGGCATACACGCAACACGTGTCTCTAGATGTTGGCTTTGGAGCTGCAACATGGGTAGCAGCACATGCTTTTTGGAAGCATTAACCCCAGGCAACCCATCTGCCCAGTATCGGATGTTTTATCCCTAGACTTTTCTCTGAAACATTTTTGGCTAAATAGAGTAATGTTGGTATGGTATGGTAATAAGACATATAGAGCGCACACACACACCTTATAAAGGCATCATAGCGCTATAGAAGGCTCCACATGGCAGAGCCACACACACACACACATTGACCCCTAGGAGGAAATGACTAGGGGACGTCACACCTAGTCTGAACTCCAGATGGTTGCTGGCCAGGCGCAGGGACAGAGGGAGGTCATTCCACAGGTTGGCTGCCTGGACAGTGGACGAACGACCGACATCTGCCCTAATAAACCTTCCAGTGCTTTCTAAACAGTCCAAGGAGTCTGGTGGAAAGGGGCCAAGATTTACAGGTAAAATGTACAGGTTAGTCGCCATATTACATACTGAGCTGGTAGTCCCTGTGCCCCTTCCTACAGGCAACCCGCCCACCATCCCGCATTGTGCAGGTAGATGCATTCACTATGAGAACGGGGTTCGAGCTGGGGAAGCAGGTGCAAATGAATGATAGCAGGGCCTGTGGTTTTTTCAAGATTCGCCAGAACTTCTCTGTTCTTGATATCTAGGATACAGGTGTCTCGGGAGTGTGTAGAAAGGGGGCATGGACTAACAGGGGGAAGAGTCATTACTGTGAGTAACTTCTAAATATGTTACACCTGCTGAATGAAACAACATACTTCCAATTTGAAATAATTCTGCATTCCTACTCTAAAAGGGACAGTCACTTAATGTTAGCAAAACGCATGGCCTATGTCATCTCTCATCTCTCCCTCTCCGTTTCTCTCTCTTCCCCCTCTCTCTCTCTCCCTCTCTTTCTTCTACACATCTCTGAATGTGTAAAATGTGTTCAATCTCCTGGTCTTCTCCCTATTTCTGCTGTTTGTGTTCCCCCTAGCTAGGCCTCTCTATACCAGCTCAGAAATGCATTCCTCATAATAGGAGACCATTCCATTCCCCGCTGATTGAACTCCATTCAAATACGGTTTTGAGTTATCATTGCTACCAAAAACAACGGTCTCTTATTTAGCCAACCCGGAATGTTTGTTCACTGCCCACTCATGTGCGAGTGTGTTGTACCACTAGATGGCCCTATGGTGCTTTCGTTCCTTTCCTCTCTATTACAAATGGGGATCTATTGTGCTACACGATCTTATCTTTAACGATCCTATGCATTTCTTGTGCAGATACTATGTATACTATAAATTGAAACAATGTATAGAATGTTCCATTACTTGAGCCTCCACTGACATCTGGTCTATCTACTTTGGAGCCAAACACTTCCTACAAAGTGTAGAAAAAAGAATGCCCGTACATGCCATATGTGCAGAGCTGGGATTTAGTTTGCACGTGTACTTTTTCATAGTCGTTGTAGGGTTTTGTTTGGGAAGGACCGTTTCCTCTGAACCTTGGCTTCCTCGCTGGTTCTTTTTTAAGTCATTTAACTCTCAACGATAGGGCTTTAAATGATGCAGTGAAGTCCTGCGCTGTAGTCTGAAGAAGACTTGATATTTTGCCACAGGTGCCTTGAACCTCAAAACCATTGTCCCTGTTTTGCCTGTTGCGATTCCCTTTCAGTTAAGTCCACAAAGAACAGGTTGCACATAGGCTCTGAGGTCTTATAGACTCGGGGCGGACTGGCAGAGTCTGGCACTCAAGAACCTTTAAGAGAGTAAGCATTTTTTTATTCTGTTGGCCAATGACACCTGATTTTACCCAACAGGCTGCATAACTGGCAGGGGAGCCTTAGGCAGCGTTATATTGATATTGATATTTAATTTCGAAGCGATTTTGTCCTCCGACGTATTCCTTATCTTTGATAATACCTTTCCAGCTTGCTGGCCTCGGAAATTTTTTCTGTAGAGGGCGCTGCGCGTCGACGTCCGCCGAGTCGATGTCCCTTGAGGGCCACCATATCGGCGCCGGCGTCACCATGTCCATAAATAGCCACGCACTGCGTCCGTTGCTCAGTTCCGTTTTTCCACGCTTTGTGGGGCCTCGGAACGTCGTTGCTCAGTTCAGTCAGGATAACTCTATATCTACTCGAATAAATACCAACTCGTTCTCGATGGCATCTTCATCGGAACCGACAACGCCGCGATCCAGCTTCAAGAAATGTCGAGACTGCGGTAAAAAAATGCCGATAACGGATCCATACAGGATCTGCTTGTGGTGCTTGGGAGCGGAGCACCATTGTTCGGAGTGTGAGGACTGCATGTCCATGACGGCGAAAGCCTTGAAGGAGCGCAAGGGGAAGCTCGAGAGAGGTAAGTCAGTCAAAACCTCCTCAAAGGTTTCTTCGGCTGAGTCGAGGCATTCGTCTCCTCGCCGTCGAAAACATTCCCATTCTAGATCTCGAAGTAGCTCCCACCATTCGTCGAGATCAAGACACTCAAAAAAGAGACGTCGAAGATCCCCTTCCTCGTCGTCTTCTGTTTCCCCAGAAAGGGTCTCCTGTCCCACAAAACACAGCTCTCAGGCTGAGTGGGAGGAATTCAGAAAGAAAATGTTAAGCGTCTTCGAGAAAGCGGCCTCGACCCCCTCGAAGACAGCTGAGGGCGATACCCCGGGTGAAAAACCCAAAAAATCAAAACGCTGCGAGTCGCTGCACCCGGCGAAAAATTCCACCCGAGAGTGCCACGAGCCATCGGGTAAGAAGGCACCATCTTCTACGCCGTCGTCGAAGATTCCTTAGACGCATGGATCGGCGCCATCGACGCCGTTGTCGAAGGGTTCTTCGACACATCGGTCGATCGACTCGACGCCATCGTCGACGCCGATGAAAGAGAAGACCAAGGCTACTCCACAGCCAACGGTGATTCCAAGGGCTCCCGGCACGACGCAGAGACCGTCGTCGATATCCTCGAGTAGGATCCCGATCCTCTCGAGTTCTTCGAGACCTCTTCCAGTTTTCTCGACGCCTTCGAAGCCTGTCACATCGGCGTCGACGACATTGATTTTTTCTCGCCCAATAATGACGAGTTTGGCTCCTTCTGCCTTAGAGATGGGTTTTACACCATTTCAGATGTCAGAGTAGCCTGGACTATCTTCAATTTATGAAGAGGGGGAAGATTCTGACCAGGAAACATTTGGGTTGCAGAGGACCACACTGCCTATTTCAGAGGATTTTACCTCTGAAGAAAGAAGGTTGAAGGACCTACAGGAGTCACTACATGAGGCAAGTGGGCTGGACACTTCCCCAGAAGTGGAATTTGTTAAGCCAGACCCCGGGGAACATGCCAAAACACCCTATAGAACCCTTATGGCAAGAATTATTGAATTTATGGGTTGGTCTGCGCCTTCGCCTGTTTTTCAACAGGATGACCTGACAGACATATTAGACAAAGGTCCACAGGAGGACCCTGTGGTCCCCTTCCATGCAGCCTTACAAAGGAAAATGACATCTAATTGGGAAACTCCTGAAGTTATCCCTGCGGTCAATAAAAGATTGTCAGCCAAGTATAGGGTAGCGGCTGCTGACCCTGAATACTTATCAAAACACCCGACTCCCGAGAGCCTGGTGGTCCAAGCGGCAACTTCATCTAGCAGTAGGACCGCTTACCCTACTGTCCCACAGGATAGAGATGACAAGAGGTACGATTCTATGGCGAAGAAAGTCTTCTCTGCTTGTAGTATGGCATTGAAGTCCATCAACGACACCTGTATGTTCGCCAGGTTCAGTCACACACTGTGGGAGTGTGCTTCATCAGCGGCTCACTGCATGCCCGAAGGAGAGGAAAAGGAAGCCTTCCTTAACATTATTAAGATGGCAAAGATGCCATGTGCGAATCACTTCAAACTGGCATCGATTCCGCTGACAGTATCAGCAGGGCCATGGCGGCAAGTACAACAATCCGCAGGCATGCGTGGTTGCAAAAGTCTGGCTTTGCTCCAGCTGTACAGGCCAGACTTTTGAATATGCCCTTTGACGGCTCTTCATTATTTGGAAAAAAGGCTGATGACAGTCTGTAAAAGTTGCAGACTTCTAAAGCAGCAGCAAAATCTTCATGAGCTGCTATCCGCCAAACTCCTTTTCGCCCCTCCTCGGGAACCTCTGGGAGAGGAAAGTCCTTTCGCTATTATTCCGCATTCGTGAAAGGCAGAGGACAGCCGGCTCAAAGAGGCCAAAGGAGATCCACCCGAGGTGGACGGGTCAAAGGTACTAAGGCCGCAGCAGCAGCAGGTGCCTCTTTACCCTCGGCATCTGCATCAGCCGCCCCCAAACCACTCTGAGGTCTTTCCACACAAAACACCTGCAGGGGGCAGGTTAACTCACCATCTGACGGAATGGCAGGCTATAACGTCAGATGCTTGGGCATTCGAGACAGTTGCCCAGGGTTACTCCCTACCCTTTCTACACATCCCTCAGAGTCATCCACCGGGGAACAGCTCTCTAAAAGTTCCAGATCCGCTCCTCTTGCAGGAAATTATAGACCTGCTAGAGAAAAGTGCCATAGAACTGGTATCTGTAGCGGTCAGGAACAAGGGCTGGTACTCCCCCTACTTTCTCATACCAAAGGAGGACGGAGGACTGAGACCCATCCTGGACTTACGAGAATTGAACAAGTTCCTCAGGAAGGACAAATTCAAGATGGTAACTCTCTCTCAGATCCTTCAGGCCCTCCAGCTCCAGGACTGGCTGGTATCTCTGGACCTTCAGGATGCTTATTTCCATGTGCCAATCCATCTCAAACACAGGAAATACCTGAGGTTCGCAATTGGCGACTCTCATTATCAATTTCGAGTTCTGCCATTTGGGCTGACCTCCGCCCCGAGGGTCTTCACCAAGCTAATGTCGGTAGTGGCGGCGAGTCTAAGGAGGGAAGGGATCCACGTCTATCCCTACCTGGACGATTGGCTGATCAGGGCTGTATCTTCGAAACAAGCCCAGGTCCAGCTAGATTATGTCTGCCACTTCCTTCACAAACTGGGCTTCTCCCTCAATTTAAAGAAGTCACAGATGATACCATCACAAAGACTCCAGTTCATTGGAGCGGTCCTGGACACTTCCCTGGGAAAAGTCTCGCCACCAGAGGTGAGGGATCAAGATATTCTGCAGATGGTCACCAAGTTTCAAAATGCCCAACGTCTCCCAGCCTTCGACTTTTTGAGGTTGCTAGGCCTCATGGCATCCTGCATCTTCCTTGTGCCAGAGGCTCGCCTGAGAATGAGATCTCTTCAGTGGGCACTGAGAATTCAGTGGTCGCAATTCTCAGGGAGAATGACAGATCTCCTCCGGATTCCGGACAAAGTAGCCCGCGACCTTCAATGGTGGGCCTATCCAGAGAACATCTTGAAAGGAGAACTGGTTTGGCAACCCTGGCCAGAGATAACAGTAGTCACAGACGCCTCACTCACGGGGTGGGGAGCCCATGCCAACGACTTGACCATCAGCGGTCGCTGGTCTCCATCGGAGTCCAGACTACACATCAACCTATTGGAGCTGAGAGCGATCAGACTAGCGCTGAAAGCTTTCCTGCCATCAGTACAGGGGAGAAATGTCCTGATAATGACGGACAACACGGTGGCCATGCACTAGCTCAACAAAAGAGGAGGCGTAGGATCACTGCCACTTTGCAGAGAAGCAATGCAGCTCTGGTTTTGGGCAATTCGGGAAGGAATCTCTCTATCGGCAGTCCACCTAGCCGGAGAGAAGAACTTGACAGCGGACGCTCTGAGCAGGCAGAGCACAGTCTCTCACGAGTGGGAGCTAGCTCAGGAAGCCCTTCAAGAGATCTTCGCCCTTTGGGGAACCCCTCAGGTGGATCTGTTCGCCACAAGCACCAACAGGAAGTGCGATCTCTTCTGTTCAAGAGAATTTCCCCCAGAGGAGCTCTAGGAGACGCGTTCGTAGTGGACTGGGAGTTTCCACTCCTTTACACGTTCCCACCAGTCCCTGTTATTCCTCAAATTATCAGGAGGTTGAGAAGATTCCGGAAAACCAGGATCCTAATTGCCCCGGACTGGGCCAGGAGAACGTGGTACCCGGACCTTCTAGATATGTCCATCTGCCCTCCAATCCATCTTCCACTCAAAGAGAATCTTCTCTCGCAGAAGGGAGGTCAGGTTCTCCATCCGGACACCAGAACCCTCAACCTTCACGCTTGGCTTCTGAAAGGGTGAGGTACAAGGATTGGGATCTCCCTGATGACGTCATGGAGGTGTTGCTTTCGTCGAGAAGGCCAGCAACAAAGTCTTTATACCGCTGCTGTTGGAATAAATTTTGCAGCTGGTGTAGGGAAGAGAATATCGACCCTTTTTCATGTGGTACACCAACAGTGTTATTGTTTCTACTCGGCAAACTCAGGCCTTCAAGTTGGCACTGTAAAAGGCTATCTCGCAGCGCTTTCTATCTTCAAGCGCACTGCGGAGGAACCATCGTATTTCAAACTTCCTCTAGTGATACAATTTCTCAAGGGATTAACTAATGTTTATCCTCCAAAACCATTCCAGGTTCCCTTATGGGACTTAAATTTAGTCTTAAACTTCCTAATGGGCACTCCATTCGAACCACTTCACTCTTGTTCGCTGAGATTTCTCACGCTTAAAACTGTCCTATTGGTAGCACTAACATCTGCTAGGAGGGTGAGCGAGCTACCAGCTCTCTCCTGTAAACCCCCACATACAATTTTCCACAAGGACAAAGTTGTCCTACAGGTGAAGCCCAATTTCCTCCCAAAGGTGGTTTCTTCGGCTCTCCAAAGAGGGGTACCGGTCCGAGACATATGTGTGGCTGCCACATGGTCGTCCGCACATACATTCACAAAATTTTACAACCTGGATTCCTCCACTATTCAAGAGACCAGATTTGGCAAGGCCGTATTACATTCGGTCCATCCCTAAAGGGTTACATAACATTCTCACTCCCACCTCCAATTACATGCCACTGCTATGGGAGTCTATCAAAGATAAGGAATACTTCGGAGGACACAATCCCTTCGAAGAACAAGTTACTTCTTACCTTGTAACGTTCTTTCGACGGGATGTTCCTTCGACGTATTCCTTATCGCCCCTCCCATCCATCCCCGCAGTAATACTTCCCTTGTGGTTGCAGCTTACGCTCCTTCAAGGTCAATAACCAATTCAGGCATGACTTTTCTTATGCTACAAAACAGAACTGAGCAACGGACGCAGCGCGTGGCTATTTATGGGCATGGTGACATCGGCGCTGATACGGTGGCCGTCGAGGGACATCGACTCGGCGGACGTCGACGCGCAGCGCCCTCTACAGAAAAAATTTCCGAGGCCAGCAAGCTGGAAACGTATTATCAAAGATAAGGAATACATCGGAGGAACATCCCGTCGAAAGAACGTTACAAGGTAAGAAGTAACTTGTTCTTCTATCGCGCTCGTACACAAGTTTTCAGAGCGTGACAAGGGAGGGGAACAGGGGAGAACAAAACAACGGTCTTACTAGGCCCAGTGACATTGAGAACATGCAAGTGCATGGGAGAGAGGGAGGGGAAAAGTGCATGGAAGGGGGGAGAAGTGGAAAGTGCGGAGCAAAGGAGAAACAGATAAATAATAATACATAAATAATAAAGGCAACAAACAGTGGTAGTGCAGCAAGCAATTGGCAAGTGCTGGGTTTAAGGCAGCAGACAGGGTAGGTCTGATAAGTGCAGGAAGAAAAAAGGGGGGAGACTGTATGGGTACAGATACAGACCCCAGTGCAAGGGGTGGCCCGGAGGCAGTGCAGGAGGGTGGCAGGGTGAGCAGGTACCTGGGCACGGAGGACAGAGGGTGGCCAGGTGCACGGTGCCAAGAGAGAACAGATCAGCAGGGGAGAGGGGGAGCGAAGGCAGAATCAAAGAGGAAGCACTTGAGGTGCTTCCGGAGATGGTTCTCCTCAAGTTTTAGAGTGGCAGGGAGGCTGTTCCAGAGGGAGGCCCCAGCCAAAAGATAGAGATCTACCCCCAGCTCGTTTCTTTGAAAAACTGACCCTGAGGGAGCTAGAGGTAGAGGAGCTAAGAGCTCGAGAGGGGAGGTATTTGTGGAGGGAAAGCTGAATGTACTTTGGAGCATACAGGATCTTATTGCGACATAGCATCACGGCTTGATGCTCTAGATCCCTTCGAATCACTGGCGCGTTTGTAAATTTTTATTGAGCATTATGAAGCACCTTTTTTTCTTACAAAGTGCTTCAAAGTCTGCTAAAGCTGTCTCTCAAATCACTGCATGAGTGGCTGTGGAGAAGTTCATGAGAGCTGAAGGGACTCTACTGGCACTTGCATATCAAGGACATACTCATACGTTACGTCCCCTTTCCTCCATCCTTGTAGGCGTCCCCCCAACATGGGGACGGTACCGGAAACTTTGGCAGCGAAAAATGGAACTTCCCCTTTAAATTTAGTATGGCGTGCCGGGGCCATCCAGCACCTCACCTGAGTCCCTTTTTCCGCACGGACGTTGTTGGACCTGGCAACCAGTTTAGATACTTTTTTAGCTTTCCGCTTGCTCCCTATTTTTCAATTTAAAAAAAAAAAACATGTTTATATTATTTTCCATAGATCCCATATTACATAATATATTGAACCATCAACTCTCCCCCCTCGCCGGAGTGAGAACCTTCATTAATCTTCCTATATTCCGTTGGATCAATAACTTGTCCATTATCCTGATCTTATGCTGACACCTTGTAGCATGTATTCACTTTGTAGATACGCTAATATCTGTCCCCAGTCTGTTTTGAAGATATCCTGGTCTCCCTGGATCTTATATGTTACCCATTCCAGTGAGACAAAGCTCCACACTTTCTGTAGCCAGTCCTTGCTCGTGGGTGCTGATTCCTGTTTACACTGTTGCGCGATCACCAACCAGGTTGCTATCAGGAGGATCATGAATGCCAGTTTGTGTTTTAGCATAAATTTCGACCCTGGATCCCACATCCCACACCCTTTCCCCCAATAACTCTGTTTCCTGAAACATCTCCTGCTTCTGCCTCTTTACCCTGCCCCAATATCATTGTAGCACCGGGCAGTTCCACCAAATATGTCTCCAGTTCCCCAGCGCCTTGCACCCACTCCAATATAGATCTGATACCAAGGGAAACATTATGTGAATTCTCTCAGGCGTATAATGCCATTGAAGTAGCACTTTAATTCTTTAAGTGCCATGGGTTTTTCCCCCATTGCCAAGGACTTTTTTGGTGATTTCGGTATGTCGCCATTCAATGCCTTGTAGCTTTTTTGTTGCATGAGATATCTCGGCCAAATTTGGCCCCTTTTTTTCCCCACATGTAGGCGGTTGTAACGCCACCCAGGAATCCTACGTTGCTGTGGGGGGGGGAGAAAATAAGCAAAAAGGGCGAACATTTTGGTTTTTTCCAAAAAATGGCAATCAAATGATGTACAAAGAAGCCTGTGGTTTTTTCCTTGTAAGAGCTAGGAACAAATGGTTTGCTCTGCTGAATTCCCCAATTTCCTGGCTTTCAAGAACAGGTTGAGTGGAAACTAAAAACATTTTCTTAGATGTGGTTAGCAACCGTTTTGTGAGAGGTAGGCGATTGTGGCCATTTTTGCCAATTGGACATGCGTGGACAGAATGGAAGAAAAGGATAGGAAAGCCGAATTGGAAGACATAAAGGCATACATTTCTGAAAAGTAGAAAAAGTTCCAGGTTTAGGAAGGGGTGATTTGCACAGGTCAGGCAACAACTAGGTGGGGAAAAAATCCATAATTTGGGGTAAAAGCGGGAAAATGACCGAAAAAAAGGTATGTGGTGGACATGGTTGGCCTGGTATGGCAATGGCTTCTATGAATTTTGAGAACAAAAATGCTCCACTACATTCCCCCCAACTCTTGCAGTTAGGAAATAACACATTTTTTGTAATGTTTCACAAAATAAGCAATACCACAAGCCAAGGATTGGAGCCATGGTACGTAGGAGTTTTATGCTTACGGCCTGAACAGACGTACTCAGCATGTGTAAATCAGGAAAACCAATGTGGTGAGGAAGGGCAAGCATACATTCTTTGAAAGACCACAGGCAGACTTTTTCAAGGGTAGGTGACTTGTGTAGTTTACCAAAGTGTATGGTGCCTAAAGCAGCGACTAAATGTAGGTCACATTTGGAAAATGAAAGGGTTGTGTGACAAAGGGCAGCAGCAAATGGATCAAAACGATGTGAAAACCACGCAAACACAACAAATGTCATACCTTCCCGCGTTCCCACAGGTGTCCCTACGAAAACGGTAGCTCACATGTGTGGGTGCACCTACGTGGGGGCAAAGGGGAGAGCCAAAAACGCGGCTAACCCCAAGTATTCCAACAGCTGAATTTCACGATTTTGTTCAGAAGGGCACACCATACAGATATGGGCCTAGGGTGTCCGAGCCACCAAGGAAAACTGGGAACCCCATGCATTTTCGAAAAGAGGACACCTGGGGAATCCGAAGAGGTCTGACTTGCGCAAATCGGCCCAGAATTTATTACCCAGAAAGCCCATCAAAGTCTGAAATGTGTCAAACCCCCCCCCCCCCAATTTCTGCACATTTCACTCAGATCACCCACCGAAACACGCCGCCAACAACACATGGCCTACCTTCCCGCGTTCCCACAGGTGTCCCGGCGAAAACGGTACCTCACATGTGTGGGTGCACCGACTTGGGGGCAAAGGGGAGAGGCAAAAATGCGGCTAACCCCAAGTCTTTTCCGACAGCAGAATTTTAGGAATTTCGTGGAAGGGCACACCATACAGATTTGAGCCTAGGGTGTCCAAGTCACCAAGGAAAATGGGGAACCCCATGCATTTCCGAAAAGAGGAGACCCGTGGGAATCCGCAGAGGTCTGACTTGCGCAAATCGACCCAATATTTATTACCCAGAAAGTCTGGCAAAGTCCAAAATGTGGCGAAAACCCCCCAATTTCCACACATTTCACTCGGCTCACTCACCGAAACACGCCGACAACAACACATGGCCTACCTTCCCGCGTTCCCACAGGTGTCCCCAATGAAAATGATACCTCACATGTATGGGTGCACCTACCTGGGGGCAAATGGGAGAGCCAAAAACGCAGCTAGCCCCAAGTCTTTTCCAACAGCAGAATTGGATGAATTTCGTGGAAGGGCACACCATACAGTTCTCCAGCATGGGGTCTGGCATGAATTCACATGCTCATGAATATTCCCCGTCGTCAGGCTGGGAATCCTCAATAAAGAAAAAATCAGTATCAGTTTCGTTCCTGATCTGTCTTTCTTAGTAGTAACCAATCACTGGTCTCTGGGTCATACTGCCCCCAGCCAATGACTGCCCTCTCCCTAAGCCCCGCCCCTGGCAGCCATCCTCAGATTTTTACCGCACATTTTAGTGTTGGGAGTCTATAGCTCTCGAGCTTTGATTGCGTTTTGCGATTTTTCAAAGAGTTTCATCTGATTTTTTTCAGTCAATCGAGCCTCAAGCTCCACAGTTTCTACTTCCGATCAACGGGGACCCATTTCGGATTTCTCTACACCCCTCAAGGGCGAAGGTTTCATCGAGTTACGCTTCTTGGAGGATTCCAGAAGATCTGAGGCCTACCTCGTGGACATGGCCCAGGACAAGGGAAGCTCGACACCCGGATCCAAGCTGTTTAGTAACTGCCCTGGATGCGGATTACAGAATGTTTTCAAGGAGGATGAGCATTCGAGATGTCTCTACTGCCTTCACGAAGACAAGACGCACGTGGAAAAGGACTGTGTGTTTTTCAAGAACCTGTCAGAGCGGACTATGAGGGATCGTCGGACCCGCCTCGCCAGCTGGCTGGAGAAGGGACCAGAAGGTGAGAAGAAGTCATCCGAGCGGTCTTCTAAGTCCTGTGAGGGCACCCCGGCGACAGGGGCCCAACAGAAGGCAAAGCACCGCGAGTCCACGGGCACCGGGAGCGCCAAAGGGTCGGGCTCTTCGGCTGCCAGGCAGGGCGCACTTTCACCGACGCCATCAACCACGAGCCAACACTCTGGCTCAGGAAAGAGAAAATCCGAGAAGCTTCTGGAGAGGCCCCGGTCGATCTCAAAGGGATCAGCAGAGGGGGAGCGAAGCGGTGACCCCTCCCCCACGGTGAAGGCCTCAAGCGCACCCAAGGTGGTGAAGGCCTTGATCCACCAGGAGAAGGTCTCTATCGAGGGAGTCGCAGTGGCCCTGGCGAAGCGTGTGGAGGCTAACCCAGCGGAGGCGACCTCGGGGCCCAGAGTTTCATTGCCGCCACGGAGGGAATCCTCTTTTCAGCCCATCGATAAGACCCCCGTGAAGACCCCGGTGGAAAAAGAGGGGGAGGGGCGGTGGCTGTCACGGACACAGATACAGCCTCTGAGGAGGAGCTGGTTGAAGTCGTGCAGGGCCTCAACAAGCGGTTCGAGGAGGTCTGGTCCCACGGGGAGAACCCCGAGGAGGCGGACGAAGAGAGCGACGGTGGCGCCGACGAGACTGCCGTGGAGGAGAAGCATCCATCGCGCCAGTCGCAGCCAGGACCCGAGCCTCAGGACAACTCGGTGGCCATTTTGATGGCAATCCAAACCTTATGCACGGAGATAAGGATGAGATTGCCCCTCACCCCAACGGATGAACCCACAGAGCCGGGCCTGTTGGGAAGCACTCCGAACAAGCGCAGGAGAGTTCATCCTCCCCTGTCTTTCCAGCCCTCATGGCCCGCTCAGCCTTCATCTCCTTCCCCTGTCCCGGGGGACGACAGGGGAACGGAGACGGCCACGACGGGGATAGATGACGAGGGTGGTCACGACGGGACGGGCCTTCCATCACCACTCCCTCAGGCCTCCCTGCCTGACGAAATTGGCACTTTCCACGCCATGATTGCCAGGGCATCCAAGCTTTTTTGGCTCTGCCCTGAGGAACAGAAAAAGGAAGGTTTCCTCTATCAGCGGCGCGAGGCCAAGAGGAAGACGGTCCTTGCGGTACCATTGATTGACGACATCTGGGAGGAGGGACTTGCTCTCCTCAAGAACCCTTCCACGACACCTGCCAAGAGGGATTGGTACGAGAAGAAGTACCGGGTCCCCAATTCCGCTCCCTTGTGCCTTAGGGCACAGCCGTCCCCGGACTCTGTCGTCTCGGCGGCGGCCAAGAAGAAAGCGGCAGGGGCGTCATCCTCAACTTCGACCTCCCCCTTGACGGTGAGGGAAAGAAGCTGGACACCATGGGACGAGTCATCTCGTCCGCGGCGACGACAATTAAGGCGGCCAACACCCTAGCGATTGTGGCCCGCTACGACAGGGAACTGTGGTACAAGATCGCTCCCCTGCTGGACTTCCTGCCGGACGACAAGAGGTCGGAGGCCCTGGAGATCCTGCAGGAAGGTGAGGTGGCGTCGGACCACGCCATAACGGTGGCCACGGATATCGCTGACACCGGATTCCGCCAGTTGGGCAACAGTGTTTGCCTTCGACGGCAGGGATGGATGGCTCAAGGCAACTGATTTCCACCAGGACGTACAAACCAGAGTTTTGGACATGCCCGTCGACGGGAACAATCTGTTTGGAAAAACAGTGTATGAGTCGCTTCAGGCTATCAAGACCAACACGGAGACGGCTCGGGCCCTGGGTGTGTTGCAGCAACGACGGCCGCCCTTTCGGAACGCCAGAGGCAGGCAGGGTGCCTCCAAGGGATCCGGCGGCGGCTCCTTGACGTACCGCCAGACGGCCCGCTCCTCATCGCAGGAGGCCTACAGAGGACACGGCAAGTCAGGAGGCTCTCGTCATCGTCGCCTCCAAAGCCACCTCCAAGCAGGACTGAACCGGCCGTATCGTTGGGCCCCCACCTGAGCACCCCGGTGGGAGGCCGGCTGGCGAAGTTCTTCGTTGGGCTCTGGATGCCCTGGCCCACGGGCACACTCTCGAATTTCTAAAGAAGTGCCCCCGCATTCCTCCCGTGACCAGGAAGGAAAATCAAGTCCCTCAACTGCTGTTGGAAGTAAGGGCGATGCTCAAGAAAGGTGCCATCGAGCTCGTCCCCAAGAGGCTCTGGGGCTCCAGAGTATACTCAAGATAATTCCTCATCAGAAAGAAGACAGGCGGTTGGTGCCCCATCCTGGACATGCGGCAGTTAAACAAGTACATCAAGGCGCAAAAGTTCAGGATGGTCACCCTCCAGCATGTGCTGGGACACCTGGAGGAGGGCGACTTCCTATCGTCCCTGGACTTGGAGGGTGCTTACTTCCACAACCCCATTCTAAAAGGACACCGAAAGTTTCTCAGGTTCATAGTCCAGGGGTGGCACTACCAATTCAAGGCCCTGCCAATCGGGCTGAAGTCGGCACCCAGGGTGTTTACGAAGTGCCTCGCACCAGTGGCGGCGCGGCTGCGGGCTCCATGTCTACCCCTACCTGGACGATTGGCTCATCCGGGCAAGGACAAGAGAACTCGCCCTCGAACACACGGCGGAGACCGTCCAACTTCTCACGGACCTGGGATTTTCCATCAACTACACAAAATCCCACCTGGTGCCGTCGCAGGTCGCGCTGTTTCTGGGAGCCAAGCTCGATACAGTGGCGCGGTTGGCCTCGCCGTCGGAGGAAAGAACGAAGGCCATCTTGAGCAAGGTGCAACGCCTGCTGGCCACAGACGTGGCCAAGGTGAGATCCATCAAGTCCCTGCTCGGAATGATGTCCTCATGCATCTACCTGGTGCAACTGTGCAGGCTACGGATGCTTCCTCTACAGGAGTTCCTCGATGCCCACTGGATACAAGTGATGGCAGCTTCGAAGACAGGATCCCGCTCAACAAGTTTTTCCGCAAAGCGATCCGATGGTGGGGCACCCGCGCGCATCTCGCGGCGGGCAAGGACTTTCAGACCCCGGTAAATCAGGAGACGGTGACGACGAACACCTCCCTGGAGGGATGGGGTGCGCACATCGGAGATCTGCACGCGAGAGGCCTTTGGCTCCCGGAGGAGAGGTCACTCCACATCAACATCCTGGAGCTCCAAGCAGTGTTCTGGGCCCTCAGGTCATTTCTCCCGTCCCTCAAGGGCAAGGTGGTGAGGATCTTCACCGACAACACCACCACTATGTTCTACATCCGGAAGCAGGGAGGCACCAGATCCCCAGCCCTGTTCAAGGAGGCCCAGGATCTGTGGCACTGGGCCGTCCCCCAGGGGATGTTTCTGGTGCCCTTCCATCTAGCAGGAATAAAGAACGTCATTGCCGACTCACTCAGCAGGGAGCTGCGCTCGTGCCACAAGTGGGAGCTGCGTCAGGATCAAGTGGATCGACTTTTCCAACGATGGGGCAAACCCCAGATCGACCTCTTTGCGACGGCGATGAACTCCAAGTGCCAGAGGTTCGCCAGCAGGTTTCCCCAGCCGGGGAGCATGGGCGATGCTTTCTCGTTCCCCTGGGACGGCCTGTTTCTGTATGCGTTCCCTCCATTGCCGTTGCTGCTCCGACTCATCACCCAACTCAAGAGGTCCCGGTGCAGGATGATCCTCGTCGCACCGGCTTGGCCGAGACAGATCTGGTTCCCAGACCTTCTGGACTTGTCAGCGTCCCCCCCCTCCCAGTCAAACTGCCGACGGACGCAGATCTTCTCTCCAGAGAAGGAGGCACCATACTCCATCACGACCCAGAGTCGCTGAACTTGCAGGCCTGACTCCTGCAGCACTAGAGTTTGGAGGGTATGGTGCTTGCAAAGGCCAGGGCGTCCTCGACTCTAAAGTGCTACGGACACAAGTGGAAGAGGTTCTCTGTCTGGTGCTGTGCACAGAAGATTAACCCTCTGCGAATTATGGCCCCTCAAGTGCTGTCGTACCTGCTTTCGCTGGCCAAGGCGGGGCTAGCTCATGCCTCCATCAAGATCCATCTTGCAGCGATTTCCCGTTACACCAGAACTACGGTACGGTTATCCCTGTGGTCTCATCGCCTGGTGAAGGAGTTTATGAAGGGACTGTTCCGGTCGTTCCCACCGGTGAAGGCTCCGGCCCCGGCATGAGAGCTCAACGTGGTGCTGACCAGGCTCATGGGGCCGCCTTTCGAGCCTCTGCATTCGGCACCGTTGAAATTTCTGTCGTGGAAAACAGTGTTCCTTGTGGCCATCGCCTCCGCACGACGAGTGGGAGAGATCCATGCCCTATCCTGCAAGCCTCCATACTTTCCACGAGACGAGGGTGGTGCTGAGGACGCACCCCTCCTTCATGCCCAAGGTGCCGTCGGACTTCCACCTCAACGAGCCCTTGGTGTTTCCAGTTTTCTTCCCGTCGCCTTCGTCGCCGGCCGAGAGGACTTTCCACTCGCTGGATGTAGCTAGAGCTCTGAAGTTCTACGTGGACCGCACAAAGAGTTTTCAGGAGACATCACAGCTTTTTGTGAACTTTGGACCTGTGAATCAAGGGAAGGCCCTCTCAAAGGCTTACATTTCCAGATGGCTCTCTGGCTGCATCATGCACTGTCATCGGTTGGCAAACTGACCGTTGCCCGGCCGTCCGAAAGCCCATTCGACCAGAGCGATCGCTGCTACTATGGTGTTCTTGTCTGGTGTGCCCCTGCTGTACATCTGCAGGGCTGCTACGTGGAGGTCGATGCATATCTTCACGAAATTCTTCTGCGTCGACCGGGATTCCAGGGAGGAGTCCAGAGTCGGCCAAGCAGTGCTGCGCAACCTGTTTGCCTGAAGGTGGGCCTGGTGAGGAGGTAAGTGTTGCTTAATTTTGAGTTTATGTAATGCTTAATGTTGAGCCTTGCCACCTCCCGTGGTTGTGCATGTGTGTACTGCTATGTATTCTTATATTCATGAGCATGTGAATCCATGCCAGACCCATGCTGTTCTCCAGCATGGGTCTGGCATGGATTCACATGCGAACCCTCCCTCCTCCCTCCTACCCCTCTGCGGCTCTTCACTTGGTCACTTGCGATGTGCGCAAGTCAGACCTCTGTGGATTCCCATGGGTGTCCTCTATTGAGAAATGCATGGGGTTCCCTGTTTTCCTTGCTGGCCTTGACACCCTAGGCCCACATTTTTAATGTTTTCATATGGCCCCACCCCTGGGGGCAGATGGTTACCCATCTGCCCCCAGGGGTCTCCATACATGTGGCCCCATGCTTTAGGGCTTCGGGTCTGAGAGGGCCGCTTACCTAGTAAGCAGCCTCCCCTCCCCCTGCTTCTAAATGGGATCCTGGTGGTCTAGTGGCCATTGCTAGCCACGGATTGAGCGCCCTGCGCCCGATCCGTGACTAGCAATGCTGTCACACAGGGTGTCGTTGGAAAGGGGACAATCTCCCCTTTCCAACAACACCTGCCTCGATCTCCGGCTTGAAATACAGCCGGAGATCGAGGCAGAGAGAGAGGAGGGCACTCCCCTTCCTCTTCACCGCGGCAGCCCGAAATGGTTGCCGCAGTGAAATTACTGTCACTTTCACGCCGGCGTGCATTACGCGCGCCGACGTGAAATTGAAGGTAATCCAGCCCTCTGACAGTGAGGGGGGGACCTCCCCCTCACATAGCCCAAGGGTTGGATTACAGTTTTGAGCGATACCTGCTTTGCAGGGATCGTTCAAAACAAGGTGCCAAAAAGGACAAGCTATTTCATCCTTGGCACTACGGAGGTAATGTCAAGGGCGAGATATCTCGTCCTTGGCACTTAAGGGGTTAATCCACAATTCCCTCACCTGAATAGAGCAGGTTAGCTTCGGTATTATTCCCCACACATGTTCCCACTGTCTTATTGTAATGGCTTCCCCCGTGTCCCTTCCCATTTTTTCATATACTTCCAATGACTATTTCTTCGTGGTCGTTGATAACAAAATTCTTGTGCCTGTGTGAGTTGTTATGTATTCTTCAAAAGGGTTCAAATGCCTTGTGGCTGCCGTTGGGGTAACTAACCAATGTTTCAGTTGGTTATATTTAAATTGAGCCCTATCCGTTAGTCCCATATCCTGCATACATTCCTCATAGGTCCTCAGGGCCTTCCCCTGATGCATATCCCGTATCTTCTGTCATCCCAGCACTGTTCAAGCTTTGAATGCCCCCTTTTCCATTCCCAGCTGAAAATCCAGATTTCTGAACATTGGATGACATAGGGATGGGTTTACTGTTAAGGCCCCTCACTCAACTGCCTGATCCCATACTTCCACCCCTACCCCAATCATCTAAATGTTCTTGATATTTGGGGTGTCTATGCTGTTTTTTCAACCACATTAACCCCCGAGAGAGAGGACCTGTCATGTCGGGCCCATATTCTTTGTTGGTCGTCTGCTAACTATTCTTTCACCACCCGTAGTTGGGCTGCCTCGTAATATCTGTCAAAATTGGGGAGTGCTAAGCCCCTTGGTTCCTTGGGGCTGTTAATGTAGACATGGATACCCTTTGGGGTTTCCTTTTCCAAATGTTTGACATTATGGCTCTGTTCAGGGATCTGAAGAAAATCCTTGGAACCCTAATAGGCAGTGCTTGGGAGTAATATAATAATTTTGGCAGTATCGCCGTCTTTATTGCTGTCATTCGTCCCCACCATGTTCTTGTCGGGGGGGTTCCATTTCACAAGATCTGTTTTAATTTTTTCCAACTTTTGCGGTTAGTTCGCCCCATACATTTGCCCCATCGCTTTTTTTTGGTGGTATTATTACGTCAAAAGTATCAATTCCTTTTTCCAAAATGTTTAAATGGGTTGTAGACACCAGCCTATCCATTGCCTCTGAATTTACTAATACATTTAGAATTTCCGATTTCTGTCTGTTGATCTTTAGCCCAGATATTGCCCCAAATGCTTCCAACTTGTTCATGAGCTCTGGCAAGGAGTTTTCCGGATCTGATAAAGCTACCACCATGACATCTGCGAATGCGATTCCTCTCCCGCCATTGTTATTCCCTGCACCTGACCCGTCACCCATAATTTAGTCAGTAGAGGTTCTAGGTAGCTTGCAAATAACAGCAGAGATAATGGGAATCCTTGTTTGGTGCCCAACCCCGATGTCACCTGTCGTGACAGCATCCCATTTAGAGCGATGCCAATTGTTGGTGAATTATAATTCGCTCGTACCATTTGGATGAATCCCGTACCGAACCCCATATGTCTCAATGTGCAAAATATCTGAGACCACTCGACCCAGTTAAAAGCTTTTTCCACGTCTAATGATACGAGTATTGCCGGGAATTGGGTCATGCCTGCCTTTTCTATTAGATGACAGAGTCTGTGAGTGTTATCAAACGTTTGCCTGGTTGGTATAAATTCTGATTGATCTTGTCCAATTAGTTTCGGCAACAAGTGTGTTAGTCTATCTGCCAATATCTTTGTATACAATTTTGCTATCTTTATATACAATTTTGCATCCAAATCTATCAGTGCTATCACCCGATAAGAGCCTGGATGCATTGGGTCCTTCCCCTGTTTGGGAAATACCACCAGTTTTGCTTAGTTCATTGGTTGTGTGATGGAGCCCCTTATTTTACATGTATTAAATAGGTTTGTAAGCCTCAGGGCTAAAATAGTTTCTCCCATGTCTTTGTTCATTGGCTTGACCTGCCCTGGACTATTCAGAAGCTTAATAATTGTCTGTGTGGGCCCCTTCTCCTTCAGTTGTCTGTCCAGGTGCCTATGAGCCTTGTTGGCCCTCACATAATACCACTGTTTTAAATATAGTAGTGACTTTATCAACCTTTTTCGTTGAATCATCTCTAATTGTCCCTGTATATGTCTCATAGCCATTCTTAATTTATTCATCGGGTTTTTTGGACATTTCCCCCTGGATATGTCTCAGCTTCCCCTCTAGTTCTTCCTCCCACTGCCTTGTCCCTCCCTGCCTTAATTGCTATTAAGTACCCCCTCATTACCGCCTTGAAGGCATCCCATACTATTTCCTGTCAGCTGTTTCACTGTCTACAAAATACTGGTCTATCTTGTCTCCAATCGATTGGTTACAAGACTCTGGTCTTGTAGGAGTTCTGTGGGGAACTTCCACTTCCATAGCCCCGCCCTTGTATTTCCAAGTATGAAGGTCATATGCACTGTGGTGTGATCTGACAACTAAAACAAAACTAAAACAGATTCTTATATCGCGCAACAATAACCCAAAGGTCTCGGGGCACTCACAAGACAATGCCATACAAATAACAAAAAAGGGCAACAGCTTGTACACAAAGACTGTGTGTACTTGATCTCAGTGTCATTCCGGAGTGTCGGGGATTGCATTTGTTGTTTAGTTAGGCATCAAAAAGGAATGTTTTGAGCCGTTTCCTAAACTGGTGGAGAGTTGCACTTTGTTTTATTTGCAGCGGGATTAGATTCCAAATATATGGAGCCCATGCATTAAAGCTTGACCTTCCCAGTTTCTTTAAGATTATATGTGGCTGGGTTAGCAACATCTCGTCATTCGAGTGCAGTGTCCGCATTGACTTTGTTTTTTAAATTCTCGATATAAGATATTCAGGAGCAACCCCTGTAAGACATTTAAATACAAGAACTGAACCTTTGAAGTTAGTTTGTTGCTCTATAGAGAGCCAATGCAACTTCTTCCGGTATTCAGTAATATGAGTTTGTCAGTTGAGTCCGTAAACAGCTTGAACTACGCCGTTCTGTATAACCTGGAGTCTCACAAAATTATATTTAGATGTACCTATGAGGAGGCTTTTGCAGTAGTCTAATTTACTATTGACTATTGCTGCCGCAATCACGCGGCTCTGTTAGATTCTGACAGATATGGACGGATTTGCCATAGGAGATGTGAAAAGTATGAACATGATGATTTATGATATGATACATGTTTCTGAAATGAAAGATGAGCATCAAAGAATACTCCTAGTGTTTTTACAGATTCTGATACTGGAATGGAATTTCCATTTATGACAAGAACCTTATATCTTTTATCTAGATTCTTCAATCGATGAGGGGTACTAGCAATGAGCAACTTGTTTTTTTTGTCATTGAGGGCTAAAGAATTTAGGGCCATCCACGTTTGGATTGCCCCAAATATCTTGTTTATGTTAGCCGAGTCCTCCTCATAGATCCCAGATAGTTTAAAAACTATCTGGGTATCCTCGGCTTAATTGGTGAATTTGACACCAAGAGATTTAAGGAGATTGCACAAGCAGCAGGGGAGATAAATGTGATCCCTGAGGGACTCCACATGTCACGGATACTTTCTGTGATTGTGATGTCCCCTTGGCGACACAAGCTGTTCTTGGGCCGAGAATGGATTTTAACCAGAAGACTGCTTCTGGAGAGCATAGACCTACTTTTTGTAATTTATCTGCCAGAAGGCTATGATCTACTAAGTCAAACGCTGAAGACAAGTCCAACAGAAGCAGTAATGCAGAGCTCCCTTCCTCAATGATCTCAGTGATATTTGTTTTCAAATCTAACAAGGCCGATTCGGTCCCGTAATTAATACAGAAAACGGATTGTTCATTTGCCAGGATATTATTTTTTCTCAACAAACGCTTGGAGTTGTAAATACGCTATTTTGGTAAGATCCTTTAATATAAACTGCACAGCATATTTGTTATTGGGCAATCATTTTCTGGTATCAAAAGATGCTGGTTGTCCTATTTTAACATAGGTGTAATCCATGCCTCTTTAATAGCAGTAGGCACATGTACCTCAGTAAAAGAGCAGTTGACAAGCTCTGTGATCCAAGGGTTGATGTGCTTGCAAATTCCTTAAAAAGAGTAGACGGGAAAATATCGCCTTTACAAGACGTCGGCTTGAGATATTCTATGACCTCAAGTACCTCTTGTTCAGAGACTTTGGACAACGAGAAAAGGTTTGTACTCTGGATAGTGTCATCCAACCCTATAGTATCTATGTCTTCTGCAAGGAGTTGTGAATCCATTTTTTCTTGGATGCATATTTGATGTTGTTGGGTTTTCTGGCAGAAGCTATCTAGGAAATTCTGACACCAGCTATCATCTACGATAGCTCGAGGTTCAGTTACAGTCCTTTGATTTCCTTGAGAACTGTAAAGAGCTCTTTAGATTTCACAGGGGCTCTTTCTATTGTAGTGTTAAGGGTTGCACATTTGGTTTAAAAAATCAGTTTCTTTTACTCCTTGGCGACAATTTATATTCTGTCAGTGAATGAAGAGACGGGTGACTTCTCCGTCTGCTTTCAAATGTTCTCTTTTCCTTTCTAGCCAAACGAATTTCAGAAGAGAAATGTAATTTGTGCCCCTTCTGTTTCTTATATTTAATTGGACGGAGAGGGGCAAGAATAGCGAATGCTTTATTAGTAGCATCGCTAATAGCAGTGGTAAATTCCTCTAATTGACCAGTGGCGGTCGTAGTGGATTTATGGTAGAATCAAAAGCTTTGGACGTAATATTTTTTAAATTGCGTATGGCACTTGGTAAGGTTTGTTGGTTTTATTCAAATGTATATAGCGCACTGCAGCCCATAAGCATCGTGGAACTTGGTACATGGCATATCTTAGTTACATAAAAGATATAGACATTTGTTACATAGTGATTCCATTTGTGATGCAAGATATACAAAGATTACAATAGTTTATATTACATTTATATTACAATATACAGGTTAAGAGGAAAAGGCATGGTGACAGTGTTAGTCGAAGAAAGGGGTCTAGAGGGTATTGCGGAAGACAGAGATGGAGGTTTCCGCTCTGAGGATGGCAGGGAGTGAGTTCCATAGTTTCGGTGCAATGTAAGAGAAGCCTAGCCCACTAGCATTATCTCTCTTGATGCATGGTGTGTGGAACTGGTTGATGTACTGAGATCTTGCGGGGCGCGTGGATTGTGTTCTTGAAATAGCTTCTGATAGGTATGTGGGAGCGGTGTTGTAGATGCATCTGTGTGTGATGGTGAGGATTTTGAGAGTAATGCGGTCTTTGACCTTTAACCACCGTGCTGCATGTCTGGCATGGGTTATGTGGTCTCTTCTAGGGATGCTCATGGCGGCTCTTAGGGCATTGTTTTGTGTAGTTTGTAGTCTGTGAATGTTTTTGGAAGAGGTGCCAGCTAGGAGAGCGTTACAATAGTCGAGTTTTGAGCCTATTGTTGCTCTGGCTATTGCTAGACAGTTAGGAGCGGACAAGTATGGTTTAATGGCATTGATAAGTTTGCTGTACGCTGATGCCGAGGCTATGGCGCTGACTTGTTTGCTCATTGATAAGTTTGCATCAATGTATACGCCTAATGTTTTTACGGAGGATGAGACAGTGATGGTGAAGTTGTCTGTGTTGAAATTGGTGTACTGGGGGTTTAGCTTATCTAAGGTGTTTTTCTGGCCGAGGATAAGTATTTCAGTCTTATCTCCGTTGAGACAAAGGCCATTGATCGCCATCCATTCCTGGATAGTAGCATGGATATCGTGAAGGGCAATGGCATCTTAGTGATAGAGGCCGGATATTGGTAAGAGTACTTGAGTGTCGTCTGCATAGTTGGTATATGCCACACCCATAGAGTCAAGTAGGTCGAATATGGGTTTTGTGAGAAGATTGTAAAGAGTGGGAGCTGTACATGATCCTTGGGGAACGAGGTTGTTTCTCTAGACATGCTACCAAGTGGTAGTAATAAATTAAAATCAAGCAGAAAGTGATCCGACCAGGGGCAAATTGCTATGTGTTTTAGCGTTAATGATTGGTTTTTGGAAAGTATCCAGTCAAGTGTATTCCCTGCTTTATGGGTCTGTTTATCAACAGTTTGTTTAAAACCAAGAGATGACAGGGTTTGCAGCAATGTCATTACTTCCAAATCTTGTGGATTGTTGGCCCATAAGTTGAAGTCACCCAAGATGGTAACCGACAAATTAGTTTTAGATGAGCTTCCTATAAAAGCTAGTAGTTGTTCTTCAAAAAGGGGAGTGTTACGTGGTGGCCTATATAAAATTATTATACTGAGTGAGTGTGATGCATCTATATTGAGTTTGTGTTGTATTGCCTCACAAAGATCGAGATGAGGAGGTGTGGAGGTGTAAAAATCTAAAGTTTTCCTAAAAATCATAGCCACACCGCCCCCTCAACCTGTTTTCCTATCGGTATGTAGACAGCTGTATCCATCAGGTATTTAAAGTGATACAGAATGTAATGCTGCATCATGAAGCCATGTCTCAGTGAGAATGAATATATCAAAACTATTCTCAGTGATACAGTCAGAAATGTCTGTAGCATGTAGCACTAGGGAGCGAGTATTGAGGAGTCCACATTTAATGGAGGTATAGTTATCTGAGAGTGAGGTTATTATATTTCCGGTTTTAAGACCATCTCCCATACAAGGAGCTCATATCCCTTCTCATATCTTGCTAGTGAGGTTTCATTAGCAGTATTGTCAACACTTAGCTCTTCTGCCTCTATTCTGAGGCGATCTCTTCGGTTTCTCTGAATAGAGGAGACGAGGCTGCACTGATCTTTATTAGTATACCTTTATGTCAATAAAAGATGCTGAACCGAAAGTTCTACAGAACAACGGAATTCAAATAATCAATATGAAAAAGAAAACAGGGTGGGCAGAGCAGAGCACTCACTGTCACAAACCGGATCCTACGTGCCGGCACTTACCTGCCTGATGTGTAATTAAATACTGGCACGGACTACAGGAATCAAGGGAAATGTAGTTCGTTCAAAAGTTATTCAGCCCGAAAGCAGCGATAAGCTCGGAAAAACACACAAAATAACTTTCAGCAGAACTATGAGTAGTTAATAGCACCAGATGGATGTCTAAAAACAAGTTTGCAACAAATTTTCACATGTACTAAATCAAAATGAAATAGTTTTTAAAAATGGACTAAAAATGTCTAAAACTAATTAACACCACCATAAAGCACAAAACGCAGTGTCAAACAAGTAAATTGAACCCATCTGTATATCCCCTACCTTCCCCAACAGCCCTGTGGAAGCCCAAATTTAATCGATCCTAGATTGGGAGGAGTGTACATGGGAATAGTTATTAAATCCTTGACTTGTCCTTTCACTATCCTCCAAACATCTTGGAGAGCAAGCATAGTCATTTTCTTTTTAAATGCCTTGGACGGAGCCATCGCTCCCAGTGTTGTTCTTTTACTCCTATCCACTAGGGTCTTTGAGAAACCTGAAGATATTCTCCCAGTTAGAGCCCAGGAATCCCTTATCCAGTTGGCCAGGACACCGTCATCGCTGTTAGATTCAGTTCCTGGGGGTAGAACACTGGGGGAGGATCACTTGGGTGAGGGAGACCAGGGTTGTGCTTGGGAGGAAATCCAAGGTGAGGCACGGTACTGTACCGAGGAGGAAAAAGAGGACGAGATCCCTAAGACCTTCTTACTTTACAATACATCTGCCCCCACCCCCATTAAATCTCTCCTAATCAGATCCAATAAACCCTCCAGATAAAACCCATCTTCTAAGATCTGTAACCCGCTTGCATCTTATCCAAACAACCTTGGACATTTGTTTCCACATTCCTCTAGTTATTTTGTCCCGAACACCCAATCTACTAGGATAGAACACTACTATTCCCACAATCCCCTATGTTCTGTTCTCCATCCCGGTCATTCTCGTCCATTTTATAAACCTTCCCTATCCCATCCCGTAGGATACTCTGACATTCCAACCCTTCCCCTTTCCAATACGAAGATCATAATTCCCGATAACACATTATCCCCATCCTACCATGCAGAAGATGTAGAAACTCTACCGCTCCCTGTTTGCGACACCAACACTTTTCCCCGATGTAGAAAACAATGGACTTGTAATAAGACGGTTTACCTGACATGTCCCGACACGAGGGTCAGGCAAAGTCCGCTAATTAACCTGATCACACACACCTGACGGCCCTTCCTTTTCCCCACAGGGATAAAAGGTGAAGCAAGAGTGCACTATGAGCAAGGCAAGCCCAGCAGACAGCACGACGAGACGGTTAATCAGGATCAGCAGTTCAAGAGAAGGAGAAAGGCGGCAGGAATTGAGAGAAGTGACCTTGCCCTTTTTGTGCCAGACCTGTGGAACCTTTGTTGAAGAGAGCCTAAGACCACGAACAATAGTACAAGTGTCTTGCAGCAGAGGTCAACGGTACATACCCATCTGAACTACCGATACCAGAAGGCCGTAGGAGGGCCACCGAACTAGGTCAAAGTGGTCATACGAAGGGTCAAGCAAAATCCCATACAATTGAAAGACTTTGATCTACCAACTGTGTGAATGAAAGGGAAGTGAATCCCGCAGTGAGAGGAAGCAAGGGAAGCAAATCCCAAGAGGGGCAAAGTCTATAGTCCCAAGAAACAATGCGTTGACAAAAGTGAACCTGGCCGAGGGATGTCCGCTGGAACTGTTTTAAAAGACATTAAGATTTGTGAAGAAGGAAATACATAGTGAAACCGACTGAGGGAGGCTAAAATTCGAGAGGGGTCAGCGCCCGGAAGAGGGGGACCGAAGAATGGAGAATCCTCACCCTGAACTGTTGGAAAATATATTAAGAAACTAAGTGAAGAGAAATCCCGTAAAAGCCAAGAGCAATGCGAGCCCGACTGAGGGAGATCCAGGTGTGAAACCATCACCCAATTAGCTAAAGAGAAGAGGGGTCCGAGCCGGTTCGAGGGCGATCCAGGGTTGGAGCTGTCACCCAATGTTGATTGATAAAGGAACTGTTATATAATTTGTAGAATACGATGTGAAGTGTCGGCGCCCGGAAGAGGAGGACGCAGGGGTGAAGCCATCACCCTATGTGAATTGTGTCTTAGAATCGAGAAGCGTCAGCGTCCAGAAGAGAGGGACCATTTTCACCTTAACAAACTTTCATTTGGTTAAAGGAACTTTTGTTTTGTTAGCTGAACACATCAGGCCCTCATAGGTAAGAGACTTTCAAAGGAAACAAGACTTGGCCATCGACGGTCCTGAGAGCTTCCAAAGCTGAACTGTCATCACGTGCTGGGAAAACTCAAGAGTGTGCTGTGCTCCACGATCCTACCTTACCCTGTGCTCAAAACGTGGGGAAGGGAGACCCAGGCTACGGCATCCTGATGTATTATTTGAGAACACTCTTTCTTTTCTTGAGAACTATCCCACACCCCTTTTTGTATTAGTTGTAAGGTTTGGTATTAGTTTTCTTAGTATAGGCCCTTTTATTTGACACAACACCACAAGGACTGCCATATTTTTCATTTGGTGGTTGACGCTTGCTCCCATCTTAGATTTAGGGTTAGATTAGGCGTTTTTCCCACGGCATACATAATTAATTGTTCAATAAACACCCTTGAACTGTGATCACTTGTGTCTGTCTGTACTTGTTGCCAACATGAGTTCTTTACAAGCTCCCATGCTATGTTGAGGTCATCCGCCAAGATGATTTCCCCTGTGGCAAACTCCTCTAACCTCGACAACACCCCCCCCTCAAAAACACATCCTGTACCGCATTTGATGTATACACTGAAGTTAGTGTAATCTTCTGGTCACCGAGGATAACATTCAAAAATACATACCGCCCTTCCTTATCTGCCAGGGATTCCCGCACCTGAACTCCCAATTTATCATGAATCGCAATCAACACACCCACCTTTTTCTCCCCCATATTCCCCTGAAAAAGTTGAGTAGCCCCTAATTCGTAGCTTCCATTTATCTTTTTTGCTTATACATAAGAATATCTGCCCCCCCCCCCGGCAGAAACCTTTCCACTTTTTTCCTCTAGATTGGAGTTGAGTCCCCTTACATTGTATGTTAATACCTTTAGTGTCTTCATCTTAACAATTCTCTCCCCTTGCCCCTTACACTCCATTCCTCACCCCACTTTTCCCCACTACCGGCTTCCTCCATACTATCTCCTCTCCTCTCCCCTCACCCAATCCCCAACTAACAACTTGAATCCCAAACTTGTGCTCCCCCCACTCCCACCCACCCACCCAACCCAACCACCCACCCCTCCCTTCCCTTCCCCTGAGGAGGGCTTAGGTTCCTGGGATCGCTCGGACGATGTGTACGCCGCGCCTGTCCCTCATAGAATCCCAGAGAAATCATTGTGGGGACTACTAAACCCCACTAGATATTCCAAGTTCCTCCTTTCGTGCACACTTTATTTTCCACATGCGCAACGGACTAACGAGGTAAGCCACTTTGTGAGCATGCAAAGTTAGTGAGCTACCATCTCCGAAGCGAGTTTGGAAAGGAATTTCCCCTTCCCAACCACTGCAATTTACAAATCTGTGTAAAAGGTGCATCGTACAACAATTCTTCGAAATACATAGGCTAACAAAAACAAATATTATATGTGATTATAAAGAGAACTCAACCAGTTCAAGATCTCACGATCTGCCACAGTAGCTAGCAAAAGTACTCCTGTGCAGAGAAAAATGTGTACTTTATGCCACTAGAAAAACACTCATTTGTATAACAATAAACAATTATCGCTTTTCATAACTGATGTGGCTGTCAAGAAATCAGATAGGATACAATATTTGCAGATTAAATAATGACAACTAAAAGGAATGTGTCAGAAAACATGCGAATAGGAATTAATGTTTCACTTTAAGTAATTTAGGGGCCAGAAGAACACGACTCTCATAATTTGTGTATGGATGATAATTGCATCCAAGTAACTGCACCGCAGAATATGATAATACAAATCCCCTAGATTCTGATTACTAAACACATTACATTGTCCTGTGAGTTGTGACAGCACTTACTCAAACCCAGCTTCACAGCTAAGAGAAATATCCCTAAAAATGGGCCCATCAAAAACAAGAAACAATGAACACATATGAGCCAACCCCTGGCTTCTATCAACAAAGCTCCACTGATATTTTTCGAATCAGTGCCCAACACATCAGCGACATAGGAAGAAACTCTAATAATATTACTGCCCAATCGCAAGATGAATTTTAAGGGGAAATAACATATTTTAATAAGCATAAAGTATCCCTTTTGACAAAGCCAATTATTTTTGTACTCCCTGAAAAATCATTTCACTCCAAGTAGGAAGTAAATTCTTATCAGAGCCTTGCTTGTGACATAGGAAGTAAAATAACTGAGCACATAATACAGCCTCTACTTTTGCCCACCCTTCCTAACCACAACCTAGACAAAATTCAACAAGAGCCTTACTGAGGTTTGTTATGGAGCCTGGTAGAAGACATGCTGAGGTTAATAGCATCAATGCTTAGAGGTACAACATCTTGAGTGCATTCTTCTGTAACTAGGGATCCCTCTGTTATTCATTGTTGTCAGTTAAATAAGATGCAGGGTGATGCTCGAGTCAATAAATGAAGAACACATGTTTATATTGAAACACTCTCAGCAGCTGAGCATAGAAAGAAATAGAAGGTGCAGTTCTCTAGACTGCTACTAGAGTTTCCTATCCATTGGGAAACAAATAACACATTTCCTTGCCTGTAATGTACTGTTAAAACAACTCACTTGGTATTTGAAAGTTACCAATTTGTTTATTACCCGCAAGGAGTGGCTTCCTCTGCCCTTCGACCCTTACCCCCACCGCCGACCCCCCCTTGCCTACTGTGCTAGCCTCCAATACTAGTTGACAGGACACTAACAAGTGAGAGATAGCAGCAGCAATATAGGCGTTTACAGAAGCAAAAAGACTTTGCTGGTGTCAATACAGCGCTTGGAGGCAAGGAGGCTTGGAGGCTGTGGAACGAATTTCCCGAGCTGCAAAAACACACGCAGCCCGTAGCTCCGTTCCCTGGAGGGGGCGGAGCTTGCTAGAGCTCAACTGACGGCTCACGTGACCTGCACAGCCCATAAAACGCACCCGCGTTCACCCTTGCGGCATTGAGCCCGGCAGGAGTAGAGGGCGTCGGCTGTTGTGCGGCTGTTTGGCGCGTGAGGCGCGATGGCGGAGAATGTCCGCCAGCCACTCTTGCAGCCGGACGTAGAAAATGTGCAGCTGCTGATACCGCCTGAGTCGCCGGAGCCGCACCGAATTCTGCGAAGCAACTATAAGACCCTCCCTCATGGAGAATGAAGGTCGCCGGGGAAAAGAGGTAAGCCCTCCACGCCCCTCGTATCAGACTCGAAATCTGCAAAAGCCACCACCCCCGCTGCTCAATGCCAGCATAAAGGAGCAGAAGGGCGATGTGTGGTTGCATCCCGGACTATGGCCATGGGTAAGAACACTCCCGATTTTGAAATAGCCCCCCCTCAGACTCCGGCCAGCACCTCGCATATGGGCACCAATGAGCATGTGATCCTACCATTGGGCCAGAGCGCCACCTTGGCGAGAGGTCTACCAGCTCTGGCCACCGGAGGGTGGACCGACCTGGACCTGGCTCTGGCCCCATGTACCAACCAACGAGGGGTCCTCTCAGAGGGGCAACGCAATATGTAAGTTAGAGAAAGAACGCTTGGGGACATGCAAAGTATCAGCCCTATTACTTTGACCCCCTGCCTGTACCCCCGAGTGATCACAGAAGAGGAAAACGAAAGAACCCAGGTAGTGGGGGAATCTAAGACTCTGATAGAACCTAGCCGTCTCTCCAACAGCTGCATGGAGCACCCACTAGAAGGATCAATAGACAAAAGGCCGGGAGAGAGTCAGTTAATAGAACCAGACCCTCCACTGTTAACGGACAGGCTGGTGATTCCAACGAAAACCGCCATCCAACTCCCCAAGGCATCACAGGCGGCTGTATTTCCGAATCACGTGCCGCATAACCGTCCAGGTGAACCTAGTTCCAGACAGGATGTAATTAATCCCCACTTACGCAATGACCCAATAAGATCGCCAGAGATAATGACGTCGACAGAGACAAGGGCCGCTTCGACTGACGCTATATTCAAGAGCTCGAATCATGACACTGAAGATTGGGTAGACCTGGGGTCCCCAGTCCATGTAACTGTCCCAGGGACAACAAAGGCCACCAAACCTGGCGGTACCAAACGACAATACATTAAGAAACTAAAAGGAAAAACAACAACGCCGAGTGGCCTGGAAAACCACTGCCATCCAGAAGATAAAACACTTTCGAATAAACGGAAAAACCTAGTCAGCAAGGAGTCTACTAAACCAAACCTGACGACAGCGAAAAAAATCGACCACAGGGCCCCGCATAACTTTAAAGCCCCGAATGTCAAATGGCCTGTTTACCTTCTTTAAGACACAGCAGAAAAAACGCCAACTGGAAACAGACGACGAAATCACCGATGCTGAAATACTAGAAGTGATCGAGGGCTCATTTCCAGCAATAAAATCCAGAAAAACAGAAGCAGCTACCGACCCCAAAAGTACCTCTGTTAAAATAGGGCAAAGAGCAGCAGTTAGTCAGGCAGAAAGCCCAAAAAACTGTGACCAAAGCAAAGGGCCCACAGACGAAAGAACTCAGTTAAACTACGCCACTACTAAAGAAAAGGCGCATCAGTCTCCTAAGAAAAGTGTAGAAAACAATCGGCTGACGAAACCCAGCATCTCAAACACAGCCCCCGGGGACCTTAACATCATACTAGAATCCTCGAGGAAGGAGGAAGACAGAACGAAATCAGTGCAGAAAACGACGACATCCCCCACAATGGCCAAACGGGGCTCAAAGAAAAAAGGCCCTGTCCGATCCCTGACAGAAAGGAAACTCTTTCTTCGGCAAAGAGTCCAAATGTAAACAAAGCCCCGACGGCTAGGCCTGGAACATCCACCCAAATTGGGTGTCAAGAAAGGATAGAACTGGAAGAAACAGAGGTACCTCAAAATACCAAGAAGCTGCCTAGTGCACAACTACCCGATATTTCAAGGAACGACCAGATGCCCCAGCAACAGCTTCCCCATAGTTCCAGCAAACACTCAAAACCCGAAACTCAGGCAAACGGCAGCACTATTATGGAGGGATGGAGACATCAAGAGGGACTACCCAGCTCAGGGTCACACATGAGCGACCAATCGTGGTCAAAAATACACTTACAACCTCCACAAAGAGGAGGAAAAACTCCAAACCGCATCAAAGAAGGAAATACACTTTATCAAACTGTATCTAATACAAGGCTAGACTGCTCTGATTCATCTATAGGTCAACCCGGGGCTTCAACTCTTGATACCTCTGCGCACCAATTGGATATGGGCTATGGCAGAGATTCTCAGAACACGCCCGCCAAGCACCGAAGACGTAGCGAAATTTCGACGGACTCGAAAAGACCATCACCTAACAAAAAACAGGACATGACGACAATCATGGCGGCACTAACAATCGCCCTCGCACCGTTTTGTAAATTATACGAAACGATGAGCGACTCAGCCAAAGACAACACCACTTTACTATGCAAGATGCAATCTAAGCTAGACTTCTTGGAAGGGTATATTACTGCCGCCGAAGCAAGATACAAGAAGCAGGGGGCGGCATGGGAAGAAAAATGGCTCAGCTTAGAGTCGGATAAAACAGCAGCACAACTCCAAAAAAAGATGGTGACAAAATATACGGATAAAGCATCCCAAACTACAGCAAAGACTGTCAACGGAGAGCTGGAACCAACATTCAGCAAACAAAATCCAAAAAGTCTGTGCGACCGATGTGAGCCACAACTCCAGCCAAGCAACAAAAAAAACTGGCGCTACGCCTGCCAAGTGAAAATGCCATGGGGTTCCAAACTTTATCGAAATCAGTGACTGCAGAGCCAAAAAAAAGGAGAGGAGACAATTAACCTAACCTGCAGTCCCGATAATCTGGACCATAAATCCACAGATCGCCAAGAAAGCCAACCTCGGACAGAAAAGTCGCCAAGAACGGCGGAAGATTTCATGAGCATAAGCTCATTGATGGACATATCAGTTCACCTAGAACCTGACGTTCAAGAAGTCGACTACATATGTCCAGAGGGACAAACAAAGGAAATCAAACTCGCCCCCAATAGCGAGACTGAAGCAAACAAAGTCCGGACAGGAACAACGTCAAAATCTGACAAAGAACGAGCTAAGCCATGTGCCATGATGTCCCCGCGTCGTAGCCCAACTCCTCTGAAGCAAAGACCTTTGCGGCACTACGCGGAAAACACAAGCAAAAGATCGGAGCGGACGGAGAGGGAAAACCCTCACCCCCGAAAGTCGGAGACAGCCAAACACAGGTCCAGCTCTCACAAAGACTCCAGAGTGTTCAAATTAGAGCAAACGTCATGTAAAAGTAAGTACATGATACTAAACAGGAAAACGGTACTTCAAATACTAAGTAAAATAAAGTGTCTCCAACATCTTAAATCTGAAAACTTCGCATTGATAGAACCGTACCATCGAGATCAAAAAGCTAAGACCTATTTGCACATTCAAGCAAATGCTCTAAAAGGGGTTCCGGACGAAGCATATGCGGACCTAAAACAAGCAGGATTCACTTTGACTGAATTACGTATATCAAAGATAGATGAAAAGTGGGACCCCCCTAAGGTGGGAGTGGATCGCAAATGGCACTACACATCCAGAACAAAGGCCCTGTACAATAGGAAAAGGAAATCTACTAACGATGCTTCGGAACAGGAAAATCACAGAGATTATGAGTGGGGAAAAACGAGACACAAGACAAAACAAACATAGACCCCTTGAAAACGGACCGAGAGAAAATCAAAAAGCGGACCGCTCAGTGTATGGGGACCCCTCTCACGAAAGAAGAGACTGGCACCGAGTGGCAACCCCGGGACAGCCAAAGACAAGAAGGAACTTGAGAGATCTCTCAGAAGAGGACCGTAGAATGAGCAACAATCGAGTCACGAGGAACGAACAGAGCGAAGAACCTAGACAACCAAAGGGGCTTTGGAATTGGCTGAAAAACACGCTAAAAGCACAAAATGGCAAATAGCAATCACCGGGAGGTGAGACGAGAACTACACCTCCAACTACGATATACCAATCAGCGGCACCCCAAAAACACCTCTCGATGGCCTCGTGGAACACACGAGGCCACAAGGATTTGACGAACCCGGAAAGCCAAGATCTGGGGGCCTTTGACACTCTTTGTCTCCAGAAGCACTGGTTAACAGAAAAACCATCTCTGGATGGCTTTGAGATTGCTTTCTCTCCGGCAGCAAAAGGCTTGTTCGGCCGGCCGTCCTCAGGGCTATTAATAGCAATAAAGGCGGGGTCGGGAATTTCATATATCAAAACAATAATCAAATCATACGGTATACTGGCAGTTTCTGCGACATGGGTCCAGGAAAAAGGAAGAACAAGGCATAACGCCAAAGAGAAACTAGCCCTCATAACAGTATATTGGAATCCAGAAAAATCATCAATATCAGACTTCTGTAACCAGAACGAAAAAACAATTAATGTCATCATCACTGAAGATCCAGTAACACATATAATAATATGCGGGGACCTCAATGCAAATTGTAATGGACCAGAGAATCTGAGGAAAAAATCAAAATCCCTAGGAGAACTTAGAGGTGTAGCCTGGATGATGCTGATGAAATCAAGAAATCTACACAACGTCTCAACACTCAATTCCTGGAAAATCAACACCCCACCTGGGAACGGGGCGAGTCAAGTGCAAACATCGACTACTTCTTTATTTCACACAGTTTAGTGGAGTGTATAGAAGAGTATGCAGTGACCAGAACCCAAGAAAGTGATCATAATCTGCTTTCGATTAAATGGAAAACAATCCGATCTCCAAACGACTACTACAGTCACTCGTTAGTCAACTAACCAACAAACTCGTTTACGTTTGACGACAACCAACCTAGAATGTATCATCGAAAAATACAAAGCAGGTACCCGGTCGCAAAAAGATAAGTTCCAAAGCCCAGACTACTTACCTTTTCTTTTACAATATTGGACGAATAGATCTGGAAAAAGTCCAACGGTGCAACAAAACCTTCATGCATTTGACAAAACGGTCGTAGAAAGAAAAAGATTGCTGAGAAAACTTAGGCGACAAACCATAACCGATAATTCTCCAGCAGCATGGAACAGATGGAGACAAGAAAACTCAAAATATAAATCATGGATTCGAGCTCATAGATACACAATGGCTCAAAACGACGCAGAGGAAATGATGCGCACACTTAGCTAAAAAAAAACTGGGGACTTTTGGGCCCTTATCAAAAAAACCATTGATGAAGACAACAAATCAAATAGCCAATACAGTAAGCGAAAGTGTGCGGGCAATTTTCTTCGAAAATATGTACAAAGCGCCTTCTCAGCATGCCCCGATATTCGAAAGAACTGCAGCGGCGTCATGGATTGATCTATCTTTGAGAGATAACATAAAGGGGGTGATCCTTAAATTAAAAAAATCAAGAGCCCCTGGGCCGGATGGACTTAGCAACATAGACCTAAAGCAGAATCCCGATCAATGGGCAACTTTCATCAGTACAATCTTTGCCCAGTGCGGCCAGACTCGATCAATTCCAACATCCTGGGTGAACGCGGTGGTGGGTCCGATTTTCAAATGAGGGAATAGAGAGGATCTGGGTAATTATAGACCTATTGCTCTGCTGGACATAATTGGCAAAATATTTGCCACCCTTCTCCTGAACCACTTCCGCGACTGGGCCAGATCTTCCCCGGCACACGACCCTTTCCAAATGGGTTTCCTGAAGAAAGGGAGCACGTCAGTAAACATTTTACTGCTTAGCATGTTAAAGGCGAAGGTCAAGCAGGGTTCACCAACTGTGTTCTTGGCATTTGTAGACTTATCCCAAGCCTTTGACAGAGTTGATAGGCAAATGCTGTGGATTAAATTGAAAAAATGGCATTGTCCATAGGAACTTTTCGACCCCGTGATGGCTCTTCACTCCAACACCAAACTTAGAATTCGCCTAAACAACCAGGGCTTATTGTCACGAGAGATACCAGCAGAGCGCGGAGTGAAGCAGGGTTGCCCCTTGGACCCGGCGCTATTCATATCCTTCTTCGGAGACATGAAAGAATCGGAAGCATCTGTCAAAGCGTTTCCACCGAAGCTGGGAACAGTCTGCATATCACGTCTTCTCTATGCAGATGATCTAATTTTATTAGATCAAACGCAAATTGGCCTTCAACGGCAACTTACAAATCTGGCGCAATATATGGAATTGAACAACTTAAAAATGAACAAGGCAAAAACAAAAATCGTGATCTTGGGAAAAAGTGCAAAGAAGACCAGAGCACGATTCTCATGGGTACTTGACAAGGTCGAAATCGAAGTGGTCCCTAGCTTCAAATATTTAGGGGTCCATATTGACCACTCAGAAAAAGACTCCACGATGCAAACTGTGTTATGGGGGAAAGCGAAAAACCTTGCTGCCCAAATGAAAACCATTGATGGAAAATACGGCAAATTCTCCCTAATTCTAGCGATTTCCTTTTATAAAGGGAAAGTGGTGCCAGCCTTCACATACGTCATGGGGGCAACTTTGAGTATGCCTCAGGACATCTGGCGGAAACTAGAGAGTCTGATTTGGAAGACTGTCCTTGGAGTGCCGAATGGAACCTCGATGGACATCATTAGAAGAGAGCTAGGTTTGCTCTCACTTGAAGCGACTGTGGTTCAAAATGCAATGCTATTATTCAGAAACACATTAATTTCAGACAGTCCATCTGTATATAAAATCATAGCGGAGGAAATTGCAAATTGACAATTAACTATCTTGAACAAATGGGCAGACAGGCTCAAAGAAAAACTCACTGAAATTGCCTGCACAGTCGAAGATCTAAAATCTAACCCAGAAAGAGTGAAAACGAAGCTCCAGGCTCAAGACTGGATAGAGACCCTGTCCAAGGCACAATCAAACAAGCTGACTAAAGATCTACCACCTAACTTTAACAGATTGAAGGAGCCTATCCCATACTGCTCTAAATTTCCTAACCAACAGTTAAGAAAACTATACATGAGAGCTCGCTTCAACCTTCTTCCAACGCGAGAAATCATGGCGATCAGGACGAAATCTAACATCACCAGCTGTCGTCTCTGCACCAATCCCGACAACGCAGAAACAATAAAACATCTCCTCCTCTACTGCCCGGAGTTAAGAAACATAAGAGCCACATACCTGTGCAACCTGCGTTCAGACATCTCAGGACTTCTAGAAAAGGAAGACGTGATATGGTGGAACAGGCTCATGTCAGGGGAAAAAATCCGGTGGACTAATGCGACCGTAAAAATCTTGGAATCCGCTTTCAACATGATCACCCTTCGCTCTCCACCTGAGCTGCCCAAGTAAGATCCAGATGCGAGAGGCGCATCATAAAAGAGTCTCGCAGAAGAACACCATCTTGCAGACCAAAGAAACGATAACTCCATCTCGGCCACCGTTGTCTACTTGTTTCCAGAGTTTCTTTCTTTCCGCAGGATTTTTTTCCCTTGTTATGTGCGCTTTTTAGATGAGTAGAACCACTTTTTTTTGTAAAATTTGCTAAAGCAATTGTAAACAAAATAAATAAAAATATATATATATATATATATATATACTCAATGGGATATTTGCATCCCGATGATACTTTGCAAGCAAAATAAATGTAGTGCATCACCATGATATTATGTGCATTTTGAGAAAATGTAATGAATCTGCATGTACACAATTATTTTGCAGTGAATACAAGAATGTTTGCAATTTACCCTACCCTTATATCATTAGGTAGGATTATACAACTGATAATTGAAACAGTTTTGTATAGCAGCAAGTTACAGAATAATTTGATAAGGCCTATGCCCAATGCAACTCTGAACAATTGGAAAGAATGCAGATTGTGTGAAAAGAATTCTATTGTCTGAATATCTGTTGCCCTAATATTATAGACTAGAATACCAGCCATAGTCCATAGCCATTATCCTTGCATGCCAGGTAAATGATATTGCAATGTTCCTCTCCACGTATAAGGTAATGTTAGCAATGCTAAAGAAGCAGATGCTGAGCATGACACGTGTCTACTCAAAATCCTTAGAGAGCAAATTCATATTTGAGTTATATAATGCATTAACTTGCAAGGGGACTGCTTCAAAGCGCTTGTGTGCCATATGTACTAATAATATGAAGCATGGGATGAGGTTACACATCCAAGTAGCCTGCTTACTTACCGTCAGTATCAGATATTTGAGATAATAGTTTGGTTACATAGTGTGGCTGATGCTTTTATTATTATTACTATTATTATTATTAGGGTATTTATTGAGCATGGACCTAGCTTTGGGAGCAATGGAGCACTTTACACTCATAGGGTGAAGAACACAGTGATGGAAGCAGAGAACATGTGAGTGGGAGCTAGTAGGAAAGGGCACGGATGGGCAATTTGCAGCAAGGGATCCACAAGCAACCAGGGGAGGAGACAGTGGGGAGCAGATCAGAGAGTCTCGGGTACATTGGGGAGTGGAGGGTATGTGGACCTATGTTTTACAGAGGAGCCATTACTTGAAAAGTATGTTCTTGAGCTCTTTCCTGAACTGTAGCCACGATGGGATGAGTCTGATGTTGACAGGAGGAAGTTCCAGAGTCTTTGGAGCATAAACAGAGAATGCCGTTGGACCGCGGTCCTCCGGAGATGCTGAGTTTCTAAGGCAGGTAATGTGGGGACTTCAGGGCGACAGCCTTGTTGATGATGCAACAGGATTTGAAGATGAAATGGGCTTGCAGCAAGAGCCAGTGCAGTTAGAGGAGGGTTGGGGTGATGTGGTCGAATTTCCAGAGTCCTTTGATGTGTCGTGCTGCAGTAGTCCCCAGTAGCTCATATATGCAAGATATTTCATGCCCACCCTCCGAGATATCATACATCGTCTCGATGGTAGCATCAGGTTGTTCCGCAAGGACTGCCTCAGGCCACCTTTCTCGCATTCGTTTAATGATTCTGGAAAAGTAATGTGTTGGCCCTTATGCACCCCAGTGTCCTCTATTAGCCTCTGAAAGTCCAATGCCTCCCCCTCCTGCCATAAATCTCCAAGGGTAGCCAGGCCCATCGGTTCCCAGTATCTACGGAGCCCTTTTATCATTTGGGACTCCTCCCGCATAGCGCCACTAGCGGCACCTGCCGGGAGAATGGGGCTGGGTTTCCCACATTCTGCCATGCTCTACGCCACATTTCCCAGCCAAGCACCAGCAGTCTCGCCATTCCTAGTACCTTTGGTTTAGGTAACCACACGGTCTCTCTAAAGATGTAGGGACAGGTTCCTTACATAACAGCCTGGCTTCAGCCATTTCTTCTTCAGACAACCACCTGGCCACATATTGCAGCTGTCCCGCCAAGTAATATAACTCAAAATTCGGCAGGTTCATACCCCCCTTGTCACACTGGTTTTGTAGTTTCCAGAGGGCCACCCTGATCCTGGAATTGTGACTCTGTCTTGTATCCTTTTGTTGTCCCTGTATTGAGTCGTTTTTATTCTTCTTATGCCCCTCCTGGGTCCGGCCTCACCAAAGTATTGTGCAGGGATTTCCTGACGCTTGGGCCATCCCTCATATGTCCCTCAATATTGGTAACAGCATTCTCCACAGCCACCCGACCTGAGAAACCTGCCCACTTCCTCTACTCGCTATCCATCACCTTGGCCCAACGGGTCCGACACAAGTTGTTCCCCATCAGGTCAACTGAACTCCAACCCTCCTCTTGCGCCGATTCCTGCTGCTTACCAGCTGCATGTTTTATTTCAAGGGTGCTGCTTCACGCCTGGGTCATTTGCCGGGGAAATCTGTGTGCCATGCGTGGAGAGTATGTTCACAGCTTGTCGCGGTTCCTGTTAACTCCTTCTCCTCTGCTTGCGGCTATGATCTTAACCCTTCTCCTCTGCTTGGAGCTATGATTTTGCGCTCCCTCTGGCCATCTCCGTACGTTACCCCTGACTTCGAGGTCCGAAATGTTCCAGCTCAAGACTTTTCATATGCCATTTCACTTCTCTGGGAGTTCCACTGCTTAGTCTCAGGAATGTTGTTGTCGCTTGCCACATTGCATTATTGCCAGCTGCTTTTGCGGCCTGTAGGGGACGGAGGCAGGCTCACACGTGTTCACCTCCACCTGCCGCCATCTTGGAATCCACCCATTTCATTTTTTCAATCTTATGTAGCTTCCCTTCGGTGCCTCGTGCCTCGCCTCTCCCAATGCATGTCGGCCGCAAGAGGATTCACGAGATGTGCCTCATGCAACCGCTCGTTCTTGGCCTCGGACCCCCATGCAGTCTGTCTTGAGTGTTTGGGGCCCGACCACCACTGGGGTGCAAGTTCGGCTTGCAGAACTCTCAGTCACAGGACATTGAAGATTTGGTTGTTGTGCTGGAGGGGGATCTTCCACACTTCTCCTCCTGCCCACCTTAAGGACTTCGTCTCCGGGACCTCTTGTCAAGACAAGGTAGGCCATCTGTTCAGCATGGCTATACAGTGCAGCGACTCCTTCCCCGGGGTTCTCACGGATCAGGGTTCCTCCAATCCAGGTTCTGGCAGGCCCAGGGCCTCTAATGCTACCGGCTCCCAAGCCGAGGGGCCCAGGGACTTATCTGGGTGTTCCAGGGACAGACCTGAGGCTGCCCTGGCTACCAGCTCCAAAGCTCAAAGGCCCCCCTTCCTGACTGTCCTCGGAAGGGCGATCACGTTTGTCCTCTTCTTCTACCCCAGGGGGTATGGGATTGTCGAGTGCCACCTTCAAGAGTGTGTCCTAGGCCCAATCCAACACAGCTACTGGCACAGGTGCAAGGGCTTCCAGCCTACCGTAGCTCGCCCCAAAGCTGTGAGTCATGGAGATATGACTACCGGCCGTCCGGCGGAAGGCCAGCGCCTACCAGAGTGATCTTTGAGGTCAACATCTCTGTTTTGGGTGCAAAACACAAGCTGTATCCTCCCATGTCTAAGGCCTCTCTTGGCTCAGGTCCTCCGCGCCCTCCTACCTATGGCATGACGCAAGGCTTCAAAATGGAGGAGAGGCAGGTGGCGGAGCCTGGCAGGCTAGCAGCCATCTTAGATCCAGCTCAGGACCCGCCAGTGCTTTCTCCCATCAAATGGGCTTTGCAAGATGATCCCAGCCCCCTTCCCTTTGGAAGCAGCAGCGGATCCTACAGTGCAGGCTTTTGGTCTCCTCAGGGATACATCTACCCATCACAGCCTTACGGCTACACGCACCAGGCGCATCAGCGCTTTGACCCGGAGCAGAGGTCCAGCGCTTTGGCGGGCTGGACCCCTAGGGACAGAGCGGCTTGCGAGGACCACTTCTTTGAGCGCGTCCTCTTCCTCATGCGTTACCCTTCAGCTGAAGGGGTTCCTGAAGGACATTGGGAAGGCGGTCATCCTGTAGATGGCGCCACCCCAGCCCCCTCCTCTGGGTACTCCTCCCATTCCTCCAGCGCTGCCGGTTCCAGTGCTGGTCCCTCCTCTGGGCTTGGCCCTACCGGTTGTTCTGACTACGCCACCTCCTCCTGTACCACCAACGATTCCCCCTCAATAGCAGTTGGACCTGTCTGCGGCTCTGGACCTAGGGGGGACCCCGCTGGCCCCTGTGTCCCAGGGCTTGGATTCCCCTCGGTCTGTGAAAAAGAGTGAAAGGGGCGATGAGGATGATGACGCCCAGGACGATGAACCCTCAATATCTGTTAAGGCCTTTCATGACCACCTTCAGGGCCTGGTGGAGTTCTTGGGGGTACCTCTGCCCGAGGACGCCCTCAGGATTTAGGAGTGCTAGCAGAGGTCTTGGAGAAGCGCACCACAATCCGGTCTGGCATCCCTCTCCAGAAGGATGTTCTGCAGGTGCCGCGAAAGTTTTGGGAGAAACCCAGGGCCAACGCCCAGATGAACAAGAAACTGAAAAGCAGGTTTAGGCTGACGGACGGGGAGACAATCCTCCTCGCCTCCCATCCACAGCCTCATTCCTTAGTGGTGGCTGCGGCCTACTTGTATTATAAACCATAATCTTCTTCATCTTTCTCCACGGGAGCCACCTCTACGTCCAAAGAGGACATAGTCCTGGAGTCTTTGGGAAAGCGCTGTTATTCCATCTCAGGACTGCATCTGCCACAAGCCAACACAGACGCCCTCTTGGCTGCGGCTCACCACAAGCTTTGGCAGGATATCAGGGAATTTCTGCCCATCCTCTCTTCAGACAAACAAGCGCCCTTCAAGGCTGGGATGGATGCCTGGACCATTGCACAGGACCTCATGGAGTCTTCGCTCTCCTACATCAACACAGCCAGCAGAGGGCTGTGTCTTGGTGTCAAGATGAGAAGGACAGCGTGGATGCACACGAGGGTGTGGACCTTTTTCATTCATCAACCGATGACGAGTTGACAAAGAAGAAAACCTCCACACAAGTCCTTGGCCCTCCTGATAAAACCCGGTCAGAAATCCTTCCCTCACTCCCAGTGCAGGACCGAGTTCAAGCCCTGCACCTTTTTCAGCTTTAAGGGGTTCCGGAACCGCGGTACACAGAGGCCTGACATGTCACCCTATGACAACAGAAGGAAGTAGCAGAGGACGTTGCACTGGTTTTTTCCACTCCCCCCTCCACTGCTCCAGCCTCTGACGCCAAGAAGCAGTGACGTCAAGGTCGGAGAACAAAGCTTGCCTGTGGGGGGCTGTTCGGTTCTTTTCCAGGACACCTGGAAGCGTTTTTTCAGCAACCCGTGGATTCTATACGTAGTCTCCATAAGCTTCAGTCTTCCTCTTCCTTTTCCCCCACCATCCTCCTCTCCTCTTCGTCAGACCGTATTCCCGGCTCTTTTATGGGAGGTCCTTTCGCTCTTGGAGATGCATGCGATAGAACCGGTTCCTCTTGTAGACAGGGGCTCTGGGTACTATCCACGATTTTTTACAGTACCCAAGAACAACCATGCTGGCCTGAAGGTTGTCCTGGACCTGTCCTTTCTAAATCTGTCTTTACCGCTGGAACGCTTCAAGATGATTACTTCCGCGCACATTGCCAAGTCTCTGAGTGCAGGGGACTGGATGTGTTCCCTGGACCTCAAGCATTTGTACCTGCATGTTTCCATCTACCAACCGCATCAAATGTTCTACGATACATAATTATGTCGTACCACTTTCAGTACAAGGTGCTGCCCTTCAGCCTGAACTCGGCTCCTCGCATCTTCACAAAGTTGATAAACGCAGTGGCGGGCCTTCTCCACTTGTAAGGCCATCATCTGTACCCTTAGTTGGACGGCTGGCTGATGATGGTGGGGTCACCCGAAGAGGTGGTGCACTCCTGCCAGAGATTGGCGGGCGGATATCTTTCATCAGCTGGGGTTCTCCCTCAACCAGAGGAAGTTATAGTTGTGCCCATCTCAGGAATTGGTCTTCCTAGGGGTGCGTTGGAACACTACTGCTCAGCCGGTGTTTCCTACGCCTGAGAGGCTTCTGCCCCTCTGCAAGGTGGTGGGGCGCATTCTGGCCAACACGACCACCTCGGCATGGTGGTTCCAGCACTTTCTGGGCCTGATGGCCTCTTGTGTGCTCACTGTACAGCATGATCACCTCAAAATGAGGCGCTTCCAGTTCCACATGGCGGCCAATTGGGATCAGGAGACAGGGTCTCAGTAGGACAAGATCCCAATATCACTGCTCCTACTGCCCGATCTTCGTTTGTGCCTGATGGATGGCAATGTTTCAGTGGGAGCCCTCTTCACCAAACCGCAGCATACCCTGGTGGTGACAACCGACTCCTCTCTTTCAGGCTGGGGGCTACTCTGGGGGGGCTATACAATTCATGGAGCATGGTCCAGGACCGAAGCCCTCCTGCATATCAATGTGCTTGAGCTCAAGGCAGTGGGCCTGGCTCTCAAGGTGTTTTTGCCCCTCATCAGGGACACGTCTGTTCTGGTCAGGACGGACAATTCTACTACAATGTCTTACCTGAAGAAGCAGGGATGCACCCATACCCCCCACACCCCCCTCCTCTGCATGGAGGCGGTATCGATCTGGGAATGGGCCCTGACGGAGGGAGTTTGGATTTCAGCAGTTCACCTCCCGGGAGACATCAGTGCAGAAAGTGCAGAAGCGGACCAGCTGAGCTGCTTGGGGTTCAATACCTACGAGTGGGAGTTGCACACTGACCCCTTGTTGCCCCTGCTCCAGTGTTGGGGGCTCGCAGACATGCATTTGTTCGCCTCCCCTCTGAATTCCAAGTGCCCCTAGCTTGCTTCATGGGCAGTACGAGGTTGGGGTTCTCTGGGACTTGCCTTCCAGATCTGTTGGCACGGCCGCAGGTGTTATTTGTTCGCGCCCACCCCTCTGAAAGTTTCGGGCTTTGGTGGGTTGCAGCCTCATCCTTCTTCCCACCCTCCCCCCAGTGGCCTTTGAAACACTGGTTTTCAGATCTGCTGCAGTTGTGCTCCCAGAATCCCGTCCACCATCCGATCTCCAGCAGAGGATTCCTGATGAAACAGGGCCGGCGGTGGAAAATCCTGACCCGGCCAAGCTGGCGCTGGCAGCCTGGTTCCTGGCCAGATGAGCCTTCCAGCAGGCTCAGTTTTCAGATGACAACTGGATCATCATCCAGCAGGCCAGGAGGCTGCACTTCTTAGATGTTAAAAGAGCGCTAAAATACTATCTAATAATCTAATAAACTATCTAATAATGCTTTCTCCAGCGTTGGTATCTTGCATAGATACTCGTGCACCCTCCGGCCATCCTCTATGCTAAAAAGCTACTCTCAGATACACCTAAATCCAGCATGTACTGGATAGAATCTAAAGGGAGGCTGCAGGGGAGGAGCTACATACTCAACGTCCCATTGGTGGGGACCAAAAGCACACAAAAGGAGGGCAATGGGATACAAAATAAATACCTAAAGTTTTCTTTATTTACTTTTGGCAAACGTGAACGGAGGATTCCCAGCCTGACGAGGGGAATTGTTCATAGCATGCGAATTTATGAAAGATACCAATGCTGGAGAAATTGAGTTACAGGTAAGAAACGTTTCCCTTACTCATCGTAATGTCCTTTCTACTGGATTTTCCTCTCACAGGTTCCTCATTGCCTTCCCAGCTTACCCCTCTGACTGTGGGTGACTTTATAATACACTTCTCTCAACATCCAAGCGGTTTCTTTTAATCCTCCAGGGTACAGTGCAGAACTAGGTAAAATCTTGAACTGGGGCAACGGGGACTGTGCATGCTATTTATACCATCACCGAAGTCACGTTTGTGCGCAGGAACGGATGTCGACGAGGGACATCGACTCATCGACTCACAGTGCCCTCTGCTGTCGAAAATGTTTCCAAACTGATTGCCGGATATAGTTATATCAAAGATGAGAAATCCGTGGGAGGAACATCCAGTAGAAAGAAAGTTAACAGGAGAAACGAATATGTTCTCCTGTTGGTTACTCTGCTGCTTGTCGAAGTTCTAAAGAACCTCTATGCAGAGGAAGAGTAACAATTGAAAAAGAGTCAGTTTCAGACGCTGTTTTTAGATTGCCAAGCTCCCTTCTTGAGCCCTGGATGGATCAGTGTAGGTCCAGCCGTCTCTTGCTCCCAGGGATATATATTTCTAACTCTTACCTCGGTCTTTTTGAGCATAGGGCATTGTCTCCAGATCTGGATACTGGACTCCCTCAAACCCCAAAGGCTTAGATGGACAAACACCCCTCAACCCTCACCGTACTCACTACTTCTTCTTCCATCTGACCCACAGGTACTGAGTGCCTTGAACCTCCTAGGTCCATCAGAGTTCTTGGAGCATACATGATGTTTAGATCACTTCCTCCTTGAATTCAGGGGAGAGTAGTGAGGAGGTGTGAGAGATTCCCTACTCCCAAAAAATGACAGGAGTAGTTCTTGCCTTTCTGGTGAGTTATGGCCAGAAAGCTTTTAATGAGGCTTAATGCCACCAACCTTGGTGTTGCGTCCATTTGCGCAATTAAGGCCAAAGATGGGTGCATTTAATTCTTGTGTCATGATCCCCTTGACTGGTCCCTCACCTTTGCCTTCACCACAGTTACTGTTGTTGGGCACTCTTCAGCAGATAATGTTATTCAATACAGTAAAGTATTAACTTTGGATCTCTCATCATGGAAATGGTTTGTAGTCCACCATCGGTACCAATTGCACCTGCCAATACTCCTACATTACTAGAGCTGACCGCCCCCCGCCCCCCCTCAACACATTTAGGCATCTGATTCAGCTCTTCATCAGCAACTTTTGGACACAAAAGCGCATCCTAATAGGTACCAATAGGGACATGACAAGGAAAACTAGTTAGAAGCAAAGGTTTTCCATGTATTACTAGAAAACATTATGTTCTGGATGGTAAATGGAGGATCTAGTTTTAACTTAGCCAGCAAGATTAAACATGATTAATTCTCTGTCCAGTGACAAGTACACATTTGGGGATCAAATACAGAGTGGCTCTTAATGAATAACTTTGTCTCTCTTCATGCTTGCCAGCCTTGGCATTAGGCCTCATTTAAAAGCTTTCTGGCCATAACTCACCCAAAAGGCAAGAACGGCTCCTGTCATTTTTTAGGCTTTGCCGCAGAGCGGAACTAGTCCTGAAATGTGTATGGCTTCAGCACAGTGCTTTACTATTTCTACAATTTGTAAGGCGTTCTAGCACTGAAGGGCTCAGCTCTGTGCTGACCCACAGAGATGAGCCACGCCACCAACCCTTAATTTTACAGTCACTCGTGCACGGCTTGTGGATGTCCCTTAAAGGACAGTCACTCCACTATTCCTGCCTTTTTATTTCCTTCTTGCCCATTTACCTCAAAGATGGGAAGATGGTTCTGGAGGATTGGTCGCTCCACAACATCCACTCCTCATGTGTGCTCAAACTCCCAACTGATCAGCAAAAGACAATACAGGCAGTAGGTGCCTGCCTACTACATCAGCCGGTCCCGCCAGACACGTGCATATATATGCTACATCAGCATGTTTCTCTTAGGGTTTGCTCGGCAAAACAGGCCTGCTTGTGGCCTGGCCGAACATGGGTGTGCTTGGATTGTTCATAGGTATGTTTGCGGCAACGTGCTGGGCGATGTGGTGCTGAATCACAGAATGTACTAACACCCACCTCAGCAGCACTGCTGGAGCCTGCTGTGTTGCTGGGGCAGTGGTGCAGTTGGCAAATGGGATCACACATGACCCGTACATCAGCTTCACAACCTCTATTTCACGGACTACTCGTGATGTTTTGTCCCACTTGACAGTGCATTACTTCACTGGCCTGACATCCCTGCTGGCAGTTCTAAGTGTTGCAACTCCAAGGACACGGTGGGTATGGTATGGTACATGATTTGTAAAGTGCTACATTCACCTCAGAAGGCATCTTGGAACTACCATTCACATGCAAAACTAAAAAGGCTCAGTGTGACGAGCAGTAAATTCCACAGTTATGCTGCTTAAGTGAAGCATCTTCCACAGCATCTATTCAGGCCACAAGAGGCGGCGATAACCTGCCCCTTTGTAGATGATCTAAGGGCCTGTGTCTTGATCTAAGGTGGTTTGTGTGGTAGACAGGATGTCTTTTGTTCCTTTCTGGAATTAAGTCAGGCACTCCTCTGCCTGCTTTTCATCTTCTGCAGTGGAAGGCACTGGCTGAGACTCCTTCGCCTGCCCATCAGCCGTCAGCTGCTGGGGCACCACCACCTGCTACCTTGTCCAGTGCTTGCTCATGGGGAATCCTCTGCCTCCATGTCTGTACCCAACTCCTTTGATCCTTTGCTTGATGGTTCCTCATACTGAGCATAGGTATAATGTGCACAGGCAGAAAAATTGTGCACATACTCTTTCAGTATCATCTCAGCAACTGACTCAGTTTCCTCATTTACAAGAAATGCTACACTGTCCTTTCTCTTTCAATGGTATTCCTACCCTCCAATGTCACTGTTTTCTTCTTTGACACACCCTCCTTCACTGACTCTACCTCCTCTTCCTCCGCCAGCCTCTCTGATGGCCCAGCCTCCACTTTCTGTGCTGAGCCCACTCTTAATGATTGCGCCTGCTTTGCCACCTGCTGTGGCTATGGACGCTGTGCCTGCAAACCTGGCCCCACAACCACAACAGGTTCCCATCTTGCCCGATGACCTGCTTCACATCGTCATCATCAGACAAGAAGTGCAGCTCCTCCTCTTCACCTCTCATCCGGGGTTCTTATCTTCCCAGAAGGAAACGGTGCTTCTGTCTGCCATGTGGCTCTGGCTTTTCCCCAGTAATGAAATGCAAATAACAGAAATACAACAGCCATGATGGAGATGACAGTGGATGGATAAAGAGGATCTTTCAATCCGGAAAAGAATAGGGAAACAGTTTTTGTTGGGTTTTCTTTTTGAAAAAGTGAAGAGGAAAAGTAGAAAGGCTATTTTTGTTTTTATTTTTAGGAGTAACTAAGAGGAGAGAAACGGGAAGAGTAGATATACCTATTTTGCCTTTTGTTATGGAAAAGAAAACCAAGCAGAAAGACAATAGGAACCATACAAACGCACACAAAAGACAGAGGAAATACAAGGGGTGCAAAACAAATGGGATAAGATAAATGGTTTTAATTACAAAAATTCTGCAAAACCGCTCTCAAAACTCCTCCATATAATGCTCAACACTCCCCCCTCAACCTGACCTGTGAAACCACTCTCTGTAAGGAAGGCATGGTATCAAAGCAAGACAGACACAAGTGATCACAGTTCAAGGGTGTTTATTAAACTGTAAATGGGCGAGAAAAGCGCCTCATCTAAACCTAAATCTAAGATGGGAGCAAGCTACCACCATCAAATAATAATAATAATACAGTCCTAGTGGAGTCAAGTCAAATAGAGAGGGCCTATAATAAATAAAACTATTGCCAATCCTTACCACTATGCTACAAAATAGTGTGGAATAATGTTCACAAGCAAAGAAAGAAGTGTTCTCAAAAAGATAAGCCAGGATGTTATGGCCGGTGTCTCCCAGTTCCACCTTTTTAGCACGGGACAAGGCAGGAATCTTGAGCACAGCACACTCCTGATCTTCTCTGGCATGAGGTTGCAGTTCCTTTTCTCTGTATCAGGACCTTCTTTGTCCAAGTCTCTTTCCTGCAAAGTCTCTTGCTTCACAGGGGCCTGATATGTCAAAACAAATAGTTTTCTGATACCCTTCACATTGGGTGATTATTCTAGGATCCCCCTCAGCCGGGCTCCGATCCTTCTGATCAGCTCTTGTCAGCGTTGGCCTCTCAAATTGCTTGCCAGTTTACACACATGCTTCTCCGTTTGACCTGCCGTCCTGGAATAGCTGTTTTCTCATGCGTTTGTACTTGTTCAAAGTGTGCTCATGTGCTCCGCCTTTTATCCCAGTGGGGCAGGGAAAGGGCAGCCAGGTGTGTGTAGTTTCTGGTAATTGCCTGACTTTGCCTGACCTTTGTGTTGGGACATGTCCGGTAAACAGCTCCGGTATTAGTCTGTTGTCACTCACTATGTGAGCAAGTGTTTGTGTTGGAAAAGGGTTGGGGGGGGGTAGAGTTTCTAAGTATCGTACTGGGCAGGATGGGGAAAAGGTGTCATGAGGAGGGGGATACCGCGTCTCACCATTCGGTGTCCTACTTCCACTCCCCGAACACCCCCCATCCAAGTGATCCTCTCGCACTGGTCAACCCCCAGGAACTGGATTCAATAGTGATGTCCGTGTTCTGGCCACATGCATGACAGATCCCCGGGGACTAGCGTGTGCGACACCTTCAGGTTTCTTACATGCCCTTTCTCCATGCGATGTAGCCGTATCTGTTTCACAGGGGAACAGAGAAAGGAAATCTGCATTCGCCTGGTCCTTACCTTTTAGTTGTTCCACAGTGAAACAGTGGGGCTGCGGGTCTAGAAACCATTGCATGACACGAGGGTTGGAGTCTTTGCATTGGCTAATCCAAACTAGGGGAGAGTGGTCCGTGACAAGTGTGAACTTCCGTCCTAAGAGGTAATATCTGAGGTGTATAATGGCACACTTGATAGCCAAGGCCTCTAGTTCCAGCACAGAGTAATTCTTTCACGTGGGAAAAGCTTGTGACTTGTAAACTAGATTGGATGTTCTAATTCGTCGCCAACTTGGAATAGGACTGCTCTTAACCCTGTAAGGGAGGTGTCTGTTTGCAGTATGAACTCTTTAGAGAAATCTTCTACCTTTTAGGATCAGGTTCGGGCACAGGGTTTGTTTTAAGGTGTTATAACATATATCATCCTCGTCCGTCCAATGGAGTTTCTGGGGTTCAGCATTCTTGAGTTGATCAGTTAGCCTAGCTGTTTTATCCGAAAAGTTAGGGATAAACCTATGGTAATATCCTATTAGCCCTATAAAGGCTCTAAGATCTCTCTTAGTTATGGGTGTTGGTGTATCTAGGAAGGCTTTCACTTTCTCATGTTGTGGTTGTACGTTCCCATTCCCTACAAAGAAGCCGAGGTATTTCACTGCGGATTGGGCCAGTCTGCATTTAGATGGATCAGCAGTTAGGCCAGCCTCCCTGAGGACTTTGATAATAGTATGAAGATGGAAGAGATGGTTCTCCCAGGTTTTACTATCAATGGCGATATCGTCAACATAAGCTGCACAGAAATCAGAATAGGGTTGTAAGATTTTATCCATGAGGCTTTGGCAAGTGGCTGGCGTGCCGTGTAAGCCGAAAGGGAGGACTTTGAATCGAAACAGTCCAAGGGGCGTTGAAAAAGCTGGCTCTACCTCTCCTGTCCCCTCCCAGGCCCTCTATACGACCCTGGCTTCTCATTTCATCTCTAAAACCCAGGACATCCTTTCCACCCTCTTGTCCTCTCCTCCTCCTCCTCCTTCTACTGTCTCCTCTACCTCTGGCCACCTCTTCTCCTCCCTTCTCTGCCTTTCCTCTGTTCACCCCTGATGAGGTTTCTAGACAAGTCCGATCTATGAAAGTCTTGTCAAAATGGGTTCTTCCCTGTTCTTCCAAAACTATCAAGGACCACACTGACATCCTCGCTCCAGCCTTGCCTGACTTCTGCAATAATTCCTTCTCCACTGGAACCTTCCCTTCCACCCTGAAGCACTCTCTTGTGCACCATCTTCTCAAGAAAACCTCAGCCGACCCCTCCGGCTAACTATCGTCTGATTTTCATCATTTCTTTCTTGGGCAAACTCTTGGAAAAGCTGGCCATCTCCCAGCTTAATCTTCACACTGAATGTGTTGGCTTCAGAGCAGCCACAAGCACGGAAACTGCTCTCCTGAACGTCCATGAAGACCTGCTCTCTAACCTTGATGCTAATCCACCCCTCTGTCCTCATCCTACTCAATGTCTCTCCTCTGCTTTTGACACTGTCAACCATGCCATCCTGCTCAACTGCCTCCGTGATAACCTGGGTATCACTGATCAGGCCCTGGCCTGGCTGACCTCTTTCCTCTCGGACCAACCCTCCCAGGTTCAACTTGGGTCCTTCCTCTCCTCTTTCTCACTCTCTACCTCTGGTGTTTCCCAGGGGTCTAACCTTTCTCCCTGGCTGTTCAACCAATATCTGGCACCTCTCGCCCACCACATTTCTGCCCTCTGCTCCAACTGTCAGTGCTTTGCGGATGAGACCCAGCTCATTTTCAGGCTCCCCTCTGCTGCCTCTTCTCCCTCTCTCATCTCGGATTGTCTGTCTGCAATCCAGGAGTGGTGTGCCACCAATGATCTCTGCCTTAATGCCAGTAAGGCGGAGGTCCTCCTCATCGGCACACCTACACCTTCATTTCCTGTCACTCATTGGCCAGCCTCCCTTGTCCCTCTTCCTGCTCCCACCTGTGAGGCTAATATCCTCAGGGTCATCTTCGACTCCACACTCTCCCTCTCTCCTCACATTTTCGACATCTCTAAGAAGTCAAACTACGAACTGCACCTCCTCAGAGGTATTCTTCCTTTCCTCTCCTTCCCCCAGAAGCTCACTGTCTCCAGAGCTCTGGTTCTCTCTAGGCTGGACTACAGCAACAGCCTCTTTTTAAATCTGCCTCCCTCTACAACCCATCCAGAACAGGACTGCAAGACTTGTCCTTGGCCTCAAGCCCAGGGATCGTATCTTTCCAGCCCTGAAATCTACCAATTGGCTCCCAGTGGATGCAAGAATCAAGTTCAAGACCCTCTGCATCGTCCACAAGGCCTTCTGTGGCCTGGGACTGCAATACCTCCAACTCTCTTTGGAAATATCTTCCTACTTAACCTCTTTGCACCTCCAACTCCCTCAGGGTCAGTCACTTCTCCAAGCAATGAGTTGGGGGTAAATCTTTCTGCGTCTGGTGCCTCCCTCTGGAACAGACTCCCTGCCTCTCTGAAACTTGAGCAGAATCATCTCCAGTTCCGGAAGCACCTCAACACCTTCGTCTTTGCTTCCGCCTTCTCTCTTCCTCTCCTCTGCTGATCTCTTGTCTGACATTGCACTGGTCACCTGGTTACCCTCTGAATTCAGGCTTAGGTCCCTGCCTGCCCAGTTGCACACTTGCACTGCCTCCTGGCAATCCTTGCACTTCGGTCTGGACCTGCAACCCTACAGTCCCCTTACCTGCACTTATTGGACACCTGTTGTCTGCACTTTATCCCTCGCATTTGCCACCTGCTGGTCACACTACTTGTTTTTATTTTGATCCCTTGTTTGGCACTCTCCCATCCTCCCCTTTCTCCTGGCACTTTTCCCCTCTCCTCTCCCCTGCAGTTGCGGGATCTCAATGTCACTAGACCTAGTAAGATTGTTATCCTTGTCCTCCCTCTGTTTCCCCTCCCTTGCCTCATTGCGCCTTGATACACTTGTGTATAGGTGCGTTATAAATGCCATATCATATCATACCTGGCCTATATACTGGGACTTGCTGATACCCTTTCGTAAAGTCTAAGGTGGATAGAAAGGTGACTGCTCCGAGTTTATCAATTAGGTCATCGATGCATGGCATGGGATAGGCATCGAAGTCAGAAATTGCATTAACGTGACGGGAGTCTAAGCAAAACCTCCAGGAACGGTCAGGTTTAGTGATCAACATGATAGGGGAGTACCATGGGCTCGATAATATTGGCTTTCAACATTTTAATTTGAAGCTGTCAATTTCTTCGGGGACGCAACAGGATAGCACTTTGGCATGGGTGGCGGACGGGTTCTCTTTCCGCTCCTTTAAGAGGTTTATGTGATATAAATTGACCTTCTGTTTCTTTTCCGGTTGGGCTACTTTATAGGTATAGGCTCCCGTTTGTTCTAATATTTCATAGGGCCCGTGCCACTTAGAGACAAGCTTATTTTCTGAGGTGGGTAAGAGGGACCAGTACTTTCTGTCCTATGGAAAACTACCTTAAACTCACCTTCTGGTCATAAGTGGATTTTTGCTGACCCTGGACATTTTCCATATGAGTACAGACTAGATATTGAATGAGTCTAATATGTTCTCGCATTCTGGTAGCGGTTTGCGAGATGGGAATGGGTGCCTCTTCTTGCTCCTCCTAGGTTTTCCGGAGCATGTCTGACATCTCTAGGCTTTCTACCATAATGTAGTTCAAAAGGAGAGAATTCTGTGGAGGCCTGAGGGGTTTTCCTTACTGCAAATAGTGCCCAAGGGATCATTCGGTCCCAGTCTTTCCCATCCTTATCTAGCAATTTCCATAGGATTAATTGCACGGTTTTATTGAATATTCCTACCACGCCATCTGTTTGGGGATAGTACACAGATGTTCGTAAGGTAGTTATATGGAGCAGCTCTTTGACTTTTGCCATAAACTTGCTCATAAAATCTGAACCGTTATCAGTTAGTATTTCTTTGGGAAAGCTGACCCTGGAAAAATACAGTAAGAGGTGTTTACAAATTTGTTGTGTCGTATTGTTCCGCATAGGGAATGCTTCGGGGTATCTGGTTGCATAGTCCACAATCACAAGGACATATTTATTGCTGAACCTGGATGTTTCTAAAGGCCCAATGATGTTCATCCCGATTCTTGAAAAAGGGACTTCTATGATTGGTAAGGGATTCAGAGGGGCAGGTAATGGGATGTGCGGGCTGGTTTTTTGACAAATGTCACACGTCTGAACTTGCCACTGATATGTAACTGGGTTTTGGATTGTCCTAAGGGCCCCCTGGTAAAATGGGAGTGTGCAATCTCTAGTACAACCTTTTGGTGGGTCTTGGGTTTGCGAACTGTGTCTTCACTAAGCCTTCTGTGGATGTTTTTCTTCTATATAGCAACCCCTGCTTTAAGAAGAAAAAGGGGCTTCCTATCTCTATACCTTCTCCTTCCGAAATAGTCTGTAAGAAAGCTTCAGCAAGAGCTGGGTCATTTGGCTAGGGGAAGGCTAGGTCGGGATAGATGGTAGGTTCTTCTCCTTTTCTTTCTTTGATGTTAACCGATCTGTCAGCTTCCCCAAAGCCTAATGTACCTCTTTCTCTCTTTCGTCTGGTTCACTTTCTTTAAACCAAGGAAACAGCCCTTTCCAAAATTCCTTGAGCAATTTGATCCCCACGACATACTACAAATAGGATTTCACCATGATTTTGTTAGAGAAGCTTTATGTCTCCCCAGAAGTCGGGATCAATGACGCCTGCTAAAACGTCTATACCGAACTTCCACCCCAGACCAGATTTTGGTGCTTACCTTATGTAACACCCTGGAGTGGGGTATCAAAACCAAATCTTTAGGCATCTGTCCTCTCTTCCCACAGGGGATGACAGCCTCCCTACTGCTATAGATATTGAAACCTATTGATTCTTTCATGGCAATAGAGGGACTAGGAGCTCCGTCTGAGTTTTTGAAAATGTAGGGTTCCCCAATTAGTGACAGGAGTCACATCCCACTTCTGACACCATATGTAAGGAATGAATGGTATCCAAGCAAGACAGACACTAGTGATCACTGTTCAAGGGTTTATTAAACTGTAAATGGGTGAGAAAAACTCCTAATCTAAACCTAAATCGAATATGGGAGCAAGCTACGACCATCAAATAATAATACAGTCCTAGTAGAGTCTAGTCAAATAAAAAGGGCCTATACTAAAAAAAAAAACTATTGCCAATCCTTACTGCTATGCTACAAAATAGTGTGGGATAATGTTCACAAGCAAAGAAAGAAGTATTCACAAAATGATAAGTCAGGATGTTATCACCGGGGTCTCCCTTCCCAGGTTTTTAGCATGGGCCAAGGTGGGACTCTTGAGCACAGCACACTCCTGATCTTCTCTGGTACGAGGTTACAGTTCCTTTTCTCTGTATCAGGACCTTCTGTGTCCAAGTCTCTTTCCTGCAAAGTCTCTTGCTTCAGAGGGGCCTGATATGTCAAAACAAATGGTTCCTTCTGATAACCTTCACATTGGGTGATTATTCTCACCCTAGGTTCCGATCCTTCTGATCAGCTCTTGTAAGCGTTAGCCTCTCAAAGTACTTGCCACTTTACACAGAGGCATCACAATTCGTACAGCGTTCCCCTCAGCTGGGTGCAAATGCTTGTTTCACAATTCCCTTAGTCAGGTTCACACTTTCCACAGTTCACAATTTCCACCACGTGTTAAGGACTTTCGATTGTACCAGGGGTTTGGCTTGACCCTTGTATGACCACCTTGACACCTCGCGCCGGCGTTCTCTATGTGTAAGAATTTCAATCACTAACCTGATGGTGCAGCAATCAACGAGGCACTTGGGGAGCCCCCTAGGGACCCTGACACCTCCCCTCTCCTAGAAAGGGAAAAAGGGGTTGTGTGAGGGATCCCAGGGAAACCCTCCTGGGGAGAAAACCCTGCCGGAACGAAGATGTAGCAGGATAGATCCAGTCGTCCTCGGTATGCCGCTCTTCAACGCAGGAAGGATTCTATTTGCAGGACTCTGACTGCTTCTGTACTCTAATTAAACAAACAGGGTATGAGCTGAAGTATAGTCATAGAAAAATCAGACAGAAGTGAGAAAAGAGCAGTACCCAGCGTGTTGGAAGGGAGTGACTAACGAAGAGTCTTGAGGAGTCTCGGATGTCGGAAGTGGGAGGCTGGATAAGGACACAAGTCTGTAGGTAGGTAGAGAGAGAAGGTAAGTTTAAAGGCGAGGATGTAGGTAACATGCACCCTAGCTGCGAACTTACGGAGCGTCTGAGGAGAGAAGCGACGCGCTGAGCTGTAGTTCCGCTGCACCATATCCGGGATCCCTGGAACAGCGTGGTGACGTCAGAGGACGTCTGACTGAAGACGGAAACACTGCACCGCTACCCATAGTAACAGGAGCCATGCTGGGAGAGGGAAACAAAGACATAGTCCGCAATCTCCAGCACCGCCAAAGGGAGCCGCGGCGCCAGCGAGACATGACAGTATGCCCCCCCTCTAAGGGCCCCCCCACCGGGTTTGTCGGGGTGAAACCTATGAAAGCGGCGAACAAGCAAAGGTGTGTGGACAGCAGAGGCTGGTTCCCACAAACGGTCCGCTACAGTGTACCCCTTCCAGTGGATCAGATATTGAAGCCGACCATGATGATAACGAGAATCACAAACACCGGAGACTTCGAATTCGGGATCATCATCAGTTGACACAGGTGGAGGACAGACCTTAGAACGGCCGAATCGATCTGGAACATGGAGCTTGAGTTGGGACACATGGAATACTGGGTGGATTCGGAACCAAGATGGTGGAAGCTGCAATTCAAAGGCTAGAGAGCCCTTCGACCTCAAAACTGTGAAAGGTCCAAAGAATTTAGGAGACAATTTAGACGGAATCAAGTGTCTGGGAAGGAATCTTGCCGAGAACCAAACCAAATCCCCCGGAGAAATCTCGGGAGATGGTGAACGATGCAAATCCGCAAAGCGTTTGGAGCTTTCCTGAGCTTCCAACAAAGCAGTCCTGGCCAGAAGGTATCCCTGTTGGATGTCGCCCATAAGGGCGTCGGCATCTGGAAATGGCGAGGCTTTGAGAAGGGAGGAAGGAGAACAGGAGGGATGGTATCCATAGGTACAATGGAATGGACTTGTCCTAATGGATGCAGCATGAGGAGCGTTGTTGTAGGCAAACTCTGCCAAGGGTAACAGTTCCATCCAGTTATCTTGAGCCGCAGACGCAAAGCAACGCAGGTAAGTTTCCAGAGTCTGATTCTAGCGTTTGGTCTGTCCGTTAGTTTGAGGGTGGTAACCCGAACTTAAGGCTCTTTTAATTCCCTACGCGGAACAGACCTGCTTCCAGTATCGGGAGATGTACTGCGAACCTCGATCGGACACTATACTGTCCGGTAGACCATGCTGAGAAAATATGGAATTGATGAAGTTTCTGGCCATTTGTGGGGCTGTCGGTATAGAGGGCAAAGCCAGAAAGTGGGCCAATTTGGTAAAATAATCGACTGTTACCATAATGGTGGTACAACCTTTTGACGCAAGTAAGTAGACAATGAAATCCGTGGAAATCAGTTGCCAGGGACGGGTAGGTATATGTACCAGTGCCAACTTCCCGAAAGGTTTGCTGCGAGGGGTTTTGGCTTGGAGGCAAACCATGCACGATGAAACATAGTCTTTCACATCCTTTCTCAGGGTTTCCCACCAAAAATGCCTTAAAACAAGCTCCTGAGTACTGGCTATACCGCGATGTCCGGCCATGACAGAATCATGACACATATGCATCACTTCGGTACGGAGTTGGAGAGTAGGGACATAGACTCGATGGTCCTGATAAAAGCATCCGTCTTCAAAGGAGAGACCCCACTTTTCCATTTGAAGACTGATAGAATCCTTGACGAGACAAGTTTGGGATGCAATCGAGTGAAGAAAATCTTGGACTACAGCAATAAATGTAGCCCGAGGAAACAGTCTTTCGGTCTGAAAACCAAGTTTGCAGGTTGGATCTCTGCGTGATAATGCATCGGCTTGTAGATTGGTGTTACCAGGGATGATTGTGAATGTTATGTTGTAGGGAGAAAAGAAATGTGCCCATCTAGCTTGCCGACTGTTACGTGTTTCTGCGTATTGGAGGCTTTTAAGATTTTTGATGATCCGTGCGTACTTCGATAGGGTGTTGGGAACCCAAAAGGAGATGTCTCCATTCCTGAAATGCTCCTTTTATGGCCAACAGTTCCTTTTCTAAAACCGTGTAGTTGATTTCAGAGGGAGAGAAGGTTTTAGAAAGATAGGCCACAGGATGTTCTGGTCCATGTGCCTGAGCCTGTTTCAACACGGCTCCCAAGGCGAAGTGAGAGGCGTCTGTTTCTACAATAAAGGGTAGGCTCTGGTCTGGAGTTCGCAAGAGTGGGGCCGACGTAAAAAGGGCTTTCAAAGTATCGAAGGCTGACTGGGCTTCTATTGTCCATTCGAAAGTCTTCCCCTTCTTGAGCAGCCTTGTTAGTGGCAGAACAATAGAAGAAAACCCTGCAATAAACTTCCTGTAAAAGTTTGAGAATCCCAGAAAGCTTTGGAGTTCTTTGACGGTACGGGGTGGAGACCATTCCAGAATCACTGTTACTTTGCTGGGATCCATTGAAATCCCAGAGGAGGACAGGACGAACCCCAGATAAGTAACTGTCGTCTGATGGAATTTGCACTTCTCTCGTTTACAGAATAGGTGGTTGTTCCGTAATCTGTGTAAAACCTGACTCACATGTTGGTGATGTTCATTAGGGTCCTTGGAATACACCAGGATGTCATCGAGGTAGACGACTGTTGTGTGGAGAAGGAGATCAGAAAATATGTGGTCGATAAATCTCTGGAAAACAGCAGGAGCATTTGATAAACCAAAGGGCATAACCCGGTACTCGAAATGACCAAAGGGGGTGCGAAAGGCTGTTTTCCACTCATCCCCCTCCTTAATCCTGATGAGGTGATAAGCTCCTCTGAGATCCAGTTTTGTGTAGATTGTGGCTCCCTTTACTGCCTCCAAGATATCAGGGATGAGTGGCATCGGATAGCGATCGGGAATGGTGATCTTGTTAAGACCCCGATAATCGATGCAGGGCCTTAATTCGTCTGTGTCCTTCTTCGCTATGAAAAACAAAGATGCCCCTGCCGGAGAGATTGATTCCGTTATCAGTCCGTTCCTACGATTGGTATCAAGATACTGTCTTAAGACCGATTTTTCCTTCTCCGAAAGGATGTACATTTTACCGAAGGGTATGGGCTGTGAAGATTCAAGACAAATTGAACAATCGTCTCTTCGATGAGGCGGAAGCTCCGAGAACCGAGGAGAAGAAAAAATGTCCTGGAACTCCTCATATTCGGGAGGAAGGAGGCTGATCTGGTCCACAATCGTATGGGATCTGTCAGGAGGCGAAGGAGGAGTGAAGAATCCTACAGAGCTGTCTGCGAGACAGTGTTGAACACAGTGTTCTGACCCTAAGAAGATGGAACCGGCTGACCAGTTTATGAAGGGATTGTGTAGTTTTAACCAGGGCAACCCCAAAATGACGGGATAGTGGGTGGCCTTAATAATGTCAAATATGATCTCTTCTCTGTGGGAACCGATGGACATTTTTAAAGCAAACGTTTGTTCCCGAATGGGTCCTGAAACCAGAGGCGTACCATTCACTCCTTCCACTGGTATAGCGAAGGCTTTGGGAGAGCGAGGTAAATTCTGTGATTTAGCCCATAAATCGTCTATGAACAGTCCCGCTGCACCGCAATCTATCAAGGCGGGTACCGTTACTACGGTTCTATCTGGTAAGGAAAGAGAGACCCGTAAAACTACCATGTCTAATGATGGAGTAATCAGGGTTGGAGAGTGGGAACCAGCAGCTGTTGCCCCGACCGTTGTTCCCTTTGCGGCTGGGTCTGGCGTTTCCCGAACGGGATTGCCGTCTAAGAGGAGCGATAGGGCATTCTTGTACGGTATGAGAGGAAGAGCCGCAGTACATACATAGCCCTTGACTTTTCCTGCGAGCACGTTCCTCTGGAGTAAGAGGTCCCCGAGTAATTCCCACTTGCATAGGTTCATCTGGAGTAGTGGTTTTGGGGACTGAAACAATGTCTGGCCCAAAGCGGTGACTTCTCCCTTTTTTCTTTTCAGCTTGCCGTTCTTGTAGCCGATAGTCCAACTGCATGGTGAGGGAGATCAATTCCGCAAGTGTATTGGGCCTAGAGACCCGTGCGAGTTCGTCTTTTAACTCATCATGAAGCCCCCTTCTAAACAATGTTATCAGAGCATCATCAGCCCATGAGGTGCCGGATGCCAGTTGTTTGAATCGAGTGATGAATTCTAGAATACCTAAGGATCCTTGCTTGATATCTAGCAGTTTCTCCTGAGTGGAGACATGGTACTCCTTTCTTGAGAACATAGCCTTCAGGCTGGCAGTAAAAGCAGGCACTGAATCAAGAATGGCGTTATTAGAAGTGACAATAGGTGTGGCCCAGGCTAGTGCGGGTCCTGTTAGATGGGAAATCATGTATCCCACTCTGTCTCTATCTGAGGGGAAAAAAGATGTTTTAAATGCGAATTGCACTGTGCAGGCGTCCAGAAATTCCCTTAGTGATTGAGGATTCCCATCGTATTTCCCACCTGCTAATGGACCCGGAGGGATCTCAGAACTTGTGGGAGGCTTCACTGATATTTGCTGTTTCAGGTAAGCGTTTTCATGTTTCAAGGCTTGTACCTCATGGGACAAACCTTGTACCGCGGTCGTTAATTGCTGCACCTGGTCTAACGCTGCTTGCAGCGTTGTCATAATGAGATTTATTTTTATGGGCATCGCTTGCTGTAAGAATTTCAATCACTAACCTGATGGTGCAGCAATCAACGAGGCACTTGGGGAGCCCCCTAGGGACCCTGACACCTCCCCTCTCCTAGAAAGGGAAAAAGGGGTTGTGTGAGGGATCCCAGGGAAACCCTCCTGGGGAAGAAAACCCTGCTGGAACGAAGATGTAGCAGGATAGATCCAGTCGTCCTCGGTATGCCGCTCTTCAACGCAGGAAGGATTCTATTTGCAGGACTCTGACTGCTTCTGTACTCTAATTAAACAAACAGGGTATGAGCTGAAGTATAGTCATAGAAAAATCAGACAGAAGTGAGAAAAGAGCAGTACCCAGCGTGTTGGAAGGGAGTGACTAACGAAGAGTCTTGAGGAGTCTCGGATGTCGGAAGTGGGAGGCTGGATAAGGACACAAGTCTGTAGGTAGGTAGAGAGAGAAGGTAAGTTTAAAGGCGAGGATGTAGGTAACATGCACCCTAGCTGCGAACTTACGGAGCGTCTGGGGAGAGAAGCGACGCGCTGAGCTGTGGTTCCGCTGCACCATATCCGGGATCCCTGGAACAGCGTGGTGACGTCAGAGGACGTCTGAATGAAGACGGAAACACTGCACCGCTACCCATAGTAACAGGAGCCATGCTGGGAGAGGGAAACAAAGACATAGTCCGCAATCTCCAGCGCCGCCAAAGGGAGCCGCGGCGCCAGCGAGACATGACACTATGGCCTCCTGGTACTTTCACTATTTTACTGTTTAATACTTTCCTTGTTCAGGAGAGGGGTACCAGTCAGAGACCTTCGAATGAGCGCACACGTGCCGCCGGACCACTCTATCTCTGGTACCAAGTTCGCTCACAAAAGACTTCTGTGTCTTAATCTTCTTAATGTTGCCACTGTAACCTTGCACCTAACATAGTCTGGCCCACTATCAGGTTCTTCCGATTCACCGGCTGTGCGGAACTCAGCGTTTCTTGTGCCGCTGGAGTCAAGGATGGTACCACGATGTAAACCGGGTCTCCTCGCCCTGGCTATCAGCGCAGGAGGGATCCACGCCCCGCTGACATCCATCACACTGTTGGCCAGATGCGATTCCCAGTCTTATGTTTCTTTGGTTGGAGGCTTTGCAGGTCTGGGTTGAAAAGGGTAAGGGCAAATCCCTCCTTTCACCTCCATTAATTGGAGCACTTGTTTGAAACCTGCATTATTCCTCTAACCCCCCACCTCCCACAGCTCCCGAAAAAGATTTGGGGGCATGCGGGGTGAATTTCAGGGAGTCTGTGTGTGATTAATATGTATATTTCCCTACCATATCATATTCTGCTGGGAGTCTTGATCTCCACCCCATACATGTTTGTAGCAGTAGGCTGATGACAGCTAGTTATATATTTCGAATGGATTGTGTCCTCCCACGTATTCCTCATCTTGTGATAAATCGTTATCTCCAGCTTCGCTGCTTCGGAAACATTTTTTCTCGGCAGAGGGCGCTGTGCTCGAGGTCGTGGCGTCGATTGTCCCTCGACGTACTCTGTCAACGTCACCGATGGTATAAATAGCTCGAGCCGCGCCTGTTGCTTCAGTTCCGTTTTTCCGATCGCTTCGCTATCGAGAACGGCGCGCTTCTACTTTCTGTGAAGAAAATGTCATCATCTTCGACACCTTCGACACCCAGAACTGGGTTTAAAAAGTGTGCAGATTGTGGATCTAAGATGTCGATCACCGATCCCCACCGGATTTGTCTCTGGTGTCTCGGTTCCAGTCACCGAACCGACGACTGTGGGTCCTGCCAATCAATGACCGAAAAAGCTCTTCGTGAGAGGAGAGGTAAACTGTCGGTGGGGAGGGAGGCCTCAAAAAAGGTTTTGTCAAAAAGACATAAGAAAGCGACTGATTCTAAGGAATCGGATCGCCATAGGCACTCGAAGAGATCTCGATCTAGGAGTAGAGCGAGACATTCTTCGTCGTCATCGAAAAAAATGAAGAGGAGACATAGATCTCCCTCATCATCTTCTTCTTCAGAGTCGACCGAAGAAATTCGTTGTCCGACTAAATCGGATTCTCCCAGTAAGTGGGAAGAATTCCGCAAAAAGATGATGGAGGTTTTTGAGAATGCGGCCTCGACCCCCCTCGAAAGAACCTCGAAAAAGCCATACCCCTAAAGTCGCTCCATTGGACGACAAAGGGAAGTCCAAGGCTACTATGGCCAAGACCAGTAGCATCGAGGAATACAAAAAACCTCGAGTCGACGTAAAACCGTCGAAGAATCTTCGAGAGTCGAGCACCTCTCCAGTGCCGGCCAAGAAACACAAGTCGTCGAAGACTTTGACAACTTCGTCGACGCCCTTGACGTCGATAATTTCGACCCCAAAGCCAAATGCGTCATCGACGCCATTATCAAAGTCATCTTCGAAAACTTCGAAGACACCCTCGAAAACTTCGAGGGATTTGCCATTTCCTTCGAAACAGATGGAAGAAGAAGAAAGGAGATTTACTCCTTTGCCCAGATCAGACTTTTTCAAATCTATGTCAGCAATCTATGAAGAGTCTGCTTTAGAAGAAGACGAGGTTTCTCCTTTGGGAGTTACTTATGGTACAAGACAAGTTCCTGAAGAACTTATTGACCAGGAATCTAGAATGAGAGACCTGAGTGATACTCTACATTCTGCCAGTGCAGTTGACACATCCCCAGAATTAGAGTTCGCCAAACCTGATCCTGCAGAGCATGCAGATGCTGGGTACAGGGGTCTTATGACCAGGGTAGTTGAATATATGGGTTGGGGTAATACTTCACCCATTTTTGAACAAGATGACATGACGGATATTATCGTCAAGGGACCTCAGAAAGATCCTGTTCTCCCTTTTCACAGGGCCCTTCAAATGACTGTGGAGAAAAACTGGGAGAAACCAGAAACTATTGCTGCTGCAGATAGCACTTTTCCAAGAAAATATAGACCAGCTGGAACGGATCCTGAATATTTGAATAAACATCTGACTCCAGAGAGTTTAGTCATTCAAGCAGCATCTACTTCAAAACAAACTGCTTATCCAACTATCCCTCCAGATAGAGAGGATAAAAAAATTGACCCCTGGGCATGTAAAGTTTTCACGTCAGGCAGTATGGCACTTAAGTCGGCAAATGTCACCTGTACCCTAGCCAGGTTTACCCATACCCTGTGGGACTGTATTTCGGCGGCGGCTGATCATATTCCGGAAGGCGAGGAAAGGCAAGGCTTCCTGAATATAGTCAAAGACGGGAAGGAGGCAATGGGGGAATGCCTCCAGTCTGGACTGGATTCTGCTGATAGTATCAGCAGATCCATGGCTGCAAGCGTTGTGCTACGCAGATTTGCGTGGTTGAGGAAGTCGGGCTTTGCACCGGACGTGCAAGCTAGACTCCTCAAAATGCCCTTTGATGGCTCGAGGCTCTTTGGCAGAAAGGCTGATGAAAGCCTAGAAAAACTTCAGACCTCGAAAGCGGCAGCTAAATCACTTAGCGCCTCTTTGCGCCAGCCTCTAAAACCCTATTCAGGCTCATCTTCCTGGAGGGGTCGTTCTTTTCGATACTACTCCTCTTTTGGTAGAGGAAGAGGACAGGCTTCTCAAAGGGGCAAAAGAAACTTCCCTCATGGAGCACGAGGAAGAGGTGCAAAATCGGCCCCAGGAGCAGCATCTGTACCCTCAGCCACTCCTGCAGCCGCCTCCAAATCCCTCTGAGACCTTGTTACACAAAACACCAGTGGGAGGCAGGATCTCTCAACATCTGAAGTAATGGCGAGGCATTACCTCAGATGCTTGGGCACTGGAAACAGTAGCCCAAGGTAAGTGTCTCCCCTTTCTAAAAAAGGCCTCAGAATCATCCACCGGGAGCCAACTGCGCCAAAATTCTGGATCCGCTCCTGTTGCAGGAAATTTTAACCCTGCTAGAGAAAGGTGCCATAGAACTTGTACCTGTAGCGGAGAGGAACAGGGGTTGGTACTCCCCATATTTTCTCATCCCAAAAAAGGACGGAGGACTGAGACCCATCTTGGACTTGAGAAACTTGAACAAGTTCCTCAGGAAGGACACGTTCAAGATGGTGACTCTTTCTCAGATCCTTCAGGCTCTCCAACTCCAAGATTGGTTGGTATCATTGGACCTTCAGGATGCTTACTTTCATGTGCCAATCCATCCAAAGCACAGAAAGTACCTGAGGTTCGCGATTGGCAATTCTCATTATCAGTTTCGAGTTCTGCCATTCGGGTTGACCTCCGCCCTGAGGGTTTTCACCAAACTGTTGGCGGTTGTGGCAGCAAGTCTCAGGAGAGGAGGTATGCACATATATGCCTACCTGGACGACTGGTTGATCAGAGCAAGTTCTCCAGAACAAGCTCAGGAACATCTTTCGATCTCCTGCCACTTCCTCCACAAACTGGGCTTCTCCCTCAATTTCAAGAAGTCCCACATGATACCAACCCAGAAGCTCCAATTTATCGGAGCAGTCTTGGACACTTCATCGGGAAAAGCCTCGCATCCCGAAGTGAGAGCTCTCCACATCCAGCAGGTGGTAACGAAGTTTCAGAATGCCCAACATCTACCGGCCTTCGATTTTCTCAGGTTGCTCGGCCTCATGGCATCCTGATTTTTCCTAGTACCAGAGGCCAGGTTGAGAATGAGATCCCTTCAATGGGCACTCAGAACTCAGTGGTCCCAGTTCCCAGGGAATATGTCGGATGTTCTGCAAGTCCCGCGCGCAGTTGCTCAGGATCTTCTATGGTGGGCTTACTAGGGTAATCCAGACGTGGACCCCTTGCTCACTATTCTTAGAGAGGCACAGCTCCTCCCTACTGATGAGGTCCAACCAGACCGAAACACGTGTCTGGGGATGCTGTTGGTACTCTTGTTCAGAGGAGAATTGCCTAGCATTTCGGTGCTGGACTGCCCCAGGGCAGGACAAAGACTGATATGTTTAGGATATTTCTTCTCTGTGAAAGATAGTGAGCTAAAGACTCTGGGTAAGTCTCTTGCAACCAGGACTAACGTCTGGCAGAGGGGCTCCCAGGACCCCCCTTGTTAATTTGCATATGCAAGTAACTTTGGGTCTCGCCCTAAGTTACTAGGGTAATCCAGACGTGGACCCCTTGCTCACTATTCTTAGAGAGGCACAGCTCCTCCCTACTGATGAGGTCCAACCAGACCGAAACACGTGTCTGGGGATGCTGTTGGTACTCTTGTTCAGAGGAGAATTGCCTAGCATTTCGGTGCTGGACTGCCCCAGGGCAGGACAAAGACTGATATGTTTAGGATATTTCTTCTCTGTGAAAGATAGTGAGCTAAAGACTCTGGGTAAGTCTCTTGCAACCAGGACTAACGTCTGGCAGAGGGACTCCCAGGACCCCCCTTGTTAATTTGCATATGCAAGTAACTTTGGGTCTCGCCCTAAGTTACTAGGGTAATCCAGACGTGGACCCCTTGCTCACTATTCTTAGAGAGGCACAGCTCCTCCCTACTGATGAGGTCCAACCAGACCGAAACACGTGTCTGGGGATGCTGTTGGTACTCTTGTTCAGAGGAGAATTGCCTAGCATTTCGGTGCTGGACTGCCCCAGGGCAGGACAAAGACTGATATGTTTAGGATATTTCTTCTCTGTGAAAGATAGTGAGCTAAAGACTCTGGGTAAGTCTCTTGCAACCAGGACTAACGTCTGGCAGAGGGACTCCCAGGACCCCCCTTGTTAATTTGGGCTTGCAACAACAACATTCTCAAGGGAGAGTCTTTTTGGCAACCATGGCCGGAGATAACGGTAGTGACGGACGCCTCACTCACGGGGTGGGGAGCACACACCAACGATCTGACAATCAGCGGTCGTTGGTCTCCATCGGAGTCCAAACTACACATCAACCTATTAGAGCTGAGGGCAATCAGACTAGCTCTGAAGGCCTTTCTGCCCTCTGTACAGGGAAAGAATGTCCTGATAATGACGGACAATACAGTGGCCATGTACTAGCTCAACAAGAGAGGAGGTGTAGGGTCACTGCGACTGTGCAGAGAGGCAATGCAGCTCTGGTTCTGGGCAATACGAGAAGGAATCTCTCTGTCGGCAATTCACCTAGCCGGAGAGAAGAACACGGCGGCAGACGATCTGAGCAGGCAGACCACGGTCTCTCACGAGTGGGAGCTGGCTCAGGAAGTCCTTCTGGAGATCTTCGCCCTTTGGGGAACCCCTCAAGTGGATCTGTTCGCCACCGCGATCAACCGGAAGTGCGATAAGTACTGCTCAAGGGAATTTCCTCAAAGAGGAGCTCTGGGAGACGCATTCGTAGTGGAGTGGAAGTTTCAACTGCTGTACGCGTTTCCCCCAGTCCCCGTGATTCCTCAAGTAATCAGGAGGTTGAGAAAGTTCAGGAAAACCATGATCCTAATTGCCCCAGATTGGGCCAGGAGAACGTGGTACCCGGACCTTCTAGACATGTCCATCTGCCCTCCAATACGTCTTCCGCAAAGAGAGGTTCTTCTCTCGCAAGAAGAAGGTCGAGTTCTCCATCCAGAGGTCAAGACACTCAACCTTCACGCATGGTTTCTGAGAGGTTGAGATACAAGGATTGGGATCTTCCGGATGACGTAATGGAAATCTTGCTTTCGGCCAGAAGACCAGCAACAAAGTCTTTGTACCGATGTCGCTGGAATAGGTTTAGTAACTGGTGCAAAGACAAGGATGTGGACCCTTTTCAGTGTGGCACCCCAATGGTGCTTTCCTTTCTGCTACATCTAGCTAATCTGGGGCTCCAGATAGGAACAATCAAAGGATACCTTGCTGCGCTGTCCATTTTCAAGCGCTCCTCGGAAGAGGTTTCATATTTCAAAATACCGTTAATAATTCAATTCTTAAAGGGGCTCACTAATGTATACCCTCCAGTACCTTTTCATGTACCAACCTGGGACTTAAATTTGGTATTAAAATTCTTGACTTGCATATCTTTTGAGCCTCTACTCTCATGTCCATTGAGGCTTTTGACTCTAAAAACTGTCCTCCTTGTGGCCCTATCATCAGCCCGCAGGGTTAGCGAACTTCAGGCTCTCTCATGCAAACCACCATGTACTATTTTTTATAAAGATAAGGTAGTCCTTAAAGTTAAACCTTCATTTGTGCCAAAAGTAGTCTCGGACTTCCATTTGTCACAAAAAATAGTACTACCTACGTTTTACCATCCTCCTCATCTGGGCAAAGAAGAGGAGAGATTACACAGATTAGATCCCAAGAGGGCTCTTAGTTTTTACATCTCTAGGATGGCTAAATTGAGACAAGATGACCAACTGTTTGTGGGTTACACTGGTCAAAAATTAGGCTTATAAGAGGGCGCTAGAGGGCCATCCAAGATGGCCGCTTAAGTCTCAGCTCCCGTGTAGCCCCGCATCAATCCTGCCTGATCCTGCGGTTCCTGGCTCTGCTGTGCCCCGGAACCCCTGTTCCTGAAACGCTAGCCTCCTTAACAACACTCTCACGAAATCTGGAGGAAAATCGGCGCTCCCTGTCCGAAAATCGGTGCTCCCTGTCCGAAAATCGGCTCAAGCGGCCCGACCGCCGAACTACGCTGGGCCGGCTCACTCGACTCCACGCTCCCAGGGCCGGCCAGTCTAACTACATCGAGCACCTCCCGCGCTGTCTACGGAGAGTGTGCCCAGAGAGAGGGAGAAGATCAGCAGCAGGCCGAAGAACGCCCCCCCCCCGGCCGGTGACGAACCATCGGGTGAGCCTGACCTTCCTCTCTCCCCCACGTGCAGAGGAGACAACAGTCGGTGGACTGGACTGCCTCATCGTCCGTCCCCATCGGCTCCGGCAGCCGGCTTCCCAGCCGTGGGCCGTGGAGCGTAGCCTCACCCCCCCGCTGAAGAAGGCGGTGAAGAACCAGAGGGAGCAGCAGCGACACAAGGAGGCGGCGCGAGGCTGCGCCCCCCTCAGCAGCCTCTACATCTGAGCCCAGCCTCCTCCACCGAGCCCGTCCGACGATCGGTGCCTGATCAAGAGAAGCATTGGAAGGGTGTGCCCAGTGCAAATCGAACACAGTCGGCGGTGTCCCAGGGCTGCCGGGAGGTAAGGAGGGTTGGAGATACTGAGACTCTCCCCAGGAGCTACCCCGAGGGGTGGGGACCCGCTCCCCCAGCCTAACTTTCACAACAGTCCCCGCCAGTCAAGGATTGTCGCTCGGAGCCCTTGAGGTACCCTGTACTACTGCACAGGGGTAAGGGCATTAGACTACCCCCCCCCCTCCCTCCTCCTGCGCTAGATTTACCCAGCGGTAAACATCCCGGTCATCTATCAAAGGCACCCCATGACTGTCGGCCCCCCATTCTAAGAAGCCCATGGGCGGGCATCCCTCGTCACACATCAGTCCTGCAACAAAGCTATTCGTGGAAGCTGCGCCACCGGAGGAGGGCTCCATATACGACGAGAACCGACCCCCCCCCACCCCTCTCCTGTATTGCCGCTAATTCTTCTTTTTCGCCCAAAGGTAGTCCCCAAGAGAGGTGAAAGGACACAGCAAGACCTCCCGCATCCCAAATTTAAGCTGCTTCGATCCCGCAGCCGTGATGGGGAAATACGATAAATCACAGAGGAAACTGAACTTCGAAAGTGGCACGACCCCTAGGGCTCTACCCCCCCAAGAAGATCAAGCTTCTTCGTCTGTTTGCCCCCAACAGGAAGCAATCGAGGAGAACCCCTTTGAAATAAAAGAAATCCTTCTGGACCTGAAAGCTGACATCGGCAGTTTGAGTAACAAAATGGACGGCCTAGCGTCCAAGGTCGATCTCCTACAACATTGCATGGACTCCCATGCCGAACGCATGAACGAGATGGAGCAAAGGGTGTCGGATCTCGATGATAGCTCGGCAACCCTAACCAACAGAGTCTCTCAGCTGGAAACACAGATGAAAATAACCACTGCCAAGTGTGAGGACCTAGAGGGCCGATCGAGGCGGAACAACCTGCGGATAGTCGGAGTGAGAGAACAGCAAACGCGGGAGGCCTTGTCCCAACTATTTATCATTGAGAGAGCCCACAGGATTCCCGCGACGAGACCAGCACCAGGCACTCCTCCCAGGCCAATAATTGCGAGGGTGTTGAATTACAGGGATCGCGACGCCCTGCTCCGCCTCGCCAGGGAAAAGGGCGAGTTATGCTACGGCGGGGACACAATCCACCTCTATCCTGACTTTTCCCCAGCAGTACAGCTACAAAGGAAAACATTTGCTAGTGTCAAACAGAGACTCCGTAACAACCAACTGCCGTATTCAATGCTCTATCCAGCACGCTTGAGAATCCAGCACGGGGGGAGGGTTCAGTTCTTCCAAACGCCGGACGAAGCAAATCTGCTCCTCGATCACCTAGGTCTCCCAGATCAGAACCAGGCTCGCCCTAGACCTCAGAGACAGGAACCCCAGGAATCCTCCTTAAAAGGCACTTCAAGCTACGCACAAAATGCGGCACAGCAGCGCAGAGTAAACCAGTTCATTTACAGCAGTACGAGTCGGGGCAAGGCCACTTGGGAGGCCCCAGGTGCCCCCAGCACAGCTACTGTTTAGTTACTGTTTGCCTACGTTGAGTCGGTACATTCGGGGTGTGATTTAACGCCTCGGCATGGTGACTCCATGGGCCTTCTTGGTTTTGGGTTGGGTAATGCAGAAACTCCCGGCGGGCCAGTTTGAGGTTGCCCGCCCAGGGGAGAGTTACGTCTCGGGCCTGTTGAGGTTAGCCCGTTGTTCGAGCCCCTCGATGTTAAGGGGAAAGTTAAGCGCTACCGGATCGCGTCTGTCCAGCTCCTCGCCGGCTCCCTGCCCGCTGCCGAACCCGTCGCCGCACCGGGGCCCACAGCCTGGAAGCAGGGACCCCAACGAAAGCTCAAATACCGCCAGACCTCTGCAGCCCATGAAACCAGAAACACGGCTCGATATAAAATCTAAGTCGCCCCATTCAATGTTCTAACATGGAATATAAGAGGCGGCAACATTCCGGCTAAGTCCAGAAAAATTCTGCAATACCTAAGGCGCCACGAAGTGGACGTAGCATTGATTCAAGAGACTCATTTTGCTCAAGGGAAGGTCCACCAGTGGGCCAAAAGCTGGGGCTGCCACAGATACTTTTCATCTTACTCCACATACTCGAGAGGAGTCGCTATCCTTATACACAGGCGGCTCAGCTTCCGGCTACTACACACGGCAAAAGACGACGAAGGCAGAGCACTATTGGTGAGCGGCATTATCGCAGGTCAGAAAGTGACATTTGTTAATTCGTATGCACCGAATATAGATGGCCCCGACAACTTTGGCTGGGTGCTAACACAGCTCTCGTCGCTCAACCCGGCAACAATTGTCTGGGGCGGAGACATGAACACAGCGTTAGATCCTGTAAGGGACAGATCGACGACCACTCAGCATCCACCCTCCAAGGCCAGTCTCCAGATAAAAGAAATTTGTAGAGCATTTTACTTACAAGACTCGTGGAGAGTCTCCAATGGGGAACAGCGCGAATACACCTTTCACTCGACAGTTCACAATACAAGCTCCAGAATTGACTACTTCTTCACCTCAACAAACACCCCCTTATCATGCGGCCGGTGCTCCATCCACCCGAGAACACTCTCAGACCACTCACCAATCCTTCTTAAGCTCAAACCTGCCAACCCCGCTCCACCGCTACAGCGTTGGCGATTTAAGCAGGGATCACTAAGGGACGAGGTCTTTGCTTCCGAGCTAAGAGAGGAGATCGACGTGTTCCTGGAAGCCAACCTGGGGTCGGTCCCCTCAGCAGGCACAATCTGGGAATCCTTAAAATGCTTCATCAGAGGAGTCTGCCTCGCCAAAGAAAATGGCATTCTCAAACTTATTAGAAGCGAGCTTACTACCAGCGAAAAAAAATTGAAGTAACTCGAGATCCAGAATCCGAACAAAACCAACTCGCAGTCAGCAGCCGCCATAAAAAAGGAACTACAGAAATTCAACGCAACAGCGGAACGTGAGGTTAAGTTTCTATACCGCACAAGCCAAGTCAGTCAATATGGTGAGGGCCAGAAACCAGGAGCTCTACTGGCAAATCTAATCAGAGCCGACAACAAGCAGTCCCAAATAGAAAAGATCAGAACCAGGCAAGGAGAGGAAGTCCACACGGATGAAAAGATAGCAGAAGAATTTAGGCTCTTTTATCAAGATCTCTACAGCGCCAGGCTCCCGAAAGACTCGAACCTCCCGCTGAAATACTTAGAAGACACCGAACTCTATTGGGTCGAGCACCAACTACGCGAACCTCTGAATGAACTGATTTCACAGGAAGAGATCCGAACAGCTATAAAAACCCTACCATCCTCCAAGGCACCAGGCCCTGACGGCCTAACGGGTGAATTCTATAAAGCCTTTGCAGAAACCCTGGCCCCCCTGTTGGCAGCTGTATATGAGGAAGCATTGGAGAGTGGGTCCCTTCCTCACTCCTCCCGCGAAGCCAATGTCCTTCTACTACACAAATCAGGAAAACCTCCGGAAGAATGCGCCTCGTATCGCCCGATCTCACTGCTTAATCTAGACAATAAAATCCTTGCCAAAATCCTAGCGAATAGATTGATGCCCCTGATGCCTGCCCTGGTGCTAGCTGACCAAGCGGGCTTTATACCAGGCCGCAATACGACCTTCGGCATCCGAAGAATGTTTGGAATCATCGAGGCTCTTGACCCAACAGACCAAGCAATTGCAGTCCTGTTAGACGCAGAAAAGGCGTTCGATTCGGTGGAGTGGCCGTTTATGTTCCTGGTTCTCACCAGGATGGGGTTGGGGGCTCGCTTCATCAAGCTCGTCTCCCTCCTATACACCAATCCACAAGCTAATATCGTAGTGGGCTCGGCAAAATCATCCTTAATAAACCTACAGCGTGGCACAAGACAAGGTTGTCCTCTTTCGGCACTAATATTCGCTCTGGTAATGGAGCCACTAGCCTCCAATCTGCGGGAACTCTGTCAACAGAGGGGTCTCATAATCGGCCCACACAAGCTCATAGTATCCCTATACGCCGATGACGTGGCCCTATATATACGTGACCCAGAGGTTAATCTGAACCCAGTCATGCGGGAAGTCATCAAATTTGGGGCGGCCTCCGGATTGAAAATTAATCATGCAAAATCAGTCGTCTTCCCACTGACCCGAGACACAAAACTGTTTGCCGACGACTTCGGACTCACGTGGAGAACCGCCGGGGTTCGATATCTGGGGATCCAACTGTCACTGGACCATCAAGCAGTGTTCCGGGATAACTATGAAGAGGTGCTCAAATCCCTGCACGACAAGGTCTCTCGCTGGAAGACACTCCCACTGACACTCTGGGGCAGAACCTCATTAGTCAAAATGGTAGTATTGCCAAAACTGATGTACCTCTTCAACAATATACCGCTGTTACTACCACAAACCTTCTTGAAAAGGCTCAAAAGCTTGGTTCTTGAGTTACTCTGGGCTGGCAAACCAGCTAGAGTGGCGTATACGATACCGACACTCCCCGTGTCCAGCGGCGGCCTGGCCCTCCCTGATCTCGAAAAATATTTTTGGGCAGCCCAGGCACAATACCTCAGCCACTGGTATGCAACGCAAACAATCCGTCCTCATGTACAGGTGGAACGGGCCTTGGCGACTCCCAACTTCCTGACTGCAGTGGTCTTCGCCCAGCTCCCCGTTCCCATTCGCACGATGAACGTGATGCTCACAACTTACAAGGTCTGGAGGACCGTAGCGAAGAAGTTGGGGGTGCACACAAGGTACTCTCCCCTCTTGCCAGTCAAATTTATTCCTGGGATCCCTCTGACATCAGAAAAAGTGTTTCACCAGTGGGTTGATAAGCTGCATATAAGATCCCTAGGGGACCTATTCACAGAAGAAGGTTTCTTGACACCAGACCAAGCCAAACAGAAAGGGGGCAACACTGCGCTAGATGTGTTCCTCTACTTCCGAACTCGCTACACCCTGCAGACCGATCTGCCAGACTTCCCGCATCAACCACCTACGTGGCAATTGTTGCACGATGTCATTCAAGCGCAGGGAGACGGCAGGCTGGTGTCGCAAATATACAAAACTCTGACCACTGGAACACCCCCCGTCAACACTGGGGTGAAAAACAGATGGGGAAAAAGCGCTAAACACAAATATACCGGAAGCAGATTGGCGCTACATATTGAATCAGACTCAGAAAATTCCACTTAATTCCCGGCTCAAACTTATTCATTTCAATTTCCTTCACCAAACATACTACACACCGGAAAAAGCTACCAAACACCATCCCAACATCCAGACAGAGTGCAAGAGATGCGGAACCATAGCCGCAAGCTTTATACACATGGCATGGGAATGCCCCGAGGTAGCCCCCTTCTGGAACAGGGTGCTAGATACGTCAACGGCAATCCTGGGAGAAGCAATACAACCGAGATGCACGGCAGCCCTGCTGGGGATGACCAGGCTGCTATCAGCTCCTTCGAGGAAACTGGCCGGAGCCCTACTAACACTAGCTCGCAGGAGAGTCGCCCTGGCATGGGGCCGCGGCCCCCCGCCATCCTACACAGCCTGGCGAAAGGATCTACTCTACTTCCAGGATGTTGAGGTAAACTTCATTAAACTCCTTCCTCAGCACGCGCGCCCGCCCGACATCTGGGGCCCGCTGATAACTTTTCTGATAAATGAAGATGAAACCTCCTCAACAGACACTTCGGAGTCAGGCAACGCACCCTGATACAGCCCGAAGTCAGGCCAATAATCCCCGGAGCGGGGACCCAGTGGGGCGAACTGATGCTAACCAGCATATCTGCTTTGAGGCGGCGGGGGGGGCGGGCGGGGGAGCGGGATGAAGGGGATCTAAGTTAACGGCGCAAAGTTGATAATCCACCCTAATGTGGGTGTGTATTTGTTCGGTGTGTTAAATACCAAAAATAAAGGTTTTTAAAAAAAAAAAAATTAGGCTTATCTGTAACAAAACAGACCATTTCCCGCTGGATCATATTAGCCATAGTTGAATGCTACAGACTAGCGGGAAAAGAATCACCAGATGGGCTTCGTGCCCATTCTACAAGGGGAATGGCTACTTCTGCGGCTCTAAAGAGGGGAGTCCCGGCAGCAGAGATTTGTGCATCTGCAACCTGGAAAACAATACATACTTTTGTTAAACATGATTGTTTGGACACTGCCTCCTCTAACAAAGGTTTATTTGCAAAGGCAGTTCTGCATTCTGTCCACGAAAACTGAAATGGGTACTCCCACCTCCAAAAACTTGATACTGCTATGGGAGCCTATCACAAGATGAGGAATACGTGGGGGGCACAATCCATTCGAAGAACAAGTTACTTACCCAACTGTAACGTTCTTTCGACTGGATGTTCCTCCCACGTATTCCTCATCGACCCTCCCATCCTACCCCACAGTACAGTTTACGTTTTCTTACACTTTCCTCTCACGAAGAATGTATCGGTCATGGGACACACCTGGGTGTTCCTCCTATATATATTTCATCGAAAAAACAGAACTGAAGCAATGGGCGCGGCTCGAGCTATTTATACCATCGGTGACGTCGACAGAGTACGGAGTACGTCGAGGGACAATCAACGCCACGAACTCAAGCACAGCGCCCTCTGCCGAGAACATTTTTTTCTGAAGCAGCGAAGCTGGAGATAACGATTTATCACAAGATGAGGAATCCGTGGGAGGAACATCCAGTCGAAAGAACGTTACAGTTGGTAAGTAACTTGTTCGTCTGTGTTATCGGAGTCAGATGTCCAGCAATTTGGATTTGCCTTTCCGTGGTTGTGGCCTGGATTGGCTCAGCCAACCTCAAATCTAATCCATTTTAGATTAAATGTCTTCTATTTTACCTCAGGATCTGTTTTAGCCCATTCTAACTAGTGACAATATCGCCCTTGATCTAATTGATACTTCTTACTACCTTGACTTATTCATGACTTCCAACTCTTTTTCACATCACATTGCCAGAAAGACCCCACTTGTAAAATATTCACCATCTCTTCTTTGTTTCATTAAACCTTATTCCGGCTAACTTTTCACACTACTGTTCAATCATTGGTGATCTTACACATGGTGGCAACGCGTGGCTCATTGGACTTCCAAAATGCATCTATTCGCTGTCTAGATACCACGGCCCCCGGAAGCCAGAGACAAAAAGGTCCTGCAGCCGGCAGAGGCTGGAGCCCACACAGGTTAGTTGAGGGGGATGGGAGCGGGTGGAGGGTGACGCAAAGTGGTTGGGGGGGGTTTGGGCAGGGGGTGTATGCCCCCGAAACAGACTTGGAGAGGGCTAGTTACAAAGGCGTAACCTGCAGAATGCTGTCTTTTGTTCTGTAATCCACACGTTTGGCATTTTTAAACTGGCCTTTAGACATAGAGCCACGTGCATGCTGTTGAATATGGTTCTCTGATTAGCAGCACTGCTAAATCATGGATCAAAGACATTACTGCATATTTCACATATTTTCCACCATGAGCTTTACTTGTTGCCTTTTGAGGTTCATATCAAATTTCGATTTGGCTGTGTTACCGTCAGAGCCTCCTTACCGAGAAGACAAATTGGTTCATTTGGGTGGATCCTCACTCATGCGAAGCACATCTCTTGCCCTGCTTGAGATTACCATGTCAAAAAATAACCACCTCAAACCAACCTTTTTCCCTAGCAATTATTTGTGCTTTGTTCCCTTCTTGCTGGTATACCAGAACACATTTCTTTTATTGCCTTGGCTTAGCTGCTGGAACCCCAGTAAATTTGTTGAGGAGTCTAATATCCTCCATCCTTTTTCAGGCAGGTTTTTGGCCAGACTGCGTGACTAGTTCTGTTCTTGGCTGCCTGGGAATGATATTCAGTTACATTGAGCAGTGGCAATGTTGTGAGTCTGGTGTTACTTGACTTTTCGGTGCTATTAGACACTGCCAATCACCCTGTTCATCTGTCTCACCACAGTGGCGGCTGTGGAATAACTGGAGCAGCTATGGAATGGTTTTCCTCTTTTTTGGCAGATCATTCAGACACTCTCTTTGACTCGCCTTCAATGCCAAGCCCCACCCTTTGACCTGCAGGATTCCTCATGGTTTTTCATGTGTCCCTATTCCGTTTAATGTGTATGTGCAACCTCGGGCCTCTTTGGTGGCTTATACTGGGTTTTCATTGTTTTAATTGTGCTGATGATAACCCTCTTCTCATCTAGTTGGGTGGCAGGCTGTGTGACATGCCCCGGGGGTCTAAACCCTGTCTGTTGAAGATTTCAATTTGGATGAGTGGCGGCTCTCTTCACCTTAATTCTGAAAAGATGGTGATAATGTTTTTTGGTGGTGCTTCTCTCTGTCACTCTCACTTTTGGCATGCTTAGTTTTGACCTTGTCCCACTTTGGTGGCCTGTGTAAGAAACCAGAGCTCTAAGTTTTGATGAAATTTTAACTCTGACCCTTCCCTCCCTTGATAAATCAGGTTTGCTCTGCCTGTTTTCTGCAGTTAATGCTCCTCAAGCATCTAGTGGGCAAGACTCTCTTCTATGACTGCTTTAATCTAATTCTGATTGGACTATGTAAACTCGCTTAATTTGGGACTCTCTGGGTACCAGCTCGGACAGTTTCTGATTATTCAGAAAGCGGCTGTTCCTATTATTTACAACCCTCGCTGTTCTACCCATGTTTGGCTAAACTAAACTGCATTGGCCCCCTGTTAAACAATGGGTAGTACTTGGCCTGTTTTTCTGTTATCTACATTTTGAAACCTTATGTTCCCAGCTGTGCTGTGCACTTTGCTAATCAGTTGCTGTTCACCACTCCTAAATTTCAGTTGACGTGAGTGGACATACTTCTTTCTGTGCTTACACTCACATTATGTCATTCACTTTGTGACAACATAGAGTAAAGAGACGGACCAAACGGAGGCAAAATTTTGGCTGTAGACTTTTATTAAAGAAAGAAAAACAAATCTATCCCTATCTAAGGTTGTTTCCATACCTACACAAACTAAACTTAGGTCAGTCAAGATGCCAGTGATGTCCAAATCAAAAGTTCTGTCCTGGTGAAACTCCTCACCTATCCCTACCACTAAAATACAAGGGCTAATGTAAGAGTCTCTCCACGACCCAGGAAAATGACTGCCTTCTCCTGGGAACAATTCTCTCAAATTAAAGTATTCCAAAGTATTCAAAAGTAAGTCTCTTCCCAATCCAGAGCAGTAAGGTTTCTAGGAGAATGACTTCCTTCTCCTGTTCTCCCCGTAATTTCTCTTAGTCTGGTCTTCAGGTTAATCTAACCTCAGACTGGAAATTAAATCGTGTAGCTCCCTCCAAGTGTTACTCTTTCCTCTTATTTTATCAGTATCTTTTGATGTCCCCGCCTGCGGCGCAGTATAGGCTCCCCGAGCCCTTTATCTTTCTTCAACTCGAACAATCTTGTGAAACTACCCTGATTGACAGGGGTTGTGGAAGCACTCTTCACGCTTCCCTTTTAATGTTCTTGTGCTCTTCTTCATCTCAGTCTGTTTAACATCCAACAAATGAGTTGTTTCGTCACTGCTCTTCTTTCCAGTTCATTTTGGTCCATGATTCGAAGCACTGTTAGCTAATTAGCTAACCGCTCTAGTTTGCGCTTCCTAACAACATTACGAACAACAGACTTCGAAGAAAGGATATGCCAACAGTACACATTGTCACTTTCGGAAGGGCTTGTCACAGATCCTATAAGCTTCTGGGTATCAAGGGTGAAAGAGTAATTAGGGTCCATCATGAGACAAGAATTCTTCCTCCTAGAAGGATCTGATGTTATTGTTGGCCTGAGGGGATTGGGTATTACGAGACCGTGGCCAAAATTCATGTCCTTATTCCCAGGAAGGGTGTTCCTCTCCATGAGGTCCTCCTGCATGTTGCCACCCGTAGGAGGACTATCGGTTAGCGGCCTCCCCACCGTAGCCTCATGAAAAGGGGCTCCCGTCTGGGGAGAAGTGATCCACCTCTCTTTTCGCAAGTTGGTTATGGGAAACTTAACGAAAGGAAAGGTTTTGACATGGCCATGTATACAGCAAACCTCTTCCCCTTTTATTTCCTTCCAGTCCCGGGGGGGGGGGGATTCAGGTCCAGTCTTAGTACACCCCTTACTTCCACTGTCCAATTGGGCCCACACTCATTTCCCTCGTGTGGTAGCAGCTATTCGATAAAACAGTTTTGTTCCCTGCATAGATGAATGTGTTCTTCTTTTCCTTTTTTTTTAATTTTTTATTTTTCTTCTTCTTTCGAAGAGAAAGCTTTGATTCCTCTTTCCCGGAATCTGTATCCTTGGTTACGGTGTGGGCATAGAGGATAGATGAAAATTATATCTGAGGATTTTCTACTGGATAATCAGGGTTAGTTTTGAGATAGTGTTTCGCTGTTAACGGTGATGTAGATATGAAATTTGAAGGGCTGTATCTCGTGGCATGGCCCACTCGTCCACATGAATAGCATTTGTCATTGTTAACTGGAGGTAGTGGTAATGATGGTAACACCTGCCCAGTTGGATGGTTCTCTTCGGAACTCGAGGATTGCCTGACTGGGGGATTGTCTTGGGGTTCCTTTTCCTTGAGCAAGTTAGGGTATTCGATTTTAACTTCAGTCAAGCCAGGGTATTTTTTTCCCTTACAGTTGGGGTTCTATTTTGGGCAAATAAGGTGATGGTAAAAGGCTGCTAGGCGATTTCCCCAGGTTTTGTCTGATCCCTTCTATCTTTCCTGGATGGAGAGTGGGGGGCGGAGGGGGTGATTCAAATTTAGGGAACTGCATACTTTAGACTGATCCAATTCCCTGCCTAGATAGCATACGGTCCCTTCAAAGGAGGTAATGATAGAGATATAGGGGCATGGTCACTGTAGCTTTCTCCGACAGGATGTGCAGAAAAGGTTTCTGTGACTTGGGGCATTATCTGGAATTTTTCTTCTTCCAGCAGTTTTGGTGTTTCATACCCTTTAGGGCAGTGTATGGTATGCCCAGGCATAAAACCCTTTTTCTCCCCTTAATGTTCTCTATAGCTTCAATCCTGATGGGGTGACATTGAGGGTGTGTCCTCGGGAGCTTCAGGGTACTCTATCTCTCTAGGAAGGGAAACCTCCCAGGGTTTTGGGTAACCGGAACGGCCGTATTTTCTACTGAGAAGTCAAACTCTGTTTTCTCTTTATTAAATTCCAAGTTTATCTTGCTCTCCAAATTAGGATAACTGGAAAAATGTTCTTGCGTTACCTAGGTTCCTCTGGGTTACCCACATCACTCCCGCTATTGGTTTTATATGGGGAACCTTCCCATGTGGTTTTATACAATAAGCATCCCACCAACGCTCTCCCTTTTGATCTGAACAGAACTGGATGACAAGTTCAGGAGGATAAACTTTATCTCGTCCCTCCATAGGACAGAAGAGGTAGTATTTTTAATCTCTTCCTCCATTCAGTTTCTTCAGTGGGAATTATACAGGTGACTACGCTGGTAGACATGACCATATGCAGGGCCAATTATACTACCGTCTGATCCCTAATGGAGATTCAATATTCATGGGGGGAAACAGTTTAAAATTGTTCCCCTCCAAATGTGTCCTCGCTTCAGTAATGGCCTGGGAAGTAAGTGGATGAAAGGTGACTCCCATTCTAGGGCCTGGGCTGTTAGTGGGGTTCGCAGGCTTTTTATTATGGTCTTGTGGTCTTGACCCAATGAATTGGGGTTGGTCGGTCTCTGCTTGTAGGCTAGTGGAAAAGATGACACTGCTCAAATCTTTGCTGGGTGTAGCAACAATGGGGCTAGAGATCATAGTGCCCAGCTTACTGCCCTCGAGATTCCCCCAATTTGCATTGGTTGGGCAGGATCCAATTCCTGACATCATTTGTGGCGACATAGAGTGAAGAGGCGAACCAAACAGAGGTACATTTTTGGCTAAAGGCTTTTATTAACGAAAGAAAAGCAAAACTATCACTATATAAGGTGGTTTCCCTACCTAAGCAAACTAAATTCGGGTCATTTAGGATGTCCGTGATGTCCAAATCAAAAGTTCTGTCGTGGTCAAACTCCTCGCCTATCCCTACCACTAAAACACAAGGGCTAACGTAAGAGTCTCTCAATGACCGAGGAGAATAATTCCCTTCTCCTCAGTACAAGTCTCTCAAACTAAAATATCCAGAGGTTTCAGATGTAAAAGGCTCTTCGCAATCCAGAGCTGTAAAGTCTCTAGGAGAAAGACACCCTTCTCCTAGTCTACCAGTAATTTCTCTTAGGCTGTTCTTCAAGTTCTTCTAAGCTCAGCCTGTTCATTACATTGTGTAGTTCCTTCCAAGGATATTCTTTCCTCTTAGATTACCAGTATCTTTTCGATGTCCCTGACTGGGACGAAGTTGAGGCTCCCCGAGCCCTCTATCTTTCTTCAACTCCACAATCTTATGAAACTGTCCCAGTAGTTGTTTCAGAAAATGATGTATTCTTTGTTCTTCTTTTACTACTACTCTCTCACGGTTCCCCCCAGCTGCCTCCGAGACTTTCAACACTTCCCAGTACCTGTCTTCTTGGGAATGTTTCACTGGTTCTTTCTGGGACCGTTTCTCGCTTTCAACTTCTTCTTTCTTCTTCCACAATGGGCCCGCTTGACTTCGCAGCCCTTTTCTCCTGCTGGTCTGAGCACTCGATCGGGACTCGCCTGTCTAACCTTTGCAATTCGCACAACCACCGCTGTACTGGACGCTTCCCATCCACTCGTCTACACAGCTCCATGTTCGGCAAGTTTTCTGGTCTCAGCGCAGTTGTCCGACTGAACCGTCCACCCACTACAGGTCAAGCCACCACCTCACTCTCCATGCGCCTCGTCTCTCCGCTTCACAACTTCTTCCGACTGCTTAGTTGCAGGTTCAGCGAGCCCAGTTGCAAACTCTCAGATCTGTCACAGCATTCCAGCTTGCCGATTTCTCCTTTCAGATATCGATACCACCTTCAGTAACCCAGTTCATTACTTTGTCCCTTTTCGGTCTCTATTATATATAGCTCGGACATTCCCATCGTAATGTCAGTTTTATTGACAGGGGTTGTGGAAGCACTCTTCATGCTTCCCTTCATTGTTCTTGTGCTCTTCTTCATCTCAGTCTGTTTAACATTCAACACATGAGTTTCGTCACTGCTCTTCTTTCCAGTCCATTTTGGTCCATGATTCGAAGCACTGTTAACAAAAAGTCTAGACTTAGCTAACTGCTTTAGTTTAGGCTTCCTAGCAACATTGTGAACAACAGACTTGGAAGAAAGGATATGGCAACAGTACACATTGGCACTTTCGGAAGAGCTCTTCACAGATCTTATAAGCTTCATGGTCTCAAGGGTGAAACAGTAATTAGGGTCCATCATGGGATGGGAATTTTATGTCAAGGCTGGAGGCGTTCGTTATGCTTCTCTTTCTTTAATTAACATTAAAAATACATAGCTCAGCAGCAAGAACTTAGCAAAGCATCAGTTCCCAGAAAAACAAAACTTGCTTAGGTGCTGAAATCCTCTATGAAAAGTTCCAATTTGACTGAAAATGTAACATGGAGCTTTCTTGAACTCCATTTCCAAGAAGTCATTGGTTATCTGAACTATTGCCATGTAACATGTGAGCCAAATCAACCAATCCTTATGTACATGGTCCCTTAAATGCCTGCATCCCTTCTTCTACTTCCTCTTTCTTTGCTGCTCACAGCAAGATACAGATAAGTGCAATCATTTCACCGATTTCGTTTGTGTGACAGTCATAGAAACTTAAGTATCTATTTTGTTCTATGGGATATTGATAAAGATACTATGCAGTACAGTGCGCACCGTGCGTAAGGAACCTCTTGCATGCTGCATTATATTAGTATTTGTAATCGGTGCTTACTGCGCGTGCAGTTTCTTTACTAGAGCGTATCAGCGCTCATATCCTTCACCCCGCTCAGAAGCAGACCTGCCGACCCTGCCACAGAGCTCCTAAGCCCCAGGCGGGCCTCAGAGGAGCTCTTGCTTCTTCTCGGTGTGCTCTGCGGCAGAAGTGATACCGCTCCGAGGACTCAACACGGGCCGCAGGCTTCTTCCAGACATGCCGCGCTCTCGGTCCCAGCAGGGGAGCTCCATTCAGGCGCTGGTCTTTTTTTTCTTCCCTCCGACGCCCAGTGACGCATTTCCTCTTATCAGAAAGGAAACCTGCATTCCCCAGGTGTCGTAGGTGCTCCGCAGGGTAAAGCTTGTCAGATTAATTCGCAAAGAGAAGGAAAGAAAGCAGGCGTCACTACTCAGACGGTGCACAGGACTCAAGCTATTTCAAGAATAAATCTATAGAAATTACAAGGAAAGTACTGAATCACCACAGAAAGCATTTTTTTAAAAAAAAGTGAGGAGAAGCAGAAACTGCATAAATCAAAGGCAATATATCACAAAGCCCCACTTGCCAGCATGGCGCAATACGACCCTCAGGCAGACCACGAATGGTCAGAGGAGGAGGAGGCCTGCCCTGAGCAGGATTTGGCCCTGGCGGGCAGCTTCATAAGAGTTCTGGGGTCCTCAGTCAAGACCACAATTAAAAAGGCAGTAGCAGATAGGCTGGTGCCCATACAGCTGCCCCCGGGGCGACATGGAGGTGTGCATCAGGGGTGCCGCCAGTACCTCAAAAGGGAGTACCCGAAAGAGGGAGAGGGAATTAAATGGGGGAAGTACACCAGCTCGCAAGAGGAAGGCTACCTCTCTGACCCCCAAACGCCCTAGAGCCTTGCAGAGCCAGCACCAGTGGCCATTTCTGATGCCTTCTCGAGGCAAAAGAAAGCCTTTCTGGAAAGGAAGGAGACTCCTTCTGCTTTTAGACCCTCTGACCCGGAGGAGAATATACAGGGTGACCGACCTATCCCAGAGGAGGAGCAACAGTGCACAGACAATGATACTTCTCCTCAAATAACATAGAGTGAAGAGGACCATGATGACAATATGCGGCCCATCCAATCTGGGAACGTGGCAGGCCCCATACTTGGGGGGGGGGGGGGGAGGGGGAAAGAAGCCTCTGAAAGAGCAAGGTGTTTCCAAGTTAATGTTTGTCCCAGAGGATTTGATCCACCCCAGATCCTCCGACTGGGCTCTGTCTCCCCGAGCGGTGGACTACATTAAAGCCAGGCTCCGGAGGCCTCTGGACAAGGAAGTCCGAGCCAAACTCGTAGCAGCATGTCCCCGGCCAAACATTGAAGGGAAAGTAGTGCTTACCCCTGAGCTGGAAGCCAAGATGATTACCTTTCTTGGCAAGAACTGCAAAGACCCTAAGAAAGGGATGGATGGAGCGTGGAAGTCCTGTCAGGACAATGTTCTGGACATCACAGGTCCCCTCGCCAAGATGCTAGGCCTGTCGGAGAGGATGCCACAGAGATGGGTAACCAAATTGCGTTAGATCAACGGAAAGACGAAAGGGCATTCTTATGAAAATAGACCCAAAGCTGGGGGAGCTGTCTACTTCGGAATCGGGGATTGGCGCTCAGGGGCTCCTATTCGGTGACCCTTTTGTAAAGGAGATGGCCAAGTTCGTTGGCACCTTTACAGCCTTATACAAGGCCCAAGCTTCCATCAAAAGTGTCTTCTCCACAAATGTTTGTTCTCGGGCCAGTAGAGGCAGGGGCCGTTCCTCTGGCAGTGATTCATTGGACAGGAGGTCCCATCAAGCACGCAACCCCTCCACCTATCCGCTGGACAGGTCTGACACCTTCTTCCCCTCCAGAGGGAGAGCCAGGGGTTGCAACTGGAGAAGGCCAACGAGACCAGCAGCAACGCAAACCACAGATGGGTCTCAGCTGCGTAGAGGACAAGAGGCAGGACAGCGCGATTTGCTCAAGCACGGGACTCCTTGTCAGGAGCTGCTTGGGTCAGGGACACCATGAGGGGCTACGAAATTGACTTCTTTGCAGAACTCACTCGGTCACACCACCCCCTGCCCATAGTGATGTTGGCCGCGGACAGCACATCGCTAGATGCGGAAGTGTGCAGCCTACAGGTAAAGGGCGCGATCCGCCGGTGCAGAGACCAGGGCAGATATTTCAGCCCAATCTTCCTAGTAAGAAGGAAGGAGAAGGTCCATCCCGTAATAAATCTGAATGCCCTGAACGACTTTGTTCTCTACTGTCACTTCAAGATGGAGAGAATTTGTATGCTCAGGGACATACTCCAGCCAGGACAGTGGCTGGTCCGCCTTGACCTCAAGAATGCTTATCAAGCAGTAAACAAACAACAACTTTGAGAGGCAAAAGGGAATGCAAACCACCAAGTGATCCCTCAAATAGGTAAATAACCTTTAGTCAACAAACACAAAACGCTTGTGGTTAATGATGGTCATTATTAAGGGAAGACATTCACTAACCCCCCCCCTCCCTTACTTTAGCCATCAAGAACGTATAAGCAGGATGATTTGGCAAAAATACATATTTTAATAATTATACAACACAATTAAAATCATGGCACTGGTTGACCAGCCATCAATGATCACAATACAATATGTACAAAACACATAAACAATAAGAAAATCTATTTCGAATTTGTTGCTACTAAAGTGACTAGTGCTGTGCAAATTCACATTGGACATAACTCATTCAAAAGCACTACTCAACTTCCACACCATTCATAACATTATCATACCGAATTCATACTCAATTCATAAAAAACATATAAAAATACCCAACATGCTTCTTTCCTTAGGATTTTGATGTATTAAATAACTGGAAATTCGGCAGGGGCAATTGGTTTTGTACAAAGCAGCGCTTTCTTATCTAGCAGTGCCAGTCTGTCTGCAACATGTGAGAATTTTGCGACTCACCTGGAATGTCAAGGAAGAGAGTGGATGCTGTGACGGGGAGTCCAATTGGATGTTGAAATCGCCCATGAGGAGGAGGTTAGAGTTGGTTGAGAGTAGGGAGGCACAGAAATCAGCCCATTTAGAGAGGAACAGGGTGGTACTGCCAGGAGACCTGTAGATGGTAGCAATGGTCAGAAAGAAGGCGGGAGAGATGACCAGTTTGCGAACCAGGCTCTCAAAGGAAGAGTAGAGCTGGGTGGGTATGACAGAAGAAGGAACCAGCTCAGGGAAAATTAAGGCAACCCCACTGCCAGCACGGTGGAGTTGTGGCTTCGAGGTGATCTTGAAGCCATCAGGGAGAGGGGAGTCAAAAGCAGTGACTGAGCTAGCATTAAACCATGTTTCGGTAAGAGCGAGAATGTCGAGGTCAGTGTCTTCAAGAAGGAGGCAGATGTCGGCGGGTTGGCTGAGCAGGTGTTGAGAGTAGCCAGGTGAAGGAGGTCTCCGCCTTTGAAAGTTTTCTGAGGTGGAGTACAGGGATGTGGTACACCAGTCAGAAGGGGAGGGACAGAGAGAGTGGTAGGGTGAGAGGCAGGTGAAGGACGGAAGTTATTGAGGGATGGCAGGTGCCGGTCAAAAGGGAGGCGGTTGGGTTGAGGACCATGAACTAAGATAGTGCCTGCGTGGTATACATTAATGATGCAGCCTGATGATGAGAAGCCGGCCAAAAGGACTTCCCACTTGATGCCACCATTAATGGGTGAGGATGTGAAAGGGAGGAGAGTGGAGTGGAGTGGAGAGGAGATGAGGAGTCCATAGATCTGTAGAAGAGACGCAGAAAAGGATATCAGTAAAGACCTGTCTGGAAGTTACGCTGACGTAGGTGTCTGCGATGGGTAGGCCAGGGATCTTGGACAGAATGTCTTTTTTGTGCTTTTTCCTTCCAGACGTCATGATAGAGGGAGGATAGGTGATAGTGTAGCAGTTGGAGAAGATAGGTGAGATGGTGAGAGCCATAGGTGCGGCAGAGGTTAGTTGAGGGACGAAAGAAGAGGGGCTGCACAGTATAGATCTAGCTAAACTCACCAGGTGGCCTAGTAGTTAGAAAGAAGCACAAATGTCATCCAAAAAGGAAATTCCAAATTCAAAAACAATGGCACAAATAGATAGCAAAGAGTGCACAGAGATGTCAAAGCGCACACACCTAAATTCGAATTTCAAACGCAGTGGAAAAAATGCAATGCAAAGAGGGCGCAGAGATGTAAAAGTGCACACACCTAAATTCGAATTTCAAAAACATTGGCAAAAATGCAGTGAGAGAAGAAGTAGGTTAGGGTACGTGAGGCAAGGAAGGCAGAGTCAATAGGCACAGTAATTGGTACAGAAAGTTAGTGGAGGAGGCAATGGGAGAGTTCAGCTATCACTCACTGGCAGATATGCAGGGAGCGTAGAGGTCCAAAGGCCCAAGTTCATGGGGTAGCAGTATGTAAGTCTGGAGAACACTATGGAAGAACACTAGCTTGGCAGCAGAGTGAACCAATCTGTGTTGCGAGTCTGGGACCCGCTCTCTCATGAGAGGTTGAGGATAAGAGGGTCAAGAACCCTAGGACTAATAAAAAAGGAATCCTAAGGTTGGTAGCGAAGCGTGCCAAGCTGATAGGATATCGGAACTGTGAAGCTAAGAAACAGTTCCTCGAGAATTATCCATTGATCTAAAATAAGAAGAAATCTAGGGGAAAGTAGCACAACCCTAGCTTTGGAATCTTGTTTTTTGGAACACTGTTTTGTATCACATGTTATTGCTAGTGAAACAGGGAACTTTTCTGTTGGTTGAAAGCACAACAACAAGTTTTACTTTGAGAAAAGACCATCCTTGCACAGTTCTCTTATTAGTATTAGTGACTGTAGGTTTTTATTCTAACCATTGAAGCACAAAAGGTATAAAGAGGGCCCATTTCAGGGTGGCTGGGGCACAATTTGAAACTGTACAGGGATCTGTGTGTCTTTGTGTTCTTTCTTGATTTGTAACTTTTGCATCATAGTGATATAAGGATTTTTCAAAAACTAACCTAGACCCAGATCGATGTTGGCATTTGACTTTGACATTAGTCACAGACCTACCATGCAGAACTCCTAATTACATTCAGAAATTTATAAAAAAGTGATTCTTTCCAGTTAACATGGATACCTGGGCATCTATAATAGACTACTAGGACTTCATTTTATAGGAACACCTGCCTTGTTTGCAAGTTGTGTTTTACATTAAAACAATATGAATGGACCATTTCATTAGTGTTTTTAAAACATCCATGCATAAATATATTTGAATCGCACAAGCTTGTAAATCACCCATAGCAGGATTATTTGCAGTAGGAATTCCCATTGTTACCAAACATTGATCAATACCATATCCCCTTACTGATTAATATCGGTCTATCTAGAATACGTCCATCACCAACCAGAAATGTGCAAAACCATCTGTAGCATGACACTGTAAAATTGTATTCACTTTGCTAATGCCTTAGTAGGGTCTATGAGCTTCCCAACACAGCCCCATGCAGCCTTCTCAAGTTGGAAAAATGGAAGAACATAAATGGTGGCTTATACAACTCAGCACACTGAACTTTGAGGAGACTTCAGGGAACACAGAAAGGGTTGTCCCTGAAAAAATACTAACATTACAAAATAGACTCTCCTGATATATACATTTTACTTAAGGCAGCATATTGGTAATGCTTTACTTATTGTGTTTTCACAACAAAGCAGGATACCTGTTCCTAACTTTAGGATTTAAACAATCATCGGCACGCAAGATTGAAAATGTAATTTCTTTTTAATCAAGACATGTAATTTATTTTAAAAAAACACCTTATTAAAAAATTGACAAAGTAACATGTGTGACCCAGAAAAAGTGACTTGTGCATCGATATGTAACACAGTTGTAATATATATGTTACTTATAGCTAACATTTTAATTAGTGCGACACCTCTGTAGTGTGGTTCACATGTTCAGTAATTCTGTCAGTTTGAAGCTATTGTCATGTAGCTTACTATCAAGATCACGCCTTACCTTGTTGGTTGAAGCTGCTTTCTTTGGCTGATCATGTCCTCCAAGCCCCTGGGCAGCCACCGTGACCCCGATAGTATAACTGGATTTTTGGCTCTGCCCAGAGGGTGTGTAGCCTGAGGTGGGAAAACCCAGTAAGGGATGAAAAACCTGCAAGGAATGGTGGTCAGTCCTGAAGATACGATGATGAAGCAGGTGAATTCCAATGCAGCAAGGAGAGCTGAGAACGAGCACCAAAAACAAGATGCTTGAGGAATGCACACGGGCACAGCCAATGAGAAGGCAGGAAGGGCAAGGTCCAGGCAAGGTAAGGAAAAGAGGAACCAACTGCCAGCAAGAAACCAAGGAGAAGGTCAGGGAGGCCAGGAGAGAAAGAGATGGTTAGCAAGTAAGGAGGCTTAACAAAAGCGAAAACGAGAATACAGCAATGAGGAAACTATCGCAACGCTAGGAGCTGCTGTTTCGCTGCCACCAAGTACTCCTGAGACAATGGGTGCGTGAGGTCATGACGGCGACATGTGTCCGTCACTGGGCGGATCCACCGTGTTGGTTTAGGCTTGGGAAGCGCCAGCGTTGCCGTAGCGACCATGCTGCCGTCCTGGTCTGCGGCGATGCATGACACGACGGCACCCGCTCGCAGACTTACATGGAAGCACTGGCACTGTTGCACACTGTGCCGGTGTTTCCATGCTGCCCATTCCCTTTGAGTCCTATGGGACTCAAGTGGGAATGGGGATTTACTTTTTCTTGCGCCTGACTTCCCGGACCGCCGGGGCTGTAATGCCCTGGAAAATCCGGCAAGTCAGATGATGGAAAATCTTGCAAGTCCGGCCCAATGTTACCCAACATACTTCGTTCTCTACATAACATTTTTGAGAACTTCTTCTGGGGATTTAGAACAACATATAGCATGAAATAATTGTTCTTAAAAACCAAACAAACAATATATTTGACGCTGCACAAAGATTTCCCTGAAGAAGTTCTCAAAAATGTTATGAATACATTTGTAGAAATGTTACATGTTGGGTTACATTGTAAGCTACATGACGATAACTTAAGACTAACCGAATTACTCCACGTGAACCACACGACTGTGGTGTCGCACTAATTAAAACGTTAGCCATAAGTAACATTGATTTTACAACCGTGTTACATATCGATGCACAAGTCACTTTTTTTGGGTCACACATGTCACTTTGTGTCAATCTTGTAAAAAGATGTTTTTTAAAATAAATTACTTGTCTTGATTTAAAAAAAATTCAAAAAATTAAAGCTTGCTTGCCGATGATTGTTTAAATCCTAAAGTTAGGAATAGGTATCCTGCTTTGTTGTGAAAACAAAACACAATAAGTAAAGCATTACCAATATGCTGCCTTAACTAAAATGCATATACCAGGAGGGTCTATGTTGTAGTGTTTATACAATTGAGCTTCATGGAACTTGCAGAAGACGGGCATTAGGAATAATATTGCATGAAACAATTTGCTTTTGTTCAAATAAAATATGGCAAATGCAAATGGGACTAACTCTACAAAAGATATTCAAATCTGTGACAATACACTAGGTGGGTAATAATTTCAAAACCATGGAGACACAATGCATGCTAAAAAACAATGCATGCTTTGTCAATTTCTGCTGTTGAAAAAAATGAATGAAGTTGTGTTTTTAACTAATATCAAATCCAGCTTTGTTCAGCTATAAAAAACATCACTTTAAGTATAATCAAATCATCCCAGCTCTGCTTTGTAGTGCAGTGTTAAGTCCCCTCTGTCTTGTCCTAGCTATCTGCCCTTTTGACCCAGAATTCTGCTCTTTTATAGCCATTTATGAGATTACTACTTTATCGCGTTACATATCTATCTTATCCAGGATGGTATCCCACAAGATGACTTGAGCTATTCAAACAGGTCTTTCTCTCAGATGGTTTTTTATGTCCATGAATCTGCCCGAACCAACATACTGTAATAATCTTGTTTTCACAATGGCGACAGACAACTTTGTGCTACAGCCATCTTTGTGAGTCTTACTTCAGATTGTGTTCTTATTTCTAATGCACTAATATTTAGATTGTTTTTTAGTTTGCGAAAGTGAATAGCTCAAAGTTCACTCACCCGATTTTTCAACTTTTTTTTATACAATGTATTGTCCATGAAAGTTCACCAAGTTTCACGTGTGTTTTAAGATGTGGCCAGACCAGTTGCTTGCCAAATTTGGCAAAGCTTATGGGTTTGCATGAAGCCATCTGTGGACCTACATTCCACTTTTAGCCATTTCATCGGCTGATTGGGTCTGCATCAGCAAAGTTGCTTCCAGGTGGAGCATGACCTGAATCCAGTGACCAACTAAGGGAAAACCAAGTTGGCTTTTGAAAGAGAGCCTTTCTGGTTGGTTGCCAGCAAGCAACTTTTTAGAAGGGCTGCCACTGCAGCCTGCAGACATTTTGCAACATAGGGCTGATCACTGTGCTCGTAAAAATACAAAAAAGGGAAATTTTGTAGCCCTCTTGAGATCACGCCCATCCTATGGAGGAAGAGTGTTGGCCCCAGAGGGGGAAGTTTGCCCCTGGAAATGGAAAAAAGGCATCTGGTTAGATGGCAGGATTCGGGGACCACTGGTGGCTCGGGTCTCTACCATATGAGTCTGCAGGCTTCATCCAGGTGTCGGGCTGTGCATCTTCCTTGCGGACCTCAGTGGTGACCTGCAAACCAATCTTGAGGCCTGCAAACTCTCAGTAGGTTAAAGCTGGTCACTGGATCTTGCCACAGGTCAAGCCCAGTGGCCACTCTCTGTGGCTTGGCAGTGCCAGGGCATTTCTGGCTTCTTACCATGGGCAGTGGCCACTTAAGGTGTGTTCTTTGGACACAGGTCATGAAAGCCATGGGGAAGATTGGGTGGCTCCATGGTGTCCGGAGCAGAGTGGAAGACCCTTTCCAAAGCAAAGTGGCCATTACAACAATGCTCACTGTGCTGCTCTAGAGCATTGCATGCAACTCTGCTCCGAGTTGAAGGCGTTGATTTGGGCATTGTGGCCTGGTGGGACAATCTGGTAGGTCAGGGGTTACTAAAGAATGGCCAAAAGCCATCCCCGGGCAAAGTGCACAGTGGGCATAGCTGCAGGCCATGACCACTACAGTTGAGCATGGCCGGATGCCTTTTCCAGTGGGTACTGTTAGCATAATATAATTGAAACAAGTTAGTGGTTAAAGTGGCATTATGGTAAGGTTGTATTAAAAAGAACATTTAAGTTCATTGAAATAACTTGGGTTCAAGGTTTTGGTTCTGGTGACAGCTCAAAACAAGGCTTGTGTATCTGCTTAGAATCACATGCTTTGCATAGGCCGACATCAACTGGTTGGTGCAGAGTATTACATTATTTCATGTTGAAGTCAAAAATAGGAAGACGGGGCGTTCCCGTGATACTATCTTTACTGTGATGTGTACAGTACCCATGATCCTTCAGATGTCATGGTCCTGAGATTTTTTTTTGTCCGCCATTAGATTGGTTGCTTCAGCACGAGATGGAGCAATAATTAGTCTGTTATTATTTTCATTAATCTCCATCGACACCAGAAATCGCTCAACTAAGTCGATTCCTTTGCAAGCGGGCCTCGTTATTCCAGAAGATTGGCTGTCGACAACGTCTCCAGGCCTTTGAGGCATTACAGTAGGGAGAGTTGGGGTAAAAATAAATTACACAAGTTTTTACTATTGCAGAATGTCTCCAAATAATTCCCCTATATTTAATAGAATCTCTCTGTCCTCCAACCTTGACAATGGAGAATACTCCATTTAAGTTCTGCCCCTCCTGTAATAAGAAAATTCCCTGGAAAGGTACACACAAAGTGTTTAACTATTGTCTCCCTCAGCTTCCACCAGTAGTATAGGTGTCGAGCTTGCAAGCTCTGAAAAACAAAGACGCCCAATGACGTTGTGGTGAACCAGAAGAAGCACTATTAGTACATTGGGTCATGTTAGTTTTGTTTAAATAAAAAGGAAAAATGCCTAACCTGCCCTACATCTATGAGGGAGTTTCTGTACCTAACAAAACAAAAGCTAAGGATGCTTGTTGAGTCCAAAGTAAAATGTCTTCAGGCCGAAGCATAAACAACTAACTGGCCATACCACTTCAGAAAGCACCTACCTAAAAGGAAAAAGGCAAGGCTTGCACACTATCTATGATAGGGCTTCTGCCTGATCCAAGCTCTGTTAGACTTGTTTTCAGTCTTCAGAGTTTCTTTTCTTCTGCAGGATAATCTTCCCAGTCTTTGTATCAAGTTATGACTTTCAGTTTCTCCTTTTAATAAAGAAAACTGTCTCTTGGTACAAAAATGTCCATCCCTCCAGGATTGCTTGGAAAGAAACACTTTCACCTTTCATGCATTGGGACTCTCTTAAAGTCATGAAGTCCTTTTCTTTCACCCAAGTTGTTTGACATAGGGCGGCTATCCACTCTGGTTTGTCAGACTTTTATTGCTTCCATGGTTTTCTCAGCTCTAATTCAAAGTGTTCATGTTCCTTTTTTTTCTCCTTATATTCATGCACTGTGGTTTCTCAGGCTCCCGTAACCATCATAGCGCTCTCAGACATTATTCAAAATGTTCATATCCCTCTCAATTCCCCTTTCATAGGGTGTTTGTGCATTCGGTTTTCTCAGGATCCCCTAACCTGGATGGCTTTCAAAGTCGTCAATCACAATGTTCGTATCACTCTGAATGTCATAATGCATACCCCAGGCATCCAGACCACGTCCAGACCCCGTCCATCAGCCCCGGGAGCAGGCATCATGTCGCCTTGAGAAAACCCAGCAACCCCTGCTAGGGGCTGTCTGGGTTCAGTCCTGGGGCCTATGGCGCCAGGCACATATGGGACATCAGTCCTGGCGCCATAGGCGCCAGGCTCATAGGTGCAAACTTACCTGATGCAGACCATGCTGCAAGAAGAACCAAGCCCATGTGAGGCCTGGAAGGGACTATTTTACCTTAGGGACTATTTTGTTACTTGGGTGTGGTCGGGGAGGAATACCTACCTGGGACTACTTTGGAGGCTATTTTAACCACGCCCGAAGAGCAGCACACGCTTCGCGTTATTCTGCATCCAGCAACATAACGCTCAATCTGCCAGCAGCAGCATTCAGCCTTCTGCCACGCCCGCCTCGAACCTGGAACACCTAGAAAGAAGGAAAGAAGCAAAGGTTAGAACAAGAGTATTACCTGATTTCTTACCTGATTCCGGATTCATCGCATCTTCAAACCAGAGGAAAGACTTTGTTTTAAACGCGTTGCATCGCCAGCAGCAGCGCTGCGCCAAACTCACCGTTCCACGCAGCATCTCTTCGATCCGGCGCTGTCTCCATCTTTACATCGCCGAATCCCGGCACCTAAGGGGGCCAAGAAACAACAAGGTGAGCAGAGAGAACAGACAGAGACAATCTCTTAGCCGCCATATGCTTACCTGATTTTACCGCCGGAGGTATAATTCATCAGCACGCCACATCTTCTTATGCCGCATCTGTAAGATAAGGAGAAAGCAGCAAGTTTAAATCTTGGCATTATTTACCGGACAGTGTTGGGTAACACAGACTTTTAGCGGAGCGCTTTCAGCTGTCAATCTTCTTATTGGGTCAAAGCTGCAAGATAAAAGAGGAATTGGACAGGAGTGAATTCCAGACATTTTGAACTCTTACGAACTATATACTTACGGCTCTTCGCCAGGATCTTTTGGAGTCAGGATTCGTCTACAACTCTTCCAATATCTTCAACCCAGTGAAGTAACTGGTCATCAACGCACCCCCGCGTGCTTCGCAGGATGGGGAGGGCTCATCCTTCAAGAATATAAGGTAAGATTGCTGAGAGGGCGCTTCAGAGGTGATTAGTGGGGAGGACAGTGGGAGTGCTATCACTTGAATCCACAAGTGGCTAAATCCATCTCTCCACTTATAGGAGAATATTTCTACGGGCCAAGCAGACAAGATTAGGAGGGCAGATCCAGTCAGTCATCGCTGCACTACGCATCACGTGGGTGGAGGCCGCAGCAGTCCGGGTTCCGACCGACGCCCCTGTGGGAGCCAGGTGAGCGTAACACTGAATACCTTTGCATATGATATTTGCATATTCGGGTTTCTGAGGCTCCCATAACCTGGCTTATATAGCCGTCACTGACAATGTTCATACCTTTAGCTGTATCCCATAAGCTTGTCGGCCTTCCTTGCTGCTACTTATCTCTGTAGCTACGGTCGGACTTGTGTGGAGCTTGGATACTCAGGCTTCCTCATTCGTTCTGGTCTCAGCATCCAGTCTCGGCCACCTGGCCCACCACTGCTCGCTAGTGGTCACGCCACCAGATGAGACGTGCGGATTCCTGTCTCGGCTCCCTCTCCAACCTCGGTTTCTCGGTCTGGGAGAACGCCAACTCTTAGGCGTTCGGCTCACCCTCCATGCTGCAACTGGCTCTGTGGCCCAGTGTGGCTCTACCCCTCCAGGACGTCAACAATATGTAGGCTCGCCTCTGCATAATGGTTTTCCCTTCTCCGTAGGTGTTTCCTCTCTTATACATGTTGCTTGAATAAACAGAACTGTGTCATTCTTCACTGATCACGGCATTCAGGCTGCGTTCAGCATTGCCTGTAGCCTATACATGTAAAGAAGGATCTTTGTAAAATATAGTTGTTGTAGGAGATATTAGTCTTTTCCACATCCATACATGCAGACATGGGAGTTCCCCTCTGGAACGGGGGTCCTTGTCTCCAAGAGGGGAGTCACCCCCATTGAGGTACCACCTGCCTAGACCCTTACAGAGGGTCTTGCGAAACGGGCTCCCCTCCCTAGCCTCACTGGGTGTGGCTCCCCTGTGGGGAGAAGGGACAAATTGTCCAGATTCGTCACAGCGGCCTATGTGATGCAAGCTGAGGCACCTATCCAACCTTCCGCAGTCACGGAAGACACCTAGACCGAGCAGGACAGTCCCAGTTTCGAAAGTGAAACCGAGGACTCAACCGTTGGGGAACCTGTGGATTCCCATAAGCCAGTCCCTAACTCCAGAAGGCAGCAGTCAGGCCAATCTATAGAGACTAGCTCTGGCTACAAAAAAGACTAAACACATAAAGTATCTACATGAAGGTCAGTCAGGATCGGCACCAGTTTTATCTACACCAAGTAAAACTAAACTTAGTGACCTGCACAAACACTCCATGCCCGTTTCAGTGCCCATGCAAAAACAGAAATCTGGAACAAAATGCTCAGCCTTGAGTATCTAACACTCATCCCCGGTTTCCAAAACATCTTAGCCACCGAAACTAACAACTCAAGCACCATGCCTGTGTCAGTGCCGGCTACAAAATCAATACATCAAAACTAAATCTAGCTACACGGAGGGAAGCACCTCTCTCACAGATGCATTAAATAAAAAGGGTCTTCCTCAGGTTACAGAAACTGAGAAAGAGGCGGAAGAGATCATGTTTCAACTAGAATCTACTTCCACTTCCTGGACAAAGGGACCATATTTGAAAAAACTATGGACAAGATGTCCTCTTTGGAGTTTCTAGACAAACATCCTATTAAGTGAAAATATATCGTTATGAAGATTTTTTAACCACCTTAAAAGCCTAAACAGGTTATGACACTAATATATGAGAGCTCATTGAGGTTGAGGATTATACTGAGGAAGAAGAAGGCACGTTTGTGGAAGATCCCGTTACTGAACCTGATGGACTAGCCTGTGCCATCCCCAGATATTACTGACAAACCGATTTAGTCACCCCTTATAGATTATCAGATTTTAAATAATTAACTTTTAAAGAAGTCTGCTGACTACTTGAAAATAGAAACATACAAGTCAGAGGAGGACACTGATTTAGTTGATGTCATTCTACATGAGAAAAAGCAACTAGGACAGTATATTCCCTTACTGCAGTCTCTAGCCACTCCTGCACTTACTAAACCGGTTAACCTTGCATAGAAAAACTCTTTAAACTTCCGCCAACAGACCCTCCCTACGTCAGAGGCCATCTTCAGCCAGAATCACTAGTCGTGTCTGGTATCCAGTGATTACAGAGAAAACTATTACAGAGAGGGAATTTATAACAAAATAAAACTGCAGAAAAAAACACTGAATGTTTGTGGAAAGATAGATGGGGGTGTGGAGGGGCTTGGGGTGGCCTTAACAACATAGGGAAACGGAGGGTTTGCCCCCCAAAAAGAAGACAAATTGATTTTTTTGGCCATTTTTGTTTAGGTGAAATATCCCTCTCTGTAATGTATTTGTTATAATCACATAGAACCTTCGTGTCCACAAATAAGAAGTCTGGAAACCCCTTAGCATCTTCTGAAGCACCACCAGATAATGAGAGCAAGAAAGTATATGCTCTGGGGACAAACATAGCAATCTCTGCAGCATGCAAAACTCGGATTGCTAACACCAGAGCCCTTGTGGCTAGCTTTAATAGGTCACAGGGGGATCAAATGTAGGATATGGTTAGTGATGTCCAAGAGCCTTCAAAGTCATAAATTCTAAAGGTTCTATTGGAGGGCAAACAATCTCCAAACACAGTTATTAAAAACACACTCCACTCAGCAGAGACAGACTAATAGCTATTGGAAGTCCGAGAAAGAAGCCAGTCCTCTAGAGGAGCGGCTGCTGCCCCAAAACAATGTTCAGATTCCTTCCGATTAACATCATAGACACACGAATGGGGGGAATAAAGTCAGACAAGTGGGTTTTGTCAACCGTAGGGAGGAAGGTATTGCATAGTTTATCGAGAAACTGCACAGAACAAAAGCTACCGCCAGAACACTTTCAGATTCTACAGGGGGAAATACTGACATTACTCAACAAAGGAGCAACAGAACAAGTCCCGCTATTGCGGGTAAATTAGGGTATTTATTCTGTTTACTTCCTTGTTCCTAAGAAAGACGAGACAAAAAGACCAGTGCTGGATCTAAGACCAGCAAATACATATGTCAAACCTCAAAAGTACAGTATAACAACATTGCAGGAGGTCATTACCCTACTCAAGGAGGGCAACTTTCTGGCAACACTGGATATGCAGGATGCATACTTTCATATTTCAATGCTTCCAGCCCATCGAAAGCACCTAACATTCATCTAGTTCCTGTTCATTTTGAATGAAAGTACTCCCTTTCAGGTTTCCATCTTCCCCTCTAGTGTTCACAAAAGATCTGGCAGTTGTAGCAGCACACCTCCGCAGGGAGGACATTCTAGTGTACCCTTATGTGGAAGAATGGTTAATAATAGGGTAAGATCCATTGGTATGCTGCCAAAATACTTCAAAAATCAATCTTTTACAGTCACTGGTGTTTTAAACCAATGAAAAGAAATCCAGTCTAATCCCAAGCCAGCAAAAGCAGTTTTTTAGGGCAGTTATCAGCAACAAATCTGCACTAGTGTTCACCTCCAACGACGGGGTTAAAAACCTGTTAAACAAGATCCACTGTTAAATGGTCGGTCGGCAGATAACAGTCAGAAGGGTCATTTGTTTGCTCGACATGGTGACATCCTGTATCGTCATCGTGCTACATACCAGACTAAGTATGTGCACAGTACAGCGATAGTTAGCGAAACAGTGGTCTCAAGCAGAGGGGTATTGGGATAATCTAGTGGAGGTTTCGCACACAGTAGTGGTGGCTCTAAAATGGTGGACAAAAGAAAGCATGTTAAAAGGGAAAAAATGTGTCAACGGTAAGGAACTCATGGTGGGAACAGTAAAGACAGACACAAGTGATCACAGTTCAAGGGTGTTTATTAAACTGTTTAGGTAGGTCGGAAAACGCCTAATCTAAACCTAAATCTAAGTTAGGAGCAAGCTACGGCCATCAAATAATAATAATGCAGTACTAGTGGAGTCTTGTCAAATAAAAGGGCCTATAATAAAAAAGAAATGATTGCCAATCATTACAACTAAATACAAATGAGTGTGGGATAGGGTTCACAAGAAAGAAAGAAGTGTTCACAAATGATAAATCAGGATGTGGTAGCCGGGGGTATCCATTCCCCACGTTTTGAGCACAGGACAAGGTGGGACTCCAGAGCGCACAGCACACGCTCAAGCTTTCCCAGCACGAGCCTACAGTTCTGTTCCCAGGTATCAGGACCGTCAGTGGTTAAGTCACTTTTCTACAGAAAATCTTTTGCCTCCGAGGACTGATGTATTCAAAATAACAAACAAAAAGTTATTTTCCGTATGTATGTTGGGTGATGACTTTTCACCCCTGGATCCCTCTCTTCTGGGCTCACACCCTTCTCGAATATTAGCCTCCCTCCGTTTCCCAAATAACTTCATCTGTAGTATTCACAAGTCCTAATGTCCTTTTAGACAATCGACTGTGGACATCCCTCTGTCAGGTTGACTCTTGTCAACACAATGATCATTGGGGCATCATGCTTCACCCCGTTCTGTCGGTATCCCTCCGTCGGGTTCACTCTTGCCAACACAGTGTTCCTTTTCCCTACTCACCATGCAGGATTCATCTCCCTTAGCTTTTTCATTGGTTTGTCAGTCAAAGACTTTCAACTGTACAGTGGATTTTGTTAGACCCCTGTGTGACCACTTTGACCTTTTCCTTGCGACTCTGCCAGGGCCTTCTGGTGTCTATAGTTTCACCAAACGAGGAATCAACTAGAGTCTCTCAAATGAACACCCATGTGGTGCCGGACCCCTCTGCATCTGGTATTCCCCTAGTGGGTTAACAGTTCTTTGAATTTCCCTTAATTTGCCATTGGCAGCTTTTGGTCAACACAGTTTAGTTTCTTATCAGTACTCCCCTCGACTCACCGGCTGTGATGAACCGCTTGGCTTTTCTTGCCTGCTGGTACCACAGCAGCAAGCGCCTCTCCCTGTCCTGATTATCAGTGTAGGAGAACTCTGTGTACTGTTGGCATCTGTTGCAACACACTCTGGCTGTTGTCTGCAATCTTATGATTCCTTCCACTGAGACTTCACAGGTCTGAGTTGGAAAGGGCAAGGTCGCTTCTCTCCTTGTCACCTCATTTGGTTCTCGCCGTCTTTCTCCTCCTCTCGAACTGCCGCCCTGGGATAGCTGTCTCGTTGTGCAGTTTGCCTTCCTCGTAGTGTGCTCTTGTGCTTCATCTTTTATCCCTTTCGGGTAGCGAAAGGGCCGTCAGGTGTGTGAAATTCCGGTCAATTGCCTGACTTTGCCTGACCCTTGTGTTGGGACATGCCAAGTAAATGGCTTTGGTGTTAGTCCGTTGTCTTCCGTGGTGTACAAAAGTGTTTGTGTCGGAAAAGGGGCGGGGGGTAGAGTTTCTAAATATCCTACATTGCTGTATGGGGAAGAGGTGTTATAAGAAGGGGGTTACCGCATCTCACCCGTCTGTGTCCCACTTCCACCACCCTAAAGACCCCCCATCCAGGAAATCCTCCCTCACTGGTCCACCCCCAGGAACTGGATCCAATAGCGATGGCCGTGTCCTGGCCACCTGGATGACAGATCCCTGCGGGCTAGTCAGGGAGACACCTTCAGGTTTCACACATAACCCGCCAAGCCACCTAACGATCACAACGGACACATCACTGACGGGTTGGGGCATTCATTGCCTGCACCTTATGGCTCAAGGAACATGATCTCTCCTACTAAGGAAACAGCACATAAACCTACTGTAACGTCTGGCTGTAGGCAGAGCACTACATGCTTTCTAACAACAATTGAAAGGGAAGCATGTTCTAATATCAACAGACAGCACAACAGCCATCTTTTACATCAACAAACAAGGCAGAACACACTCCCTGATGTTGTGCATGTCCGCTTAAAGAATTTGGAAATTTTGTCTCCAAAGGGAGATACATCTTCAAGCCCAACATGTTGCAGGGGAACCCAGTTGCCTAGCAGACACCCTAAGTAGAGCTCAACCCTTTGAGCGCAAGTGAGAATTGCATTCAAACGTACTCGAGCACATTTTCATTTAATGGGGGCAGCCTGCAATAGATCTTTTTGCTACAGCAAAAAATGCAAAATACCCAAATTGCGCCTCCAGGTACCTATAAAAGGGACCCCTGGGGAATGCACTCCGGATCAGTTGGTCAGGGATATTTGCTTAAGCTTTTCCCCCCCAACACCCCTCTTATGCACGGTGATCCACAAAATACATCACAAGGATTTAACAATGATACCCATTGCACCAATGGGGGCACGACAAACATGGCACTCCCACCGTCTCAAGATGTCTCTGTCCACCAATAAAATTGACTTCCACTCCCAACCTGCTGTCATAAGATTTAGGGTCAAGTCCTACACCCTCAACCTCATACAATGTCATGATGCCTAACCCCGGGCATCCGGATCAAGCCCATCAGCCCCGGGAGCAGGCATCCAGACATTTACAAAAACCCCAGCAGCCCCAGCTGGGGGCTGTCTGGTTTCGGTCCTGGCGCCGTAGGCACCAGGCTCATAATAAGAATCAGTCCTGGCGCCATCGGCGCCAGGCTAATAGACATTACTTACCTCATGCAGACTATGCTGCAAATAAATCCAAGCTAACGTGAGGCCTGGATGGGACTATTTTACTACAGGCACTATTTTTTACTCGGGTGTGGTCCTGGGGAACTTCTTTCCTAGGACTACTTTGGAGGCTATTTAAACCACGCCCAAACAGCAGCACATGCTTCGTGTTATTCTGCATCCAGCAGCGTGACTCTCACTGTGCCTGCAGCCAGCATCCAGTCTTCTGCCACGCCCGCGTGCCTGCAGCCAGCATCCAGTCTTCTGCCACGCCCGCGTGCCTACAGCCAACATCCAGTCTTCTGCCACGCCCACCTCGAATCCGGAGCTCCTAGAATAAAGAGGAAGAAAAGGACAAAGTTAGAAAACAAACTTAATTCCTCACCTGATTCCGGATCCATTTCATCTCCCGACCTGGAAAGTACATCAGTCCTGCACGCGTTGCTTCGCCAGCTCCAGCACGGCACCATACTCACCAGTTCTCACAGCATCTTTCGATCCGGCACTGTCTCCATCATTTGTTCGCCATACTCCGGCACCTAGGGGCACAAGAATAACAAGGTGAGCCAAGGGCATCAACAAATACCTCTTACCACCATAGACTTACCTGATTTACCACCGGCGGTATTATTCTCCATATCTTTATATGCCGCATCTGTAAAGAGAGAGAAAAACAACACGTTAACGCATGCAATAGTTACCGGACAGCGTTGGGTAACACAGACTCTTACCTGAACGCCAGCAGCAGCTACGAGACCTTCTTCTCACGAACTCAGTTGCAACTTAAGGAAGGAAGGGGACAAGAGTGAACATCGGGCACATTGAACACTTTGAACTTGATACTTACCAATCGCACCTGGGACTTCAGAGTCAATGCTTACCGGAACTCTCCCAACGCCTTCAAACCAGTGAAGTAACTGGTATCTACGGACCCCTGCAAGACACGCAGGATGGAGAGCTCATCTTTTACAAACATAAGGTGAGGTTACTAACGGGATATCGGAGGTGATTAGTGGGGGAGAGCGAGAACAGTCCTTGTCTCCACTTGCAGGAAAATACTTCTTCGGGTCCAGCAGACAAGACTAGGCGGGCCAGTCCAGACAGTCATCTCTGCACTACCCATCACGTTGACGGAGACCGCAGCTGTCCGGGTCCCATCGACACCCCTGTGGGGTCCAGGTGAGCGTAACATACAACCAACTAAGCAGTTTGGCTCCCGAGGTCGTAGAGTTTGAGTTTGGGCACCTCAATTTACTAGGTGCATGGACATTTTTGAAGGTGGCAGGCAGACCAAACACAAATCATCCCTCAAATACCTTACTTATAAAGTGGCTTTCCTTGTAGCCATCTAATCTATTCGTAGAGCCTTTTGTCCCAGTGCATAAAAACAAGGTGGTTTTAAGAAACCACCCACATTTTTTGTGTAAATACATATCTAGATTTCACATCAACCAATACATTGAACTACCTGCTTTCTTTCAAACCCTTATAACTCAGACAAAAGAGCTCTTCATACACTGGATGTACGCAGGGCAGTCATCTACTCCCTTAACAAAACAAAGCAACTGAGAAAGATAGATTAGTTCTTTGCATCACTGGCATCCGGAAGAGAAGGGTCTCTGTCTCAAAGGCTACTATCGCCAGACAGATTGAAAGGTGTATTCAACAGTGTTATAGATTCTCAATCAAGTTACTTACATTCATACCCAGAGCACATTCTACATGTAGTGCAGGTGCTACATTGGCTTTTAACGAGAATGTGCCAATGTAGGCTATTGTAGAGCAGCTACATGGAGTTCAGTGCACACTTTTATGAAACATTATTGTGTTGACACACATGCAAGAAATGATTCACATGTGGCACACGCAGTGCTAAGACATTTGTTTGTTTCTGTTCCTTCAGTTTACCCACTACCTTCATCGGTACTGTTTGCCAGTCTGTTCAAGGCATGTGCTTCTATGCAGATCCAAACACCTCAGAAGACAGACATTACTTTCCAGTAATCGTCTTTTTGTTGCTTGTATCTGCTTCGATTCACATGCACCCACCCGTCCTTTCTGTGATGGGAGTTAAAGCGATCACAAATATGTTAAATTCTATTTATTCAAAGTTAACTTTCTACACTTCATTAGTTTCCACCCTCAGAGTCCACTGCAAACTTCATGTATCCTCAAGCGAAAAATAATCTGAGGACCTCGACATGTGAAGGTATATGGTTGACAGCAGGGATAGTATTACGGGAATGCCCCGTCGACGTCCTGTTTTCAACTTCAAAAAGAAACAATGTAATACTCTGCACATACCACTAGGTGTAGGCCTATGCAAAGCATGTGAATCAAAGCAGACACAAGCAGCAGAAAGACAATTACTGGAAGGTAATGTTTGTCATTACAGAGCCACAGTAGTGGCTGTGTAGTTATGGTTAAGTTGCTGTTTCCATAGGAAGAGCACTTTTTGGGTGGCTTATAACTCCGCTCCCCCTGGACGAATCCACCCCAAACTTTGCGAAAAAAGTATATGGCTCACTGTGAATCTTCTTGCAAAGTTTGGTGGTGTTTGGTCCAGGGTGAGAAAAGTTATCCCAAAACGTTGTTTTTTCCCATAGACTGAATGGGGGAAAAACTTTGCGCACGCCTACACCACATTTGCGGCAGGAGCAACGGCTTGGTCCCGAAAGCATGCTTTTGTAAATTTGGTGCCAATCCGTCCAGTAGTTTTCTTTAAAACGACCAGAAAGTGTGTCGCAAAAAATTAGTAATATCTATGTCTGCTCCGTGGACACACTTCCCTGTTCGCTCCGCGGACAAGATACCGATTGGATAATCCGTAGGGTCATGTCTGCGGACATGTGGCGCCTTCACTGATTGGATGTTGAACGGCGTGAAGTGCGTCAGATTCTTTCTCTATGCCCGCCATCTTTCATTCGTGTCTTGGTGTACGCAGACATCCCCGCTAACACATATAAAACAACACACCATTGCACTTGTTAACCTTATGAAATACTGTTTCAGAAGGTGAGGATTAATGAGGCTGGGATGGAATGTGGCAGCAGGAAGTCAAAAATGGGGGTTTATTGTCACCAAAGTCATACGGTAAATTGGAAGTTGCTGCTCAACATAGTGTCCACTAAATACAGGTGAAGGATTACTGCGTCTGTGTTACAATGTATTTAAAATAATATTGCAGACAGACTGGCGTCCTAGAGTTTGAAATCTGAGGCAGCCACTAGCACTGTTTGATAGAAATAGCGGGTCTGCAAGTGTATGGGAGTACCAGTTCTCATGCATGCATTCAGATATGTTGTTGCAAAATCACAATGTATTTTCATTCTGAGTGAAGGTCACTTGGTTTGCTTTTTTGGTTGCGAGCTCAGTAGGCCCACGCATGCGACTGAACCCATAAGGGTCAATTGTTTTCTGACCTTCAGCCAGAGGGAAAATTCAGTAAGAATGCAGGGAGTGAAAGTTTGGAAAAAATACCATTTGATAAGGTTACGTATTGAAAATGTTTGTAAGACTCATGTAATATCAGTTGACAAAGATTCTTTGGTGCAAGTACATTGCTGTCTGGGTTTAACAAAGACAATGGAGACGGTAAATATCGTATATGTTTATTTTTGACGACTCTACACCGGAGCGAGTTTTAATTTCTTGTTACCACAACAATAGTTTACCATTGTAACTGGGATACTATTATGTGTAGTTGTCATTTTTTTTTCTTACTTATGGAGAGTGCAGATTCTCGCCGTTTGTAGACTATCACTAGGTTCACCCATGTTCACCGCTATTATTTCTTTAAAATGTCATGTAAGACCACATCGATTTGTGCAGCAGTTTCCACGTTATTTTTGAAATTGTATGAAGGTTGGGTATTGATACGCATTTTCTGTTACGTTTTCCGAACAGCTACATTATGCCGTACTGTGATTGCCATGGATTCCAAATGCCGAGTGATGGTTTCTTTCCACGCCAGATGCACGTACTCGTGACCGGCTGCCTAACCGTTACGGTTTTGTGGGATGACAGGCCTGGACCCATTTGTCTATACGCTGGATTGGCCATTAGGAGTAACATAACATGTTTTATGGTGGTGTAGGCCAAAGTTCATGCCGACGTCTTGGAAAACACTGTACGACCGAAGCGGTTGCTTTATCGGAAGCAAAAACTTTGCGTATGCGAAAAGAACAACGTGGGCATCACGATTAACATTTTCGAAGACGACCCAAGAAACAAAGTTAATATTTGATTGAAAATGGGAATAGTCAGATGGTGTCGGTTTATTGTGAAATAAAAGTACTTTACAAAATCTAAAATGTTAATGTTTTCTTTTATAAAGCAATTTATTATTTCAAAATGTAACGTGCTATGTTGTATGTCGCTGTGTGTTCATTTTCAGTTTCTGCGTCACGGCGCGTAGTTTTGCTTTTTGCAGGCTGCCATGGAAAGCGAAGAGGGGCCATGTATGGAACAACCACCTTCCCTTTCTATGGTGGCCATCTTGGAAAAGGATTTTCTTAATACGGGAAGCCACAGGCATCCCGAATTATAACGCAAAATCCTATTTTTTAGTAGCACAAGTTACTGCTTTGCAAATCTAGATTGTTAATGGGGAATCTTATTGCGTCTATGCCCTTTACTGAGAAATATGAAGTAGATGGAGTCTGTGGGATTTTTTTTTTTTAAATATGTTTACACTGTGACAGGTGGTTCTTACAGGAACATTTACTTTGTTTACGGATGGCTTTTTTATTTTTACAAAACAGCTAATAAGGAAATTTGCGAACAGAAATGAGGAAAGAGGCACCAAACAGTAATATGGGGGTGTAGGTGGACTGGGGAAAACGTTGTGCGTTTGTTATTTGTAAGGTAGGGGCAGTGTTTCTCATGCTCCTTCATTACAGCAGGGATGGCCTTAGCTCATGTCATTTTCAGATAACTAGAACTTTTGCTAAAAGTATGTAATGTGTACTACATTGCTAATGGCTGACTACGAATAAGTGTTGGAGCTGTGCAAGGGAAATGTTGAAGGTGGAGGTTCCTACATCAATATAAAATGTATTTCCACACTGTCCACGAGGCATAAATCTTATTGTTAAGTGTGTACGGATTCTCGGACACGTCACCGTCCTGTACGCCATGGGCATATGGTCATCTGGCATTCTCCGCAAGGTGTGCAATTAAGTCAGAAGTTACTTTACATTATGGTTACGTGCCACTACTACAAACGGATGACCTTTAGCAAAAAAACGTTGTTAAAGGGACATTATGGTTAAGTTGCACTACTAAAAACCTATGAAATTCAGAAAAAAAAACTTTAAGGGACGTTATGGTTCGCTGTAAAATCGAAAAAACCCTGAAATTCGCCAGTTATGGTAAGCTAAGCAACCATAACTTGTGCCACCACCGTGCACTGCTAAAACTAACACCCAGGACATCAAAGATGACATCACAAATGTCATTGATGACATCACTGATGACATCACATGTGCATTTAGTTTTCATGCACATCCTCCACAAGGGATTGTCATTATAATATTGGCAGAAAAGTATATGCCAAATAGTTCATTAAGCAATGCATTGATATAAATTCCATTGCATTAATGAGTTCTTTCAGTAAATGAACGACCTCATGAAGAAACGTAGGCCTTGTCTGCAGCATGCGCCATAGAGGGTGCAATATTCCAAATCTTCCCATGTTGAATAGTAAAATGATAAATGCTTCCATTACAGAATTTTGCATACCGTGAAACATAAGTACCTACGAATGCTTCCCTTACTGCATAATTGTCCTATTACTCACAAAACATAAAGAGACCACAGTGCATACAAATAGAAGCATATACAGGGAACGTAAAGTAAGCAAAAAAAACTGCAGTATTACCAGAAAGTGTTCATAACCAAACTATTTAACTTCATGCACAGAAAAGATTCTTGTGTTTCAGGATTCCTTCTTCTCCTATGTATATGTATCATATGTTGTAACTGTACCCTAAGGAAGTATTGTAAGAACATATGGGAAGGGTAAGGTCTACAAATCTAGTACTTTTTATTATTTTAATTCCTGACTGACAGTGAGGAAAGCCACCTGGCTTAGATATGTCAGTGACGAAAAAAAGAGGGAGCTACACATGTGATGTCATCAGTGATGTCATCAATGACATTTGTGATGTCATCTTTGATGTCCTGGGTGTTAGTTTTAGCAGTGCACGGTGGTGGCGCAAGTTATGGTTGCTTAGCTTACCATAACTGGCGAATTTCAGGGTTTTTTAGATTTTACTGCGAACCATAACGTCCCGTTAACAAAGTTTTTTTTTTACTGAAATATATATATATATATATATATATGCATGTGTCTGTGTTAATAGTTTAGGGTCAGGCAATTTTCTTTTTGCACAAAACACATTTAACTTGACTGCTGTTGTGGCCTGCTGTAACCTTTTGTGCAAGTGAAATGATAATGATACTGATGTGTTTTTTATAGATTTACATAGACCATATTTATACATATTTACATTTGAAAGAAGCGTGAGGTACCGATTTCTCTTTACTTTTGGTTTAAAATCTAAGACATTCATTGTATTTTTCTGCCTGGTAGATTCCATGAAATGTGTGCCGAATTTCTCCCCATACATGTAATGTTTGTGATAAGGTTTAAATGAAACTGGCATGAGGCCAAGATAAGATTAAGGAGTACATGAAAAAGTAGAGGTAAACATCCATTTAGAGACGAGTTATACAAGGTCAAATGCACTGTATATACTTAAAAGCATTATTGTTCAAAAGGAGGAAAACTTAGATTTAGACAAAAAGGGCTAATGATAGGTTTTAGGTGTATTCACAGGTGGTGGTAATTTTGCCTTGAAACATAATGTTACAGGCAAGGAGGGAGGCAAAAGAAACAATAGCAATTAGATGGCAGGCTTTCCATTGAATGCCCTTGCCCTGCTTGGAGACTAAAAGGAGAATATATTTGATCAGCGAGATTTTCAATGTGTTACATTTTTCCCATTTCTGAGATTTACATGAGGAACTAAAGTTGTAAATGTAGGATGATTCATTGATAAAGTAATATTTGTGAATTCCTTTGACAAAGGCAACAATCTGCCTAATCGTAATCAGCGTCCCATGTCGAGATACATTTTATACAAAGTTGTACTTCTCCAGTTATACTCTTCTCTTGTTCATAAATATTCTGAAAGCTCCAGTTAAAAAGCAGAGGGTGCAAAGGCAGAATACAAAGGTATCAACCTATATCTGTCCACGCCTTCGACATCTGTGTGCAGTCTGCTGTTATAAGTTCGAAACCAGGAAAGGCCAGAACAGCCCTTAATCCTTTTGAGGTTGATATAGTACCATTATATTTAGTAACTGAACAATGCACCTGTTCTTACAGCCTTTGGAAACAGGACGACTCTGGCATGAAGCAACACATAAAAAGTGCTTATTCATTACTAATATTTGTATATGTAACCATTATGCAAGGTAACGCTGTCATGTACCACTATCTTAATGGCAAGGCATTACTTGCAATGCTGATGTGTAGGAAGTTTATTTAAACAATGGCATTTTATGCCAGTCTCCCAACCTCAACTTGAATACCCTGACTGTGAAACAAACTGCTAAACATTGACAACCCGTGGTTCTCCATATTGTTAAGCCTCCCACCTGCTCCGTCAAAGAGTGACATTGCACTTGTCCTTTCAGAAAAAGCTGCATCTATTCTCATCCTCACTCCCTCCCTATTTAAACACATATCAGTCTGCCTTTGATCACCCTGTGTCCTATATGGAGATCTATGTTTTGCCTTGAGAACCCACTTAAAATATTCCTTCAAGAAATTGCATTGACCAGCCTGCCCACTACCCACCTTCAACCCTCCCTCCTTGACCATTTCAATCTGGACATGGATGCCCATGCACAAATAATATAACTGCTGTACAGCTCTCCACCCACAAGCACAAAGCTTTTAAAAAGATTTTCCTTAAACCAACTCTCAAACCTCTTTGCTCCGCTACAAGTTAATAATGAAGCTCACAAAGACTCTTCATTCCTACATCTCCAAATTCATAAGCTCAGCCCATGCCAGCCAGCTCTCTCTCCAGTCTCTTCCTCTTTTGCCTCTCTGTAACCTTTACTACCATTGTTCTGGACAAGTTCTAAAGAACAACATTAGTCTCGTGTATGTGAGGGGTCAGAAATGTGAGGCGGACAACTTTGTGAAGGTTTTTCAAAAGATGCCATTTTATTAGGCTTAAAAAGGGTTGATGAACCCCTCACTATCCCTAGCCTAACAAGGATTTCCATACCTATAAAATAAGCTAAAGAAATCACTCTAACAAAAGGAGTCTGTCCCTCACACTTATACATACAACAAACTCAACAATGTAATGCACAGCAATTCAGATAGAATGAAAATAACAGTTCTCTTCAAGGTCTGTTAACTGTTCCTCCTTGTAACCTAGGTGAATTCCTCTTCCCCAGATTCAATCAGGATTTCAATCAACAGTTCAAAGGAATAAGGACATCCTGTCTTCCAACAAAGTTCTGATAAAGTTCCTCTTCCACCAGTAAGTCTCTCACTTGGGCTTAACCAACAGTTCAAAATGTTCAGAAAGTCTTTATCTCTCCACTGGTGGTAGAGAGTTCCTCACAACTGATTCTTACCAAAACAATTGTATTTCCACAGTGCATCAACGTCAACAAAACTACATCTATCAAGATGATTCTGCAACAGTTCACAATGCACTCACATCGGCAATATTGATTTGTCAGGATGATTTTCTTTCAACAGTTCACAATTAGCTTTTATATGCTTGCCACTTCTTTTTCAATTCTTTTAACCATACCACAGTACTTGAATGACTTCCAGCTGGTCCATACATCCGCTAGGCGTACACTACCAAGTCCCTTGCCCTGGTGTACTCTCCTGCCAGGACTAATGCAACGAATACTAATACAAGCATTTCTGTAGTACAGTTCTGCTTTGCACAATTTATAGGGCCTCATTACACGGTAGGTGGTAACCATGGTGCTATTAGCGCCATGGTTGTCGCCAGTATTTTACCGTGTCCGCCTTGGTGCATGGCGGAATTACCGCCCTACTCCAAGGTGAGCCGGGGCATTAATTCCCCATTCACCAAGGCACTTCCCCATTCCCATTTTTGCCCCCATAGGGCTCAATGGGAATGGGGAAGGCGCTAATTACGGTACCGCAAATTGCGGTACCGTAATTAGCACCAAGGTCCCTTTGCAGGCCCGTTCCTTAACAGCTGGTAAAAACAGCCGTTAAGGTCGGGTCCCGCAAAGGGACCTTGTAGTAAGGCGGTAAGGGTTTACCGGTACCAGTGCCTTTACCGGTACCGGTAAACCCTTACCGCTTACCGTGTAATGAGGCCAATAGTCTTTTGACTTTCCACAACATCATTTTTGACTACCTCATTTGCAAAAACCTAACACACATTGGTGCTGTTTGTTCCACACTTCTGATTGCCACATGCAATGCAGGTTGTGCTACTATCCTCCTGAATACCTTTTGTCAGAAACGCAGGCTTCCTGCCACTCTTATTTCCCCACTCCTGTTTTAACCAAGTGCTGATACTGGTTCTCTCTCACTCCTGCTTTCTTTGGCTTATGCAATGCTTATTCAGCTCAGTTCTCCCTATTGCTTCCTTCTCCCACTGACAATAGTATCTATAAACAACTTGCTGCTTAATTGCCCCTCTTGGCTTTCACAATATAAGTTCTCTTTAACTGGATTTGTTATTGCCCTCTTTTGGCTTTGGCAATCGTTGTCTGTATTGGTTTTTAGTAATATTACCCCTGCATGTTGTTGGCAATTGTTCTGACCGTCAAACATACGATGACACTGCCATGCCACTTTCTCCACTTCGTATCTGCTCGGTATTCAGAATAATAATGTTTCTGCTTTGCATCAGTTCAAGATACACATTTATGTTCTGCCACTTTGCTCTTTTCTCATTAGTGCGCTTTTCAAAATACCCGGGTTTGGCCAGCGGGTGGTCAAGGAGCACTCCGGGGTCACTGTACACTAGTGAACTCACCGGGTTTGGCTTGCACGTCCACTCGCTCAGCTCTCTTCGGGATGTTTGCTTCTTCTGCTTTGGGTGACAAAGAAAACTGCTTTGCTCTGTTTTCTTCGGCTTGCGCTGGTCAGAAAAGTATGTTCCTTGCTCCACAGGCTCTATAAGGTTTAGAATTTGTTCACAGTGAAATTAAAATCTTGTGTTATGCGGATGATATGACTATTGTTTTGACCAATCCACGGTAAGGGAGTGAAAAGTGAATACGTATGTTCATTGAGGTAGGATTATTGTTTGGACAGAAGGTCAACTGGGAAAAAAAACGTTGTCTTTCATATAGAGGTTTTGCTACCAAGGGGGGGGGGGTATGGGTTTGTGGGATTGTCAGTGGCAGACGGGAGCTTTGAAATATTTCGGAATATACCTGGTTTGTGACCTGAGGAAAATGGTGGAGTTTAATGTCTCGAAAGTTTTGGAAAAGATATGGCGGGATGTATTAAAATGGGGTTGTTTACCGCTGGTGCTCTGGGCGAAACTAAATGCCATCAAGATGGTTCTCTTGCCAAAGGTACTTTACACAATCTATTCTGTTGAAGTTCACTAAGAAGAACATTGGTAGTATTGACAAAGTCTTCCAGGAACTCCTTTGGGGGATGGGAAATAGACCTAAGATTCCTAGGTACATTTTGATGCGGTCTGTGAAGAAAGGGGGTTTCAGATATCCAAATTTAATGAATTATTGTGCTGGGTTTATTCTAAAGAAAAGTCAGGTTCTATTTTTCTGATGCGGATAGTGATTTGCCTTATTGGCATATCATTGCGAGTACGCTGTTTTCGCCTTATGCTCTACGTGACATGTACTCGATGTCTAAGTTGCCGAATTCTACTGTGAAATTACCTACCTTGGGTGCAGCTAGGGGGGACTTACAAACTTTTATGATGGCTTACGGGGAAAACATCTGGGTACATTGTGATTCCTCCTTGTGGCATAATGAGGGATTACAAATAGCAAATAAGACTCTGTGTTGGTAAAGTTGGATCAATAAGGGCATTTTTAGAATACATGATGTTATGGGAGGGTGATCATATGATATCTTTTGAACACCTCAGAGATTCCTGCGGGCTTGGGGGTAGGGAACGTGCGCGATATAGAGACCTGACTTCCCTTTTAATTGAACGACAGAGAATGTTAAGGGAACCAATGAGGGAGAGGCCTATGGTTTGTGATGTTATGCGTTCTCTTCCATGTGCAGTGTCAACATACATGAGACTTATGCCGTTGGATAACTCGTGTTGAGTCATGGGAAAAGTGCACCGGGATTGGGTAGAGGAGCTTGGAATGGATATTACTGCTGGGGAATGGGAAAGTCTGCTTGGGTATAGGGGTGCAGTCCAAATTGGATTTAGGGTTGAGGTATGTTAGATAGAGAATTGTATGTAGATTGTATTGGACCCCTATTCGAATGGCCAAGCTAGGATTGTTGGATAATGATCTCTGTTGGGGTTGTGGTCTTAGTGGGGGCGCCCTGATTCATATGCTTTGGTCATGCTCAAGGGTGTCCATCTTTTGGAGGGATGTTTTGAACAGTTTAGATATTGTGATAGGGGACTCCCTGCCGCGAACACCTTACTCGACGATATTATTGTTGAGTAGAGGGAGAGGGGACATGGGCAGTGTGAGAACAGGATGGATTAATAGGGTATTAGTGGTAGCGGCTAAACAAATATTAAAAGTTTGGAAGTCAAGGAAATAGCCGGTTGTGGATGAATGGCTGAGTGATGTCTGTACTTTGTCTGATTACGAGAGAATTATGTTAGTGAAACAGAAGAGGGAGCATTACCTTAGAACTTGGGGTTCCTTCAATGAATTATACAGTTGAGATTTACTGATTGCATGCTTCATTTTTTGACTGGGATAGATGGAGGTTATTATTTTTGTACTCAATGTTGTGTGTTGTATTTGTTGGTGTTGTATTGTCTTTTGTCTTGGGATGTTTGGTTTTCTACTATAAGATAGGGATTTAAGGTAGTGTGTTTGGGTTTCAAAATTTTGGATTTAAGTTTGGTTAGGTTGAGTCAATTGTTATTATATATATTATACAAATTGAATTCATATCTCTGTTGTAATCGATATGTACATGTAACTTTTCTCTTGTATGTTTTAGTCTCAAAATGATAAATAAAATTCATTTTAAAAAAAAGTATGTTCCTTGCTCCACAGGCTCTCTGCTGCTCGCCTGCCACCCGAGCCTGCCTTGTTGTGGGGAAAACATCCCAACGTCACGCTTCCTGCTGCGCGACCTCTGCAATCATGATTTTCAGGGCGAAAGCTTTTACACATAACTCTTCCCGCTGCGCTACCTCTGCAAATAAGGTGTCTGAAGGGTGAGACTCTCTCAGAATCAGCATCCGTAAGGCACAAAGTGGCCCCAGCGGCTCTACTCTCCTTCTGCTTCAACTTCAGTGTGAAGCCGCAGCAGTTGCTACACCTCCCACTACTGCTGCTATTATGGCTACTACTCAATGTGACCTGCGCCTCAGGGGGCCTTTTAGACCTCTGTCTCCCTCAGGTGTGGGTCATTAATCTTAATAGTCTGGAACTTGCAGTTCAGGGCCTCTGCATCCCTATTCCTCGTCCCAGTGCTTTTGGCATTGTAAGACTTGACGTCCCCAATGTTCAATTCACTTCTTTTAAGGGGATAATTTTTACCAAATGTGTTTCTATGCTTAATCGCCTTTTTAAAAGGAGTACTATAAGATTTTACTGAACGGTTTTGCTCTCTAGGGAAATTAGGACTTTCAGAATCTAATATGGTAATATTCAAAGAGTCATCTTTAACATTCCCCTGTTGAATATGGGAGCTTTCACCTCTACAACTGTGCTTAACTTTGTGGGAAGGGTTCTTACTCCGAAATCAGGATTGGTTAGATCAGTTATTACTACCATCAGGATAATTAGCTCTGGGAAACAGCTCTCTCTTAGGGCAAGCCATTACATATTCTGACATTACTGACTCTTCTTCCTCTAAGGAAGGAAAATACTGCATCTCTCTCAGCTGAGTCCTCCCTTTCTCTTAGTGACCTTCTGCTCCCAGGTGATCCTCCCAGCTAATACCACCCCCAGAGTCAGGATCAGGTAGCGGTTGCTTTCCCCTGGCCACCTGGGAGGAGACTTTAGGCAGGGTGTTTGTGAGGACTCTGTAGGATTCATCACATGTATCACAAGAGATGCATTATCCTGGCTCCCTGTTTACCTTGATGTCTGTCCTGTTGCTACTCTTGTCCAACAACCAATCTATTCCCATTGGACATCGGCCAAGGCCCCATGCCAAATCCACTTCTGTCTATATCTATTCTCTGTTGATTTTCACCTATTATAACTTTTCTGATGACACTCCCATAATTTTCTCCCCCTTACTCTCCGACAAAAGCCAAGCCTTACAACCAAGTTCCTCTGTACCATCTGGCTACATGTGGCTGTGGTTTCAAGCTACAAAGGCAGACCGGGATCAAAGGAAGCATTTCAGCAGTTATATGTCTTCTTGTCATTGCTTGTATGCTGTCTGTTATTTTGCCATCCATGAAATGCTGCATGGATAACGCCACTTCCTTTCTCTGGCATGCCATCCTCCCATCTGTGCTCCCTCCTCATGCTTTTCTTTTCCGGGTGCTTTCTTTACACCCTCGCACTATGCCTGCTTGCCCAACCCCAGAGCCCTGTAATTCAAACCCCCTCCACCCCCCTCTATTCCTCTTACATCCTTTTTAACTTTATATTGTGAGCCAATGGCCAGGGTCCGTTGTATTGCATGGCTTACCCACAGCCCTCCCTAGACAACCTTAATGCCTGCTTTTCAGCCCGTACCCTATCTTTCCATCTTTACCCCTTACTGCCATGTAGCTGCAACCTGTTCAAGTTGTATGCTCCCAAGTGTGGCTCTAACTGGTTGCCATGCACAGCCTTTCCCATCTTCTACATCTCTACGCAGCAGTGTTCTATATACAGCATTTATGGTGTGCAACCTCTGGTGTATAGTGAGCTAATGACCCCTGCCTTTGCATGAAAGTAGATGGTGCGATTGCCAAGGAAGCTGAATGCTACTACAAGCCACGTGGTGCTGGACCCCAGGGGAGGATTACCTAGCTACCCCCACCATGCCACATAAGTGGGTCAGGGGCTCTCCACATAGAGCTGTCCAGGGCCATTGCTCTTTTAAGGGACTTAGTTACGGCAGACACTTTAAAATTCTCTCCAGCCCCACTAGATAATTTAGCTGTCATCCCCTGTTTGTATTGCATGACTTTAATTTTTACAACAGTCTGCGGGTAGTAAGCAATTCCTCGTATACACATTTGAAAGACATTGTGCATACTGTAGACAGTAATGGTTTTTAAGAGCAGGACACGGACAGCCACACACTGGGAGAGAAATTGCTAATCAGGTGAGCAGAGGAGAGCGAGTCAACCACGAAGGGTGTGGCAATGGTTTTCCAGGATCCCTCTGCACATGCACCTCCGTGAAATCCAAGTTTTTATCGGCCCTCACTATAGGGATTGCATAGGGGCAGGCATGGCCCAAGGAACAAGGGGGACAGTCCTTGTACGTCCAATCACAATTGAGCTGTACAAAATAACACACTTTAGATCCGTCACACCAGGGTCATGATTGGTGAGATCAGTGACCAATCAAAAGGAAAGACCCATTCTGAAGGGTAGGGGTGTATGGGGAAGGCATCAGAGGCATTGAAGATGTTTAGAGGAATTAGCGTTATCATGAGGTAGGAGGCTGAAGCAGAGTAAAGATATGTGAAGATGTCATGAGGAGAAAGAGAACATCAAATGGAGGGGGAGTAAGGTGTCAGCAGGAAAAATTAGAAGGAGAACATCAGTTTAGAGGTGGGAAGAAGGATTTCAGGAGGAGAACATCAGAAAGTGGTTGGGTTGGAGAAAGGTATTGGAATGTAGGAGGGTAGGGGATGGTGAATATCAGAAGGAGGTTGGCAAATTACAAAGAAGAGAATTGAAAGTGGTTGATGGAGGGTAGGTGGAAGAAGATAGTTGTGGAGGAGGAACCTGTTTATGAGAGTGAGAGATAAGATGTTGTGAGATGTCAAGGAGAAGACAGTGGGCTTCATTACAAATCAGGCAGTCCGGAAATAACGGTGGCGGTAAACCCGCCGCCACTGTTGTTTCCGGACCGCCTGATCCCGACTCTTGCAGGCGGGAGGTGTCATTCCCGCCAGGTCTGACCTGGCGGGTTGAACACCTCCCGCCTGCAGGCGGACGAGGAAACACCGGCAGCATTACGAGATGCTGCCGGTGTTTCCATGATCCCCATTCCCATTGAGTCCCATAGGACTCAATGGGAATGGGGATTAACACCATTCCGCCTCCGTGATTCCCGGGAAACCGGGGTTGTAATGCCCCGGTAATTCCGGGAATCACAGCGGCGGAATGGTAATCCGAGTCCGGCGGTAACCAGGCGGTTTTACTGCCTCGGTTACCGCCGGACTCCTAATAAGGCCCAGTGAGTGGGTTGGTATGCAATAGAGCCAGGACCCTGCAGAAGGGAGGTGACTCAGGGGCCAGTCTCATGCACACTCTGAATGATAGCTACTTCCCCAACCAGCAACCACGAGGAAGACCATCCCACCATGGAAGATGATCCATGAAATTCGGGAGATTAAAACATGGCCTGTGTTATGCAAGGAATGTGACTAATGAATGGGGAGAGTTCCAAGAGGATTCCCAAGGGCGGGGTGACCTGAGGGACTTGGTTTGCATATTTTTCATTTACTTTTTGGCAATCCCTTTTTTTCCATGATGGTTTGAACTTCTCGGGAGAGTGGGAAGGAGCAAGACATGGACAGGTGTGGGATATATTGACCCACTCAACAGCATCTCCCCACATCACCAAGCTGCATTTGCGCAGAAAACACAAAATGGTTGTGCTGGCTCCTGTGAGCGCCATGGCTCAAAACTGCGTTTAGCAACAACAACAAAAATGGCTGCATCGTCCTGCCAAGCATACATCGGGGGAGGGGGGGGACACATTGAAGGAGATTGCCAGTGTGTTCTGACATAAATAAAAGGAAGAAAGTGGGGGAAAAAAGCAGCGTTGCTTGCTGTAAAAGCCAATATCCCCATTGAAAAGAAACCCTTTTTCACCTTTAAGAAAAGAAATGCAGCTTTGACGCTAAATTCCCTCTGTTCCTTAAAGCCACTGTGATTAATAAACCCTACCAAGCCCTGTGTGTCTCACTGTACCTCAGCAAAACCAGGCATGACTCTGAATTGACAAGCCCAGTCAAACCAACTCTAAACAAATCAACCAGGAACTTTACTTTTACTTACATGGGAAACGCGTTCATTTTCTTTGCAAAGGTATCCAAAACTCAGCTGTTCAGAGAGAGACTCTAAATAACTGAGCCATGTCTGTTTCAATGTATCTGTGCTGCAGACCACTCCAGCATTCAAGAGAATAACTATAGCTGCAAGACAGTGTGTCAAGCTGCTGGAGATGAAAAGTTGAATTTAAGAAGGAAAGGCCAGCTGCAATACGTGTAAAAAAGATTAAAAAGAAAAAAAATGGGCCTCTTGCAAATTAAAGAAAAACAAATGCCTGTGTTTTGGAACCGCACACTTGTGAATGAAAGCCTGCCAGTCCTTAGAAATATGAAGGGGTTTGTTGATGGTGAGACTATGGGCCTCATTACACGGATGGCGGTAAGGATTTACCGGTACCGGTAAAATACCGGTACCGGTAAATCCTTACCGCCTTACTACGAGGTCCCTTTGCGGGTTGGGGGATTTAACGCCTGCTTTTTGCAGGCGTTAAAAACCAACCCGCAAAGGGACCCAGGGAGCTAATTACGGTACCGCAATTTGCGGTACCGTAATTAGCGCCTTCCCCATTCCCATTGAGCCCTATGGACCAAAAATGAGAATGGGGAAGGGCAATGGTGGAAGGGGGAATTACCGCCCCGCCAACCTTGGAATGGGGCGGTAATTCCCCTTTCCGCCAAGGCGGTGCCGGTATTTTACCGGCATGAACCATGGCGCTAATAGCGCCATGGTTCTCCGCCATCCGTGTAATGAGGCCCTATATCACATGGGTTATTTTATGCAACTGGCTTGCTTTAATTCTGGATCTAAGATCAGAAATTAAATGTTAACACTATGGGGACTGGAGCTGCAAGTTGAAAAACAGGTTTTCCGCTTGGAGGGGTGGCACCAAAAGGAGGGCTCTCTCTCAGCAGATACTTACAAAACCCTGATAATTACTGGGGTTGAACAGACTTTCGTCTCTGCTGGGACCCTGACAATGAAGCTCCCAGGGAAGGAAGTCTGAAGTGTGAAGGGGCAATATAACTTCAGTCAAGGGAGAAACCCCCACCATGCTCCGAAGGAAATGACAGCTGGCAGCAGTTTAAGGACAGAAAAAAATAATTGACCCAGGAACAAAGAGACTGACATTTGTTCCCAAAGACTATTTCAGGAATAAAGTTTAAAGACTTCTATCAATTGTAAACATTTTGCAGTTTAACCTCTTTAGTGCCAACAACGAGATATCTCATCCTTGGAAGTGCATACGCAGTGCCAAGGATGAGATAGCTCGTCCTTTTTGGCACCTTGTTTTGTGTGATCCCTGCAAAGCAGGGATCACACAAAACAGTAATCCAACCCCTGGGCTATGTGAGGGGGAGGTCCCCCCTCACTGCCAGGGGGCTGGATTACCTTCAGTTTCACGTCGGCGTGCGTAAAGCACGTTGGCGTGAAACTGAAAGTAAATCACTGCAGCAGCCATTTTCGGCTGCTGCAGTGAAGAAAGAAGGTAAGAGCCCTTCTTTCCCCGCGCCGATCTCCGGCTGTATGTCAAGCCGGAGATTGAGGCGGGTATCGTTGGAAAGGGGAGATTCTCCCCTTTCCAACGATACCCATTATGTGGCATTTCTGCTCACGGATCGGGCGCGGGGCGCGCGATCCATGAGCAGCAATGTCACAGGATCAATACAGATCTGTTTGTGACGCGGGGGAAGGGGGGGACTGCTTACTAGGTAAGCGGCCCCCTCCCCCTGGCCCCAAAGCATGGGGCCACAGCGCTGGAGACCCCTGGGGGTGATCAGCAACCCACTGGACCACCATGGAAACGTTTGTGACGTGGGGGGGGCTGCTTCAAGTAAGCAGCCCTCTCCCCTCTGGCCCCCAAAGCATGGGGGCACATATGTGCACAACCCTGGGGGCAGATGGCTGATCATCTGCCCCCAGGGAAGGGGGGCAAAAATAAAAATAAACAGAACGGGGGTGGGGGTGGGGGGCCTGGGATTTGTTTGCCCCCATGAAATGGTGGTGGCCCTCCCCCTCCCGCACCAAGTGGAAAGGGGGGGCACCCCTGGTAGCCCTCCCTGGGGGCAGATTTATGGCCCCAGGTAGGAGTACATAAGGTGGCCCCCATACAATTGGGGGGTGGGGAAGGGCTACCAGGAATTAGTGTGCAGGCCCCCCAAAAGATGGGGCCTGCAGGTTAGGCCCCCTCTGGGGGCAGATGGCTAATCATCTGCCCCCAGGGAAGGGGGCAAAAAAATAATGAAAATAAGAAAAGCGAATTTTGGGTGGGATGGGGGGCCACTAACCACCAGGGATATATTTTACAGAAATGGGGGGTGGCCCTCTCCCCCTCACCCCAAGGCGAAATGGGGGCACCCCTTGTAGCCCTCCCTGGGGGCAGATATCTGCTCCTAGGAAGGGGCATCTGACTCCAGGGAGGGCTGCACGAGATGCCCCCCTCTGATCTGCCCCCAGGGAGGGCTGAATGAGATGCCCCCCCTGCATTTGGTGTGGGGGTAGAGGGTCACCTCCCAGTACATTAGAAAATTACCTGGTGGTTTAGGGTGCCCCTCAGCCGGCCCTAAAGTGTAGTGTACCTTTTCCATTTTTTTTTGTTTACGAAACCTGCCTTGGCGCAGAGGGGCACATTGGTGTGCCAATCTGGCACCGGGGTGCCCAAACCTTACCTCCCCACCCACTGGGGTGCCTGTCCCACCATTTTTGGGGGCCCTCTCCCCCCCACCCCAAATGGAGGGGGGTGTACCTCATGCAGCCGTTTGTGGGAGGCCCAGGGAGGCCTGCATGAGGTGCCCCGCCACCCATTTGAGGTGAGGGGGGAGGGCCCCCAAAAATGGTGGAACAGGCCCCCAGTGGGTGGGGCTGTAAGGTTTGGGCACCCCGGGGCCAGATTGGCACACCAATGTGCCCCTCTGCGCAAAGGCAAGTTTCGTAAACAATGAAAAAAAATTGAAAATGGTGGAACGCATTTTAGTGGGGGGCTGGGGGAGACCCCAAAGGGACGGGGAATTTTCTAATGGGATAGGGTAGTGACCCTGTCTAAACCACCCGCAAAGGAGTGGGTGCCATGTTATGCATCCCTCCTGGGACCAGATATCTGCTACTAGGGAGGGACGCCTGAGCCCAGGGAGGAGTACAGGACAGCCCCCCAACTTATCTGCCCCTGTGGAGGGCTACATGAGATGCGCCACCCCTCCAATTGGGGTGGGGGTGGAGAGGTTCACCCTCCTTCACATTAGAAAATTCTACAGCGGTGTAGGGGGCCCCTCAGCCCCAGCTAAAGGGCTGCCTGCCATTTTGAATGATTTTCTTAGTTTACTATACCTGCCTTGGTGCAGAGGGGCACATTGGTGTGCCAATCTGGTGCCGGGGTACCCAAACCTTACTGTCCCACCCACTGGGGGGCCTGTCCCACCATTTTTGGGAGCCCTCTTCCCCCCCCCCAACCCAAATGGAGGGGGGTGTACCTCACGCAGCTGTTTGTAGGAGGCCCAGGGAGACCTGCATGAGGGGCCCCTGTCACCCATTTGGGCTGAGGGGGGAGAGGGCCCCCAAAAATGGTGGGACAGGCCCCCCAGTGGGTGGGGCAGTAAGGTTTGGGAACCCCGGGCCAGATTGGCACATCAATGTGCCTCTCTGCACCAAGGGGAGTTGGGTTACCTAAGGAAAAAAGTGAAAATGGTGGAACGCTTTTTAGGGGGGGCTGTGGGGCACCCCAAAGCGTCTGGGAATTTTCTAATGGGATGGGGCGTTAACCCCCCCCCCCCAGCCGCAATGGAGTGGGTGCCATGTCATGCAGCCCTTCCTGGGACCAGATATCTGCTCTTAGGAACGGACGCCTGAGCCCAGGGAGGAGTGCAGGACAGCCCCCCCCTTATCTGCTCCTGGGGAGGGTTACATGAGATGGGCCGCCCCTCCAATTTGGCCATGTGTGGATTCCCACGGGTGTCCTCTTTTCGGAAATGCATGGGGTTCCCTGTTTTCCTTGGTGGCTTGGACACCCGAGGCCCATATCTGTATGTTGTGCTTGTCTGGAGAAAGTGTCAAATTCAGGTGTCGAAACAGACTTGGGGTTACCTGTGTTTTAGGGTTTACCCTTGGAGCCCAGGTAGGTGCACCCACACATGTGAGGTACTGTTTATCAGAGGCTTGTTTATCAACTGTAGAGATCTCTGATCACTGTTATAGTCCTGAAATGCTCTGGAATGTAATGCAAAACATACAGGAATCCTCATTAGTGCTATTTGTCCCCTTTCCCACTCTGAGAGGTATTTTGAAGGAGTACAATAAGAGTGTACCAGACTGTCCATCTTGGAATGATAACCTTCTATCAGAAAATAATTCATATGGTTATTCTAGTATTGTCCCTTGCGAAATACAAGTGAGGTAGTATGAACAGAACACCTGCAACACAGGGCCAGGTCAGTGGGCCCCCAGATCCCCATGTGCTGTTCACACCGCAGTGTGCCAGTACGGACAGTTTGAAACTGCATTCAGGCAAGGCCTTCCCTAAGAGCAGGTGACAGAAAAACCATTTACTTGGGCAGCAACAGCTGTGTTTTCACATTAGAATTCTTCTGTAAAGTACTTGAATTACAATGTAATGACACCAGCTTCATTTACATAGCAATTATTTATTCATATTGATGAGGGGTTTCGTCGCATGACAGAGGTGTAGTTTGGGAGTGACGCCTGCCAGTCAGTGGGGGTTGCGGGTGAATTCTGATGTTTCACCCCGGGCCCCAAGCTGGCTAGAAACTGCCCTGATTACAGCACACACCTTATTTTGTGGGGATGACCAGCCCCTCCCATCTGAATGCAATGATGGCTCATTAGTGTCATACTGCCCTACTGTCAGATGGGAGGGGTTTGTAGGGGGGTAGCAACTGCCCCCATGTTGCCAGTCAGAATTCATTTAGCTCAGCAATGTATTAAATTATCTGTTTGTCCTGGTGCTTAAAATGTGTGCTTTGCATTACAAACTGTGTACCGCAGACTTTTTCCACTCTAAGCGGGGGAGAAATGAGGACTGTGGGGACTGTGAACAAGTGAATAGAACAAAGACCCCATGGTCCTCATTTCTCCTGCAGCAGCAGTGGCCAGGCAAGGCACCAGGGCATTTAATCCTTTTCATATTAGAGGTGCCAGGGCATTTCAACTTTTTCTTTTGAGGGGCCTTCACTGTGCCTGATAATCCCAAAATTCTCTTTAATTTTATGCAAAGCTGCATTTTATTTTTTCACAATGTTATTTTACTCACTGAATGCTGATCAAGTCACCTAACAACATTAAGGTCCAGCTTTGATTAATACTGCCCTGAAGAAAATGCTGGCATTATGACTGGGAGATGCAGCCTTTTCTGGCAGAGGAGGTGGTGCATCTTCCATTTGCTGTCCAGGAGGAGCTGATTGAGGTTCAGTTGGACACTACTCTGCAATCTGAATTTAGGAACATTGCAGTGAGTGACTTTTGGCTGAAGGTAATCCTGGAGTATCCTACATTGGCAAGGTCAATCGTGTCTTGTCTGTATACAGTCTCTTACCCTTTGGGTCTTCCTACTTGTGCAAAATAGGCTTTTCGGCATTGGCTGTACTGAAAATGAAATACAGCACAAGGTTGGAAGTGGAGGACGACCTCAGAGTGGCTGTCTCAAATATAAAGACACACATTGACTCACTTTCTGCAGAGAGACAGGCCCACCCTTCCCATTAGTCCATGCTCTGTAAAATCAAATTGCCTTCTGCTGAATATACTAATAGGAATGTATTTTGAGAAAATAAAAGCCCTACTGGAGAATTTTGTGTTTACTTACACAGTTTCTATGTTTGGATTGGAAGTGATTGTCCTACTGTCTTGGAATGACTCCCCAACAGCATATCCCTTCAAAATGATGGCACCACGCATTCTGCAGCCATCTCTATAAAAGAAAAATAACACCAACACAGAGGGGCGGGGCAGGAGGTCCCGAACAATGTTTTTGTTTTTTTGCTCATGGGATCTTGGCATAAAAGGTTTGAACACCCACTGCCTTAAATCTAGCAACAACAACTCCTGTGGAGTATTTAGGACTCGAGGTAGGGATTGTGTCATTAAGCACACAACTGCTTAAGAAGGGGGGGGCATTTTATATGAAGCCCAGAAAGACCCCGGTATGTCCATTACTAAACGAGCTGGGGCATAATTATGATTGGCAAGTGGGTGGCCTGAGTGAAGAGTTTCCAAAATTGAAACGTAGACTTATTTCGAACTATTAACTGGACACCAAGGCCTGAATTCTGGACAAACTTTGATTCAGTAAAGGTCTCCCACTTTAGTAAGGCTAACCTGTGGGATTGGACGAAAAACGACACCCACTTGTCCAATTTACGTAATTATAATGTGGTAGCACATGCTACACACAGATACATGAAAACACAGACATACCTTCTGCTACGTCCAAGCCCTGCTGTACTAAATTTTATGCTGAGACTTGGAACTAGCCAGCTTCCATTATTAACACTTAAAGGCTTGCAACTGGGAATTCCGAGACAGATGAGTATATGTCGATTATGTAAACAAACCAACCAATTGGAAACTGCAAAGCATGTTATGACCGAGTGTAAGGTACTTGGTTTATGTTTACTAGGAGAGGGTTTGTATAATTATGATACAATCAAATCGGATTCCTTTTGGGTATACTGTTTAAATTCTGAATCAAATAGATTGCACATGGCACTTTAGTGGGTTTGGAAATCCCTTGAACCTATAAAAGTAGGAAATCGAAGAGTGAAAGGACAGAGGAAGATGCATACAGAATGTAAAGAAATCGACTTTGAAACCCATGAACTGATAAGTGTGGAACAGTGACATATGTTTAGATATGAATTAGTAGATTGGGAAACCTTTTAATTGTTTTTAAATATTTTAAAAACTGACATTTGAATTCAGTATTTTTAGTACTTAAATGGTTTAGCTGTTTTACAAAAATAATATTGTCTTTGGAGGGGGTTTCCCTTCTTAGGATTATTCAGTTTAGTATTATTAATAACGTGATGTGATGCCTGTGTGTATTTATTGTGACTTGATTTAACTTAAGAAATTGTTAATCTATATTTAATATATAATATGAATCTTAATTTTATTAAAGTTCTTTTGAACTGTAAACAGATAAAGATAAATAAATAAAAACATTGGTAGAACTGACAATGCTATCTATAAACATTCAGACTTCCTTGTCAGTTCCCAAGTAATATAACATTTGTTGTTCTTAGTCTAGACTTAAACTACTTGTATTAGACTCAACAACTTAAGTGGCTCTTCGAATAAAGCTAACAAAATGTTATTTTTAAAGTGGTCAGGTTTGGTCTTTTTCCTCAGGTCACTTTACTATGGTTGCTCTTTGAGTGCTTGGACACTGGTGTCAGCTTGTAGTATGATGGTCAAAATATATTTTCCCAATTATTCTAAGGGGTAGGTGGCTCATTTTTCCAGTAAGTACTATGTCAGTAATGAAATCTAGAGTTCACGTGCTAGACAGGACTCTGTATCTCACGTGCTAGACAGGACTCTGTATCTCAGGCCAGAGGCCTGCGTTCAAGTTTCTTGCCTCAGCATGGACTGTTGCCACTTGTTACTTTATTTATTTATTTGCATTTTTAAAGCGCCCATTGGCCCTTGGGCATCGTGGCGCTGTTACAGGATACTTGCTTAGACGAACAACAGTTAGGGTACAGTTTACAAACAGTTTACTGCAGTTTACAGAGTGTGGTTTTACTCATTGCCTCTTGCACCACAGGCAAAATTGTGTTTTGGCATGCTTTTTTCATGTACGGTGATGTACGTTTCTGTTTCTTTCTCCCATTCCACCCTTGCTAGCTAGCAGCATTCCTTTATTCTCTTCCAGGTCACATGACATATCTCTTCATCCTCCTCTGAACTCACTGGTACAATGTTGAACATCTGTTAGGCACTCTTGAGGTCTATTCTGCTCATCAGATCGTCCCTGGTTGTCCAGTAAGTAGGACAGTGTTCAGTGGAATCTTCAAGCCCGCTTCTTTTGTTGTTACTGCACCGAACAATAACACTGCACCATGCGTTGCTTCTCCTGTGCAAGATGACAACCACATCTTTTCCTTTTGCCATGTCTTTTCAAGAAGCTGCAGATTGCACACAGCCAAGGGCAATGAGCTCCAGGGAGCAATTCGTTCTGTTGTCTGTTCCCTTTGATTTATCACATACTTCTGAAAGTTTAAGGACTGCATGTGGTATTTTAGAAACAATTCAAACTCAGAATCATGAGAACCCTAATGGGTTGCGAGTGAAGTGGCCTTGGGGAGTGGGTGTCCTCTCGTGTTTAGTCTGCAGACATGCATATTGCTCTGACCCCATCCATCTTTGTGCCAGAACATATCCTGAAAGACTTTAGACGGGTCATCCTGGCTATTTTTTAAACGATGTCCCTCTGCCAGCATACCTGGCCGCCTGCTTCTGATGCCATGCAGCCCATTTCATAACTAAATGGTGGTGTCCATAACTTTATCCTGTGGTGCTGAGCACTCTGGTGTTCATTTTGAGGATATTTTGTTGGGACCTCCCACTGTTGCTGATCTATTTGGCTCCTCCGCCAGCTGGACCTGGCACACTTTCTGTGGCTGTGCGCTTGAGCTCTGCACCTGTGGCTCAACGAAAGCTGGGTCAGTTGGCCTTTGCAGACACCATTCTGGATCATATATGTCACTCCACAATGCTCCATTTTGAAGTGTGGTTTGATGCTTAAAGTTTATTTATAGAGACAAAATCATGGATAGACACACTGTAGGTGACAGGATTCAGGTTAGGATATACACCTGTACATCAGGATTCTTTTTCCTGGGGCCTTTACGATCTTCAGAAATTCAGTGCGTTAGACACCTCACTTGAACTGTCCTTGACTACTCATTGTCTCCATCCATTTGGAGGATGTCTTACCCTTTTGCATTTGAAATTAAAGGCCCATAATCGAAGGAAAAGAATTATACATTTACAGAATGCAAGCATGCACACCTTCACTCCTTTAGTGGTGGGTTCTCAGATCCAATTCTTTATATTTTGGAGAACCCTTCTTAAGGTACTTTAATGTTCCAAATTATAGTTATGAAGAAGAAAATAACACCCAATGAGAAACATATTGTGGCAAACCCTGTCCCTTCAGAGAATAGGTCTCTAGTGCGAACTCAATAACGAACACATTTCGCATCCTTTGACCAGAGAGTCTGAAAAGCTTTATGCAGCAACTATGGACATTGGCAGACATTGTGTCGCAGATAACATTTTCACTTTGACCAAATATGCATATTCACTCATGCAATTAGCAATAGAAGCAGCCAAACACACGCTGGGCATTTGCAACTGAGCTTTCATCAGTTAGTGAAAGACGCACTTGAGTCTTCTAAACACACCATAAAGCCGAAGTTAGATCGAAAAAAGGTGTGATGCCTAGGATGATGAGAGGTCCAACGCTGCTTTACACATTCCCTCTTGGTTGTGGTCCTTTGCATTTTTTTTCGTAGACTTTAGGTTAGTTTCACTCCTGTCTTTTGTCAGAGAGAATATTTTCGCCATTAAGGCTGACGTTGATCTGAACACGTTTAAAAACAGGGTCATAATCATTTGTCAGTCATTGTAATCAAAGGCATTCCGTCAATGTTCTGCTTTTAAGAATTGATGCAGTAGCAGCAATTTCAGTGCTATCCTCAGAGGCCGCTTCAGTAGGTCTGGCAAACATTATTTAAATCGCAAAGGGAGGACTGGTTTCTCCAGAGAGCGGTTGCAAGATGAGTCCGAAATTGACACCTTGAGAACAGGGATTTTTTTTATTTTTAAATTTGTAAAGCGCAAATTTGGCAGCCTGTAGGCATCAAGGCGCTGTGCCATACATGATACTCACATTGCTTAAGTTTACGGTTACAGAACATCTGTTACGCTCACCTGGCTCCCACAGGGGCGTCGGTCGGACCCGGACTGCTGCGGCCTCCACCAACGTGATGCGTAGTGCAGAGATGACAGACTAGACTGGCCCTCCTAATCTCGTCTGCTTGACCCGTAGAAGGATTCTCCTGCAAGTGGAGAGAGGAATTTAGCCACCCGTGGATTCTAGTGATGGCACCTCCCTGCTCTCCCCACTAATCACCTCCAAAATCCCCTTCCAGTACTCTCACCTTATATTCTTAAAAGATGAGCTCTCCATCCTGCGTGGATTGCAGGGGCGCGTAGACACCAGTTGCTTCACTGGTTAAAAGGCGTTGGAGAGTTCCGGACGAGAGTTGACTCTGAGGTTCCTGGCAAAGACCAGTAAGTATAGAGTGCATAGAGTTCAATATGTCCGATGTTCACTCGTATCCCATTTCTTTCTTATCTTGCAGTGGAGTTCGAGAAAAGATGGTCTCGTGGCGGTAGATGGCGTTCAGGTAAGAGTCTGTATTACCGATGCTGTCCGGAAAATGATGCATGTATTTAACGTGTTGTTTTCTCTCCGTTTGCAGATGTGGCGTTTGAAGATGTGAAGAGTTAAAGAATAATGCCTCCGGTGGTAATCAGGTAAGTCTATGGTGGTAAGAGAGATTGTATTTGTTGCCTCTCTCGGCTCACCTGGTTGTTTCTTTTGTCCCCAGATGCCGGAGCCGGCGAAGAAATGATGGAGGCAGCGCCGGATCGAAAGGTGCTGCGAGGACTGGTGAGTATGGCGCAGCGCTGCAGCTGGCGATGCGATGCGTGTAGAATGAATGTCCTTTCCAAGTGCTGAGACGTGATGGTTCCGGAATCAGGTGAGAAATTGGAATAAAGTTCGTTTTCTAACCTTGCCTTTACATTCCTTCTTCTCTAGGAGCTCCGGATTCAGGACGGGCGTGGCAGAGGTCTGGAAGCTGACTTGCAGGCACGGTGAGCGTTACGCTGCTGGATGCAGAATAACGCGAAGCGTGTGTTGCTGGTCGGGAGTGGTTTAAATAGCCTCAAAAGTAGTCCCAGGTAAGAAGTCCCTAGAACCACACCCGAGTAAAAAATAGTCCCTGTAGAAAAACAGTCCCTTTCAGGCTTTATGTTGGATTGGAGTCATTTGCAGCATGGTCTGCCTGAGGTAAGTAATGACTATGAGCCTGGCACCTTAGGCGCCAGGACTGATTTCTACTATGAGCCTGGAGCCCAAGGCGCCAGGACTGAACCCAGATAGCCCCTAGCCGGGGCTGCTGAGGTTTTACTAAATGTCTAGATGCCAGCTCCCGGGGCTGATGGGCTTGGTCCGGATGCCTGGGGGTAGCCATCATGACAGCATCAAGTAAGGTTACGAGTACAATACATTACAAAGTGGTGCAGCGCATGCTGCAAAGTCAAATCGGGTAAATAATGGTACAGTTAGGCAAGTGGTGCAGCGCAGGCTGCCAAGTAAAATCTGTACTACATTCATACACTGCTATCTAAAGTCCCCACACACATTCTGCTTGACACCCTCTGCATTGAATATTTACCTTCCCTTCCCATTGTCAGACCACCATGAAATACCAGAAGACCTAACACCCAAACACTCCCCACACAACCAGTCAGGCAAAGGAAATAGTTACAACCAGCTGCATAACTCCTCACTATACTTTAAACAAAAATCAACCCACATCACCTACAACCCTACATCAGTCCTTTGTGACTTATAGAATTGCCTTACCGAAGCTCTGGACGCCATTGCCCCAATCATATCTACAAATAGCAGCATAACTACACGCCTAGTACAAAAATGATACATGCCCAAACTACTTGACTTAAAGAAAGAACTACATCAATTAGAATGAAAATGGGGCAGACTCTATTCCCCCAAAAACATAACAAGATAACATTACAAACTAAACTTGCCCACTGCAAAAAAACAAATAATACGACAAACAATGCCATTTTACAAACCACCTGATCTCTTCTCCCAACATTCGAAAAGAACTCATGAAGCTCCTCCATGATGCCCAAAGAACTGGAACCCCTTCAAATCCCATTGAACCTCCATTTGAACCACACAATAAATGTACAACTAATTTCTCTTAGAAAAGCAATAACATCTGACAAAACCTCACTGCATCTTCCACAGACCCTAAACGAGATGTCATCAGTCCCCTCTTTTCTTCACACCCACAACATACTGTCCCTTATCACCCTTACCTAAGAGAGTCATTCTCTGAGCTATTCAATATTAGCACTCCAAGATACTTATGTCCAAGTAAATGACAAAACTTCTCGGACCACTCATCCAGGAAGACTGCCCCAATTGTAATTAATACCTCTTTCCTCTCAGGATGGGTACCTAAAGCACTGAAACATGTAGTATTCCACTCTCAGTTTAAAAATAAACCCCTCGACCCGAAAGGACCCAGGCAACTACTGTTACATTTTCCACCTTCCATTTACAAGAAAATTACTCGAAAGAGCAGTAATCAACAATCTGCAGCTATTCATGAAAGTCAACAGCCTTACTCAACACCAAAAAGTAGGCTTTCATCTTGGCCGAGTAACTAACTCTGTTCTTCTGGGGGTAACTGACGAGTTCAGAAGATCATCAGACTCAAACAGCACCTGTGCCCTGATTCTGTTAGATTTCTCGTCTGCTTTTTGTACAGTTGATCATGTAATTCTCCAAGGCCACCTCCTCTATGCAGGAACCAAGAATCTTGCATTACTCTCGGTTTTCTCCTTTTCGTCTAATCGCACAAAACTAGTGGCACTTCAAACAGTCGTACCTTAGAGAGTACCGCAGGGCTCAATACTATCCCCATATGTTTTCAATATTTACTTTAAGGTACTGGCCAGCCTCAAAAGCTCTTTCAAACTTGGTTTCTTTGCATGTGCTAAAGACACAAGACCCTCCTAATATTCGAGAATGGCTTAAATAAATCATAATCAAACTTCAAGATCTGCATAACAAAGTTACAGATTAAATGAATGGAAGTGGAACAAAATTCGACCTTGTCAAAACCAAAATCACGTCTTTCTAACCCACTTATCTGGACCCCACCGATGCAACCTGATTTCCTGTGTGCATGCTACAACTCAGTATAAAAGTATTTAGCCGTGACATAATTAATTCTGTGCTCACATTTAAAGCTGAATTCACCTCATTAGTGTCATTGTTAACCTTTTCTGCTGCCAATAACAGAATAACCATTGTAAACTGTCACAATATGCACATTCGGGAGCAAGAAGTACACCAAGACCAGAGGATCAAAGTTAACACATTGTATTCGGTACTGTGTATGGGGGGGTGGGGCAACTGAACTATAAACAGGATCTTTCCCAATGAAAATAATGATATAACAGGGGTTTCTTCTTCCAGTGTCTCTTGAAATGGTTTTTCCAGTGTCCATATGGGAGGTCAATATTTCAAGCTGCATCCACTGCCCCAAAGTCTCAAAGTAGTTACTTCACTCCCCTCCACCTAATATGTTGCAAATCCTCATTCTGCTCCTCTCAGCCTTGTTCCGGGGACCCGTACCCCAAGACTAAACCAGTCCTCAATGTTCTGTTGGATCTTCAGGGGTGGTTTAAGGATCTTGTTGGGGCCAGCAAGGAGAGAGGCAAAAGGACTACTCTGTACTAACTTTCTTTCTTACCTTGATTCTTTCCACCACCTCTTTGTACTGTCACTAGTCTCCCTGAACCCCGCTGAAACCTCCTACTTCTAAATAACTCTTCGGTCTCTGGCTCCTTGCCTTTCCTTTCAGTATTTTACTAAACAGGTGAGCTATTTTCTTTATGGTTCTATTCTTTTTCTTCCAAAACTCATCAACCCCTTAATCATCTTCTTAACTCGGATCACCTGAAATTGTATTGTTCTGTTTCCTCACTTTCTTCGCCTACGCTCTCCTCCTGCTGATTTCTAAATGTCTCTTTACTACTACTTTGGTCTTTTGTCAGTGCCTCTCACTCCACTTCTGGTATTTTTTTCTCTCCCCAACCTTCTAATCTTATTCCATCCTTCAACTCCACTTCAAATTTTATTTCCTCCTTTTTTATTGTTTCTATTTCCCACTTCAACTCCACTCCAGGATTCCTTCCCCCTTTTGTGTTATTCCTACATCTCTCTTTAACTCCACTCCTGCGTTTTCTTCCCCCTGTCTGTCCTCTGTTTCTACTACTGACTTCCAAATATTGCCTGGGTTTACTTCTTCCCTTTTTGCCTCTATTACCAATATTGACTTAGAATCCACTACAAGTTTTCCTTCCACCGTTCTGTCCTTTATTTCGAGTACTGGCTTACAAGCCACTCTTGAGTTTGCTTCAGTCCTTCTTTCCTCTATTTCGAGTACTGGCTTACAAGCCCCTCCTGGGTTCACTTCAACCCTCTTTTTCCACTTTCTCTCACCTGTAATCAAACCACTTTCATCTCTTCTATAAGGGTCACATCATCCTCTCTCCTGCTGTCCCTTCTGCATGTCCTTTCTCTGCCAGACTCCTGTGTCCAGTCTTCAAAATCTATAAAGCACCTCTCCTCTGCAGCAATCTCTTTTCCAACCTTCTCTAAAGAGGAGTCGCCTGCACCTGTCAACACCACTCTCCCTCCCTCATATTGCAAATAGGGCTGATAGTCTGCAGCTGTGAGTTTAAATGGTATGAGTGTTGGAATTGTCTGATCTCTCTCACTTCCTGGTATTCCAATTGAGGCTTGGGGGCTTCGGCTGACTATATATAAAAACCCAGGTGACCATTTTGAAATTCTGTATGAAGGAAGGAACAAGTTACTTACCTGTAACTGTTGTTCTCCAGCATGGGTCTGGCATGGATTCATATGCTCATGAATATTCCCCGTCGTCAGGCTGGGAAACCTCGGTAAAGAAAAACAGTTTCACTTTCACTTACAAAACTGTATTTCTCCCATAAACCAATCACTGTCCTCTGGGTCATACTGCCCCCAACCAATTACAGTCCTCTCCCTAAGCCCCTTCTCTAGCAACCATCTTCAGATTTTTACTGCATGCTTCAGTGTTGGGAGTCCTCGAGTTTTGCTCTGCAAGCTACTTCTAGGTTTTTCCTGTTTTTTTGTGGAAAAAGGTTCGTTTCTGATCGGTCTTTCTTAGTAGTAACGAATCACTGATCTCTGGGTCATACTGCCCCCAGCCAATGACTGCCCTCTCGCTAAGCCCCGCCTCTGGCAGCCATCCTCAGATTTGGTAGCACGCCAAGTGGCAGTATGACCAAGTGAAGAGCCGCAGATGGGTTGGTGGGAGGGTTCGCATGTGAATCCATGCCAGACCCATGCTGGAGAACAACAGTTACAGGTAAGTAACTTGTTCCTTCTCCAGCATGGGGTCTGGCATGGATTCACATGCTCATGAATAAAAGAATACATAGCAGTATACACATGCACAACCACGGGAGGTGGCAAAGGCTCAACATTAAGCATTACAAACAAACTCAACATTAAGCAATTCTTACCTCCTCACCAGGCTCACCTTAGGCAAACAGGTTGCGCAGTACTACTTGGCCGACCCTGGACTCCCGATCGATGCAGTAGAATCTTGTGAAGGTGTGCGTCGACCTCCACATTGCAGCCCTGCAGATGTCCAGCAGGGGCACACCAGACATGAACGCCGTGGTAGCAGCGATCGCTCTGGTCGAATGGGCTCTCGGACAGCCGGGCAGCGGTCGGTTTGCCAGTGCATGATGCAGCCGGAGAGCCATCTGGAAATGGAAGTCTTCGAGAGAGCCTTCCCTTGATTCACAGACCCAAAGTTCACAAACAGTTGTGACGTCTTCTGAAAACTCTTTGTGCGGTCTACGTAGAACTTCAGTGCTCTAGCTACATCCAGCGAGTGCAAAGGCCTCTCGGCCGGCGTCGAAGGCGACGGGAAGAAAACTGGTAACACCAAAGGCTCGTTGAGGTGGAAGTCTGACGGCACCTTGGGCATGAAGGAGGGGTGCGTCCTCAGCACCACCCTTGTGTCATGAAAAGTAAAGTATGGAGGCTTGCAAGATAGGGCCTGGATCTCTTCCACTCGTCGTGCGGAGGTGATGGCCACAAGGAACGCTGTCTTCCATGACAGGAACTTCAAAGGCGCCGAATGCATAGGCTCGAATGGGGCCCCATGAGCCTGGTCAGCACCACATTAAGCTCCCACGCCAGGGCAGGAGCCTTCATCGGCGGGAATGATCAGAATAGTCCCTTCATAAATTCCTTCACCAGGTGATGAGACCACAAGGACGCCCGTCCCGTAGTCCTGGTATATCGGGAGATGGCAGCCAGATGTATTTTGATGGAGGCGTGAGCCAATCCAGCTTTGGCCAGCGACAGTAGGTACAGTAGGTACAGCAGTACTTGAGGGGCCGTAATCCGCAGAGGGTTAATCTTCTGTGCACGGCACCAGACAGAGAACCTCTTCCATTTATGACCGTAACACTTGAGAGTTGAGGACGCCCTGGCCTTTGCAAGAACCTCTCTGCAATCAGCCGGTATATTGTACCCTCCAAACTCTAGTGCTGCAGGAACCAGGCCTGCAAGTTCAGCGACTGTGGGTCGTGATGGAGAATGGCGCCTCCTTCTCTGGAGAGAAGATCCACGTCTGCCGGCAGCATGACTGGTGGGGACGTTGACAAGTCCAGAAGGTCCGGGACCAGATCTGCCTCGGCCACGCCGGTGCGACGAGGATCATCCTGCACCTGGACTTCTTGAGCTGGTTGATGAGGCGGAGCGGCAACGGAGGGAACGCGTATAGAAACAGGCCGTCCGAGGGGAACGAGAAAGCATCGCCCATGCTCCTCGGCTGTGGGAACCTGCTGGCCAACCTCTGGCACTTGGAGTTCGTCGCCATCGCAAACAGGTCGATCTGGGGTTTGCCCCATCGTTGGAAGAGCCGATCCACTTGTTCCTGGCGCAGTTCCCACTCGTGACACGAGCGCAGCTCCCTGCTGAGTGAGTCGGCGATACTGTTTTTTATTCCTGCCAAGTTTAAGGGAACCAGAAACATCCCCTGGGCGATGGCCCAGTGCCACAGATCCTGGGCCTCCTTGGATAAAGCTGGGGATCTGGTGCCCCCTTGCTTCCGTATGTAGAACATTGTGGTGGTGTTGTTGGTGAAGATCCTCACCACCTTGTCCTTGAGGGACGGAAGGAACGACTTGAGAGCCCAGAAAACTGCCCGGAGCTCCTGAATGTTGTGAAGAGACCTCTCCTCCAGGAGCCAAAGCCCTCTTGTGTGGAGATCTCCGGTGTGGGCCCCCCAACCCTCCAGAGAGGCGTCTGTCGTCACCGTCTCCTGAAACGCCGGCGTTTGAAAGTCCGTTGTTAGGGAGAATTCTCTCTTTAGGCTGAATTTCCTAACCTAGTGAGTCCCCCAGCAGCTTTGCTGGATTTCTGGAGTTTGTTTTTTTCTCCTGCCAAGAGTGAGACTCTTTTTCTCCCACTCTTGGACATGATTTATGGTGTTCCTTTGACTGTTAATGTGTTTTATGGGCTATGGGGTCCTTTACTCCATAGGGTCTCATGTGTTTTTACTATGTGTGTTACACAGCACCCTCCGTGCAGTGACACAGGGGTGTCATAGTGACACCCCACCATAGACTCCATACCCTGGGACTGGCTACTGTCTCCCAGGGCATGTAAAGTCACCATTGGCTTTACTAGTCCCAAATTATGAACAGAAACCAGTACAAACCATCATATTGTGGACGTACTGGTCGGGGCAATTCGATTGCCCCGGGGTCTGTTAGTCGAGGGGGCACGTCTCCGTCCCCCCTGATCGAGTTTTGGCTGGTGGCAGTGGATACTACTTTTTATATTCGACCGCGAATATATCCCTATGGGATTTTCCCATTGTTCGAGGCTACCAACTTTAATTATTTAATTCTAATAGCCTCGAACATACCGCCGGTTTATTTATTTAATATTAATTTGCCGGTTGGTATTTTTTGCCAGGACTCGATTCTAAAATGGCTTTTGTGTTCTCTTCTGTCACTCCAACCAAAGTCGAGCCCTTTGTTCCACTTTTTGGCAGGCTTCTCCACAGAAGCCTCCAAAAGTGGTGCCACTCTGTCTGGGTACCACAGGGGGTGCTGGAGGGGGTTTAGGCACCCTGGACTGAGTTACCTTGGTAACTCAAGTCACACTCTTGTGTGATTGGCCCAAGTCGGCTCACCACTTAGCATGTTTGATTGACAGCTAGGCTGAGTGAATGGGGGTGTGCTGCAAAAAAGCAGGGCTTTGGGGACTGGAACTTCAGAAGTCGCCACAGGACCTGAGAATCCGACGAGGGAGAAGCTGAGCCGACCTACCACGACGACACCACCGGTGGAGCCCTGCGGAACTGACTCACCACTTCCTGACGACAGAGAAGATCTCTCGGCTGGAGAGGCTTCTTCCCCTGACTGGTGGGCACAACCAGTTTACCTTCTTTTCCTCGCCTCCCAGGACGTCTTGTCGTCGAATTGCCCGTGCCAAGCACCCCGGCAAACGGATAACCACTTACCACTGGACCGCGAATAAAAGGACCGCTCCTTTTACCTGAGAACTCCGCAGCTGGTTTCTTCCCTGGCAGTGCAACGGACTTCTGCCTTCCTCCCCGACGAGATCCTCTCTTCCCCCGGACGAAGCACTGACTTGCATCCGCTGCCAGGAACAACTGCCCCCGCTGGAGTATTCTCACCACTTTAAGGTACCGTGTCCGCCAGGCCTCCCTTTCTAAAGATTGCTACAAGGTAATAATCCCTTAACCTTCTGGACTGTGCTGGCCGCCTTGACCCTAACTGGTCCCTTTCTTTTGGTCCTACTCTTTATGAACCTTTTCAAGACTTTTTGTGCACTTCAACCGTGTGACCTTGGACACATTTCGTTCTGATCCTCTTAAAGTGGATCTGGCCTTCTGAACTCTAACTTCACGGTTTTACTTTGCCTTCCTCTCTTGTTGTGTTCTTGTGAAAGTGTTGGGATCTGTTTCAAATTATACTCTGCTTTTCTCTCCCTTTTTAAAATGAATTATTAGAGTGCCATCTGCATTAAGCGCTCACCGCTGTCTGAAAATAAGTGGGGCTTTACTTAAGACTTGTCTAATATTCTTCTAAGGGAGTGTATATCTTTTAGTGACCGTGTTTGTGAACTGCTTAACATTAGTGCCTGTGTGTTTTACTAGATGTGGTTTTAAATAAATAATTATATCTCTTTTACACCAAGCTCTGGTCAGTGTTTACTTGTTCTACTGTGTTCTTTTGACCTATTGTGCATACTCTGTATACTGTCTAACTCTTCTTGAGGGAAGTCTGACTGCTCAGCCACAGCTACCAAGTGAATCTGTGTGGTACAGACTGCTACCAAGTGGGTTTACTGCCAAACACCTGTAGTCTTAAATCTTTTGCAGTGGTCCCAGAGGGAACTGCACAGGTTTCTGCCTAACATCCGTGCCTGTAGTGAGGTGAGCACGGGTGCCCCACCATAGGATCGCCCGACGGAACTCCTTGTTGAGAGGGATCCTGTCCTCGAAGCAGCCCGTCGCCTGAAACCAGCGGGCGTCGAGGAACTCCTGTAGCGGACGCATCTGAAGTCTGCAAAGGGGTACAAGATAGATGCATTAGGACATCATCCCGAGAAGGGACTTGATGGACCTCACCCTGGCCACGTCCGTGGCTAACAGGCGCCGCACCTTGCCCAGGATGGTCTTGGTCCTCTCCTGAAGGGGAGGCCAATTGCCCCACTGTATCGAGCTTCGCTCCTAGAAACAGTGCTACTTGCGATGGAACCAGGTGCGATTTGGGGTAGTTGATGGCGAACCCCAGCTCCGTGAGCAACCGGACGGTCCTCGCCGTGTGTTCGACGGCGAGTTCCCTTGTCCTTGCCCGGATTAGCCAGTCGTCCAGGTAGGGGTAGACGTGGATCCCCTGCAGGCGCAGGCGCCGGCGCCCCGCCACTGGTGCCAGGCACTTGGTGAAAACCCTGGGTGCCGACTTTAATCCGAACGGTAGGGCTCTGAATTGGTAGTGGCGTCCCTGAACCACGAACCTGAGGAACTTCCTGTGCCGTTTTAGAATGGGGATGTGGAAGTAAGCATCCTCCAGGTCCAACGACGATAGGAAGTCGCCTTCCTCCAGCTGTCCCAGCACGTGCTGGAGGGTGACCATCCTTAATTTCTGCGCCTTGATGTATTTGTTTAACCGACGCAGGTCCAGGATGGGGCGCCAACCGCCTGTCTTCTTTCTTGAGCATCGCCCTTACCTCCAACAGCAGTTGAGGGACGTGATTCTCCTTCCTGGCCACGGGAGGAATGCGAGGGCACTTCTTTTGGAATTCCAACGAGTGCCCGTTGGCCAGGGTGTCCAACACCCAACGGTCGGTGGAGATGGACTCCCACACGCTGACTAACTTCGTCAGCCGGCCTCCCACCGGGGTGCTTCGGTGGGGGCCCGACAACACGGCTGGCTCAGTCTTGCTTGGAGGCGGCCTTGCCGCCTTGGCACTCCCTGGCGACGACGGCGGGATCCCCCTTGCTTGCCGTGACCTCTGTAGGCCTCCTGGGAAGAGGAGCGGGGCGCCTGGCGGTAAGTGGAGGAGCCACTGCTGGATCCTTTGGAGGCACCCTGTCTGCCTCCGGAGCTCCAAAAGGGCCGTCGCTGTTGAAGCACCCCTAGGGCCCAGGCCGTCTCCGAGTCGGTCTTGATGGCCTGTAGAGACTCGTCCACCGCCTTACCAAAAAGGTTGTTGCCGTCGAACGGCATGTCCAACACTCTGGTCTGGACGTCCTGGCGAAAGTCTGTCGCCTTGAGCCATCCTCGTCGTCGGAGGCAAACTCCGTTGCCCAGTTGACGAAATCCGTTATCGGCAATGTCCGTTGCCACCGTTATGGCATGATCCGACGCCACCTCGCCTTCCTGCAGAATTTCTAGGGCCTCCGCCCTCTTGTCGTCAGGTAGGAAGTCTAGCAGGGGAGCTATCTTGAACTAGAGCTCCCTGTCGTAGCGGGCCACGATCGCTAAGGCATTGGCCGCCTTAATCGTCGTCGTCGCTGTCTCGTCGTCCCATGGAGTCCAACTTTTTGCCCTCGCTGTCTGACGGGGAAGTGGAATTTGAAGCCGCCGCACCCGCTGCCTTCTTCTTAGCCGCTGCCGAGATGACAGAGTCTTGCGTGGGCTGGGCCCTGAGGCACAAGGGGGTGGCATGGGGGACTCTACTTATTCTCGTACCTGGCCCTCTTGGCGGGTGTCGTGGAAGGGTTCTTGAAGACAGCAAGCCCCTCGTCCCAGATGTCGTCGAGCAAAGGTACAGCGAGGACCGTCTTCCTCTTGGCCTCTCGTCGTTGGTACAGAAACCCTTCCTTTTTTTGTTCTTCAGGGCAGAGCTGGAAGAGCTCGGATGCCCTGGTTATCATGACGTGGAAGGAGCCAATTTCGTCGGCTGGAGGAGCCCGCGGGGGGGTGATGACGGGATGTCCGCTGTGTCATTGCCGCCGTCATCGTCCGTCCCCGTCGCTGTATCCGTCGCCGTATCCTCTCTAGGGTCCGGCGAGGGGGATGCGGGGTCCACAGGTCTCGCAGGCACGAAGGGCGGAGCGGGGTGGACTCTCCTCCACTTGTTCGGAGGGCTTCCCGACGGGCCTGGTTCTGGATCCTCCGTCGGGGTCAGTGGTAATCTCGTCCTTATCTCGGTACATAAGGATTGGATTGCCAACAAAATGGCCGCCGAGCTATCCTGGGGCTCGGGTAATGGCTGCGACGGACGGGATGGCCGTTCCACTGGGCCCTCTTCCTCGTCATCGTCGCTATCTTCGATCACGTCAACAGGGACCGCCCCCTGGGATCGAACCTTCTTGAACCTCTCGTTGAGGCCTATGAACCTCTCGTTGAGGCCTATGGACCTCTCGTTGAGGCCGTTCTCGGTTTCCACCAGCTCCTCCTCAGAGGCTGATTCCGAGTCTGTAATGGCCACTGGCCCCCACCCCCTCTTTTTCCGCCGGGGACTTCACGGGGGTCTTAACGATGGGCTGGAAAGAGGATTCCCTCCGCGGTGGCAGGCATACTCTGGGCCCGGAGGCCGTTTCCACTGGTATAGTCTCAGCCGGCTTCGCCAGGGTCGCAGCGACCACTTCGATAGAGGCCTTTGCCAGCTGGATCAAAGCCCTCACCACCTTAGGTGCGTCCTGGGCCTTCGCCTTGGGGGGAGGGTCAGCGCCTCGTTCCCCCTTCGAGATCGACCGGGTCCGCTCCAGCGGCTTACCCTGGTTCTCGGACTTCCTTTTCCCCGAACCAGAGCGCTGGCTCGTGGTCGAACGTGCCGGGGAAGTAGCGCCCTGCCTGGTAGCCGAAGAGCCTGACCTTTCGGCGCTCCCGGTGCCCGCAGACTCACGGTGCTTGGCGCTCTGTTGGGCCCCTGTCGCCGGGGCGCCCTCACAGGACTTAGAAGCCCGCTCAGACTTTTTCATCGCCTTCTCACCTGCTGTGCCCTTCTCCAGCCAGGCGGCGAGGCGGGAACGACGATCTTGTTTGGTCCGTTCCGAAAGGTTCTTGCAGAACGCACAGTCCTTCTCCACGTGCGTCTTGTCCTCATGAAGGCAGTAGAGATATTGCGAATGCTCGTCCTCCTTGAAAACGTTTTGCAATCCGCATCCAGGGCAGCACCTGAACAGCTTGGATCCGGGCGTCGAGCTTCCCTTGTCCTGGGCCATGTCCGTTGAGGTAGGCCGCAGATCTTCCGGAATCCTCCAAGAAGTGTAAACTCAACGAAAACTTCACCCTTGAGGGGCGTAGAAGAATTCCGAAACGGGTCCCCGTTGTCGGAAGTAGAAACGGTGGAGCTTGAGGCTCGATTAAACCGAAAAAATGAGAAAATCTCCTGAAAAAGCGTGAAAACGCAGCAAAAAACTTGAGCGCTAAAGCACGAGGACTCCCAACACTTGAGTGTGCAGTAAAAATCTGAGGATGGCTGCCAGAAGCGGGGCTTAGGGAGAGGGCAGTCATTGGCTGGGGGCAGTATGACCCAGAGATCAGTGATTGGTTACTACTAAGAAAGACAGATCAGAAACGAAACTGATACTGATTTTTTCTTTACCGAGGATTCCCAGCCTGACGACGGGGAATATTCATGAGCATGTGAATCCATGCCAGACCCCATGCTGGAGAAGAAGCTGAGGAGGCAGCTTTTGTGACAGGCCGCATGCTGGGCTGCTCTTGGGAAGGCAAGTGGACTAAGAATTCTCTAGCAGTGTTTAGGTTTCCCTGAGGGTCTTCCTGCTTTTTAAAGGTTTCCCTATGGAGATTTTAACGTCCTTAATCCGTCCCACATTTTCTAATTGGGGAAGAAGGGCATTGTGGGAGAGGTAGTGTCAGTCACTGGGACTTCTTGACCACATAAGCAAGGTCCACAGGAGCCACAAACGTTGCTTTGTGGATGATATGCTGTGGAGAAGTTCATCTGGATTCCCAAACCCTTACTAATAGCCCTCCAGAAGGATGATTTACGTTGTGTACCCCAGTCGGTAATAATGTTTTTGGGGATACCATGAATCCGAAACATATTTTGTATGATGTAAGTTGCTAGGTCTGGAGCTGTAGGTACGTCAGGGAGGGCAATAAAATGGGCCATTTTAGTGAAGGAATCTACGACAGTGAGTATTGCTGTACATCCTTCATCGATGTGAAGGTCGGTGACAAAGTCCATATAGCAAGTTTGCCATGGGCTGTTAGGAATGGAAATAGGTTGTAGAAGTCCCATCGGACGTTGTCTAAGAGTCTTAGCTCGGGCACATATATCACAACCCTTGATGTAAGCAGTTGTATCTGATCTTATGGTATTCCACCATGCATGCTAACCTTTTCCAATGTTTTTCTGGTTTCGAAATGCCCCGCTCCCGGAACATTGTGACACCAACGAAGTAAGGTATGTTGACTAATATGACTAGGCAGCCATAGTTTGTTATCATGAAACAACAACCCCTGTTCTTCTGTATGAATATGAGAGTGATGTAAAAAGTGCTGTTTCAGAGTAAGAGTATATTGTTTCCGTAAGATCTCCTCATAGTTATGCAATACGTTATCAACAACGGCGATTATCATTTCCGGCAGAAGGAAAGGTATGCCTATAGTGGAGTCAGAGAAATCTTAGTGAGGTCGGGAAAGAGCGTCAGCCTTGGTGTTTTGATTGCCGGGTTTAAAAGTGACGATGAAATCGAACCTAGAAAATAAATGAATCCAATGAGTCTGTCTTTGGTTCATAAATTGGACTATATTAAGAAACCCTAGATTTCTGTGGTCGGTATACACTGTGCTCGTATGTTTGGCTCCTTCTAAGAGATGTTGCCAGTTTAGGAAGGTGTCTTTGATGGCTAGGAGCTCTTTCTCAAAGATACTGTAGTTCTTTTCTGCAGAGGTGAATGTATGGGAATAGTAGGCCAGGGTATGTGTTTCTTTAGAACTGGGATCCTTTTTCATTAAGATAGCCCCGAGAGCATAGTGAGACGCATCAGTTTCCATGATGTAAGCCAGATAGGGATCATGGCGATGAAGAATGGGAGCCGAAGTGAACAATCTTTTGAGTATCATGAAGGCCTTTTCCGTGTCGGGAGTCCAAACATAGGCTATGTTTTTCTTTAGTAAGCAAGTGAGTGGGACTAGGATCCTGGAATAACTAGATATGAATCGCCCATAAAAATTGGCGAATCCTAGGAAACGTTGAAGTTCTTTAACGGAATTGGGACGAGGCCAATCCAATACAGCTGTAATTTTGTGAGGGTCCATTACTATACCGGTCAGAGTAATGATAAATCCCAGGTAGGTGATACGTTGCTGATGAAATTCACTTCTTTTACATGTGAGATGTGTTCATGTTGGTTCCTTGAGAATACCAGTATACCATCGAGATATATTACCACATAGATATCCAATATGTCCCAGGAAACATCGTTGAGGAAGTATTGGAAGACTGCTGGGGCATTACATAACCTGAACAGTATTACTAAATATTCAAAATGACCGTAACGGATTGGGAATGCGGTCTTCCATTCCTCTTCTTCTGCCATGCGAACCACTTTGTAGGCACCCTTGAGATCCACTTTAGAGTACACTTGACTGTTTTTTGCCTGGTCGAGTAAAACTTGAATGAGAGGTTAGGGGTAGCGGTTCTTTATAGTGATGGCATTCAATTGTCGATAGCCCACACATGGACTGAGTTTATCTTCCTTCTTCGGGATGAAGAAAATGGGTGCTCCGGAAGTAGTGTCTGATTAATCCTTTTCGAAGCTTGGTATCTATATATTCTTTCAGAAATAGGTTTTCTTTCTCCGAAAGGGCATATGTTCTTCCTAAAGGTATTTTTGCTCCAGGGATTAGTTCAATTCGACAATCGTATTCCCTATGGGGAGGGAGTTTATCGATTATGTTGCTAGGAGAGGGAGGATAGCTCAGCAGCAACGTGCTGGCCTTGGAAGCAAGACGACATGGAGCAACACGGGTTTGATCCCCGTGTCCGCGCTTAGAAACCTCTGGGTATTAAGCGCGTTATAAATAACATATCATAAATAAATAAATAACATATCATCATATCTCACCAGCATTAGAACTCTGTTGGTTTGCCAATCTCCCTCAAAGAACTATGCATTACCCATCTTGCCAATCATGGCATTGGCCACACTTTTGTTCTCGAAACGTCATCAAACCCACCTGAGATCATCTAATACCAAAAGTCTGCCTCAGTAGAAAAGGCAGCCAAGTCTTCTCTGCTCAGGCTGCTGATCCCTAGATCTCTCTCCCTCCCCACCTTCGTGACCTAGACTGCCAGCTTGCCTTCAGAAAGCCACTGAAAACCTATCTGTTCTCAACCGGATAATTCTACTCACTCTTCGGACTCATTTCATGGTCTAACTTTTTAGCACCAAGATACTCTATGATGAATGTTGTACTTGACAAGTAAATAAATACATATGGGTCACTGGAATAAATCCAAAATGTGAGTCTGCTAGAAATGTTTAACGATGAATACTGAACTGCTTTTGTTTGTTTTATAGAGGATGGGGAACTCTATACGTTTGGGGAGCCTGAAAATGGAAAGCTAGGCCTGTCATCAATGCAACTGAAGAACAATAGGGTACCACAGCTTGTCCCTGGAATTTTAAAGAAGGTTAACATGGTTGCCTGCGGTGGTGGACATACAGTGGCACTAACAGGTATGCACATTTATTTAGTCTTTTGAAATGCTGCACTTTTAATCCATAAAAGATTGCATTTTATTAAAAAACTGTCTTCATTTAGAAACTATTTGTTTGCTTTATTGTTGGATTCACCCGAGTCCTACCAACATTGATTTTGTAAAAATTGTATAATTCTCCATCCACCATTGGAGCAAGAAAGCGGTCCGAACTGCATATTCTGTGCTTTTTGCACCTTGGGAAGTAGGAGATAAAGGTCTTAAAAGATTGTTTTCATGTACAGTCTGCTCTTTTATAACTTGGTCCCTTTTCTTTCACCCCAGTTCCAACATCCTTAATAGGCAGAATTCTGGAGCGACTGGCTTGGAAACGACTTCACACTTGGCTGACATGGTTTATCATGGAGTTCTTCTTAACCACCTGAAATAACAATTGTTAGGTAAATTCTCTAAACCCAACTTACCTACTGGCAAGGCAGGGATTCTTATCAAATGTTAGACCAAACTCTTTCAGGGTAGCAATGGCGGAGCAGCCAGCCTTCACTCAAGGGATGAGGAAGGGTGGCCGTGAAGTACAGTTAGACCCATTAGTTACCCCCAGTGAATACACCATACTGGTATACTGAAAATGTAAATGCCGTCATAAAATAATGCATAGATTAATTGTAAGGTCAAATAAGTACTTTGGGTTAAATATAACACATAGTAAGGCAACGTTTATATATAAAAACAGTAAAGGATTATGGAAAGACCCTACCCACTCATAGGGTAATTGTATGCCAAATAATTGTTATATATGAGGCTAAGGAGCACCCCACAAGAGTTCCATTTTCAGATCTGAGAACCAGGAGCCCCAAGCAGAAAGGAAGGAATGTAGGATTCAAGCCAACAAAAGTCCATGGCAAAACAAAATAGAGGACAACCTATAGAGCCCCACTAGTACGGGACTACTATTGGGGAATCTGACAAATAATTCACCAGCTTAGTACCCACGGGTAAGTACTCACAGCGCCAGAAATGGTAAAACACCCCAGGAAGTACAAGTATTCTTTTACAGGGTGGGTTACAGGATCTAGCACCTGGGACACTACCACCATGGACCAACAATGATGCGGACAACCCAAAAGAATAATCACCCTTCCAAGGAGCATGACCCAACAGTTAGGAGCTGAAGCATCAATGGAAAATTCACCAGGAATGCTTAGGAACCTAACCAAGTGGATCTGGATGGCCTTTTTTGTAGAAAATAAGAACTCTGCGAGGGGTCCGAAATGAGTCGGACCCAAGGTATATTTCCAAGTAAGGACATTTATTGAAATAAAAACGGGTCGGAAAACTGCCTAACTTGCCCTATTCTAAGAGGAGTTTCCATACCTAAAAATAAAAACTAAGGTTCAGGCTACGTCAGGAGGTCAGTAACTGAAAAGCTGTCCTTGTGTCCAAAACATCCTATTGTGACCCTCACACTAAAACAAAACAACAAAGAGTACAAGGAAATGTCTTTTTTCTTGATGTTGGCAAACATGTAAAACCAAAATGCAATAATGACTCCAACAAAAATGTTCTCCAAGGTAGCTTGGATCCAGACTGTGGTTCCCTTCCCCTGGTTTCTTTAAATGGGATGGCAAAAGTTCCACTTTAATTAACAGTTCCTTTCTTTCTTCACTAGACTCACAAAGTTCTTGCTTAAGGTTTTGCAACATTCTTTCTGTAAGATTTCCTTTAACTCTGTAGATTGCCTGGTGTACTCCCCTGCCAGGAATGTTGACTCATTCTCATTGATCTTTGTATACTCGCTTGCCAGGCTTTCTTTTATAATTCCTTCAATCAATCTCAATTGCCTGCTATAATCGCCTGACGGGATTTCTTTATAGTGCCTTTCAGATTCCCTGTTGTACTTGTCTGCTAGGACTTCTCATAATTGATTCACAGTTCCTTGGTTATTCAAAATGGTCTATCCCATGAGGTGCTTGGTATATTTGCCTATGGTAGCACTTGCTCAAACATCTCCCCTCTCTGGCATCTCATACACCTCTATTGGATTGGGGTTTCTCTTGGTACTGTCTTGTTGTCTGCGTACAAACATTCTTCTTTTGGATGTTGCATTAACACTTTGTCTTGACTGCACTCAAATATTCGTATGCTCTTTTCATCGTTCACAATCTCATATTTATCAAATGCGGTTGGCGCGCTTGTCGGAACGCTCCGGGGTCCCTAGCTGCTTTGGGCAGACTCACCAGTCTCTTCCCCCGTCTCAGACTCTACCTGTGCCTTTGTGGAACAGCTGGAGGGGTCTCCAGCATTCTGTGCGGCTCTATGCTCACATGCTGTCTTCCTCTCCCGGTCTGGTTTGACGAACGCTGCTTCCACGAGCGGCCCAGCACCTAGGAGCTTCTACGCAGCTCGTTGTGACTTCACATCTTTTCTTGCTTGTCTGCGGCGTCCCTCCTTCTGTCCCAGTAACCTTCTCGGTATGTCTCTCGTTTGCGAGCCTCCGCCCAGAGTTTTCTGTCCTCTCCTTCACTGCTCATCTTCTTAGGGCGGACACCATCTTTATTTTTTGTTTGTAAACTTCAATTTTTTATTAAGTTGTCAAGAAAAATGACAGACAACTGGTATAACAATAATATCTCCGGACCTCATCTGAAAAATCACAACCAAAGACCTTCCGGCATTGCCCCTGAAACTTTAGCCCCCTCCCCTGGGTGGTTCCCCCTCCCCAACTCGTGTAACAATGAAAAAAGGCTCTAAAACGTTCAGATGAACTACATAACACTTCGAATGAATTGTGTCCTCCCACGTATTCCTCATCTTAGATATCTTGTCTCCCAGCTTTGCTGCTTCGGAAATGTTTTTCACCAGAGGGCGCTGTGTTCGAGGCCGCGGAGTCGCAGTCCCTCAAGGGCCGCCGTCGAGCGTCGACATCATCCGCTGTCTAAAGGGCTCGAGCCGCAGCGGTTACCTCAGTTCTGTTTTTCCAAGCATTGCTTCGTGTCACAGAACGGCGCATCAGGTTTTTTCTTTGTCGTCGTCATCATCTACTCCAACCACACCCAAGACGGGTTTAAAAAAATGTCTGAAGTGTGGTAGGAAAATGTCGGTTACTGACCACCATAGGAATTGCCTTTGGTGTTTCAGCCCCAATCAACGGATTGACGAATGTGGTTCCTGTCAGGCCATGTCCAATAAGGCTCTCAGGGAATGGAAAAGTAAGCTGGTGGTGGGGGAGGAATTTTATCGGTCTTCGAAAAGACAAAAAGATTCAGGAAAATCTCGGCATGGGTCGAGGTCCAAGAGTCGCTTGAGGAAATCCAGAATCGAAGTCAAAATCCGACTCGACACAGTCCATGACGATAACGTTGAAGCTGCCAAGGAAAATGGCGGTGATATCTTCGACAGTGTCGAAGCCTACTTCGACGGCATCGAAGCCTCTTTCGAAGACGTCGAAGCCAGTGTCCATACCATCAACGCCTTTATCGAAGCATTCCTTAATACCAATGCCAAAGTCGACGCCATTGTCCAAGCCTAAGTCGGTGCCACCCCCTTTACCAGAAAAGGTTTTCCAGCCTCAACCCAGGCAGTCCTCCTAAGAGAAAGTAACTTCAGCTGGGGTTAGGTTAGGAGCCAGGAAGGTTCCTGAAGAGTTAGTAGTCCCGAATCCCAAGATGACAGATCTTTATGATTGTATTCAAAATGCCAGTGTCCTAGAAACTTCCCCTGAAGTGGAATTTGGGAAACCAGATCCTGCAGATCATGCAGATCCTGGGTATAGGAACCTCATGGGAAGGGTCATTGATTTCATGGTTTGGAAAGCAGCTTCCTCAAATTTCGACCAGGATGATATGACTGATATCCTGACTGAGGGACCTCCAAAAAGATCCTGTCCTCCCTTTCCATAAGGTACTGCAAAAAGGGGTGATGGCAAATTGGGATACCCCTGATTCGGGTTCGGCAGTAAATAAAACATTTGTGGCAAAGTACAGACCAATTTCATCCGATCCTGGATATCTATCTAAACCTCCCTCTCCTGAAAGTTTAGTGGTACAAGCTGCAACCTCCACCAGGCAGTCGGCTTACCCTTCAATACCTCAGGATAGGGATGATAAAGTTGATGCTTGGGCGCAGAAAGTCTTTTCTTCGGGCAGCATGGCCCTTAAATCGTCTAATGTTACTTGCACTTTGGCAAGATTTACATACACCCTGTGGGATTGTATGACATCAGCGGCTGAACACATCCCGGACGGTGAGGAACGGGATGGTTTCCTGAATATAGTGAAAGATGGGAAAGAGGCTATGGAGGAATGCCTCCAGTCAGGACTGGACACTGCTGATAGTATAAGCAGGTCCATGGCATCTAGCATGGTCCTACGCAGATTTGCATGCCTGAGAAAATCTGTCTTTGCACCTGATGTGCAGTCCAGATTACTCAATATGCCCTTTGACGGCTTGAGGTTGTTTGGCAGCAAGGCGGACAAGAGCTTGGAGAAGCTGCAGACCTCGAAAGTGGCATCGAAATCACTCTGCTGTAAGACAGCCTCAACAACACTCCTATGCAGGGTCATCTTACTATGGAGTCATCCCTTTCATTTCTACTCCTCTTTTGGAAGAGGGAGGGGGCAGGCCAGTCAAAGAGGCCAACAGAGAAAACCCCTTTGTGGTGGAAAGGGGAGAGGTGCTAGATCAGCTTCAGCAGCGGCTACTACCTCCTCAGCCACTGCTATAGCCACTGCAAAGCCACTTTGAGGTCTTTACCCACAAGACCCTGGTGGGAGGAAGAATCACTCGGTATCTGAACGACTGGTGGGGCATTACGTAAAATGCCTGGGCGCTAGAGATAGCGACCCACGGTGACTGCCTTCCTTTTCACCAAAGACCTCAAGATCATCCACGGGAGCCAACTCTGTAAAACTTCCAGAGCCGCTCCTTGTGCAGGAGATTTCAACCCTGCTAGAGAAAGGTGCAATAGAACATGTCCTTGTAGCGGAAAGGAACAAGGGATGGTACTCCCTTTATTTTCTCATCCCCAAAAAGGACAGAGGATTGAGACCCATCTTGGACTTAAGAAATTTGAACAAATTCCTCAGGAAGGACAAGTTCAAGATGGTGACCCTTTCTCAGATCCTTCAGCCTCTTCAGCTTCAGGACTGGCTGGTTTCATTGGACCTTCAGGATGCTTACTTTCATGTGCCAATTCATCTCAAGCACAGAAAGTACCTGAGGTTCGTGGTTGGCGGTTCTCACTATCAGTTTTGGCTTCTGCCATTTGGGCTGACCTCCGCCCTGAGGGTTTTCACCAACCTCATGGCGGTAGTGGCAGCGAGTCTCAGGAGAGGGGGGATTCATGTCTACCCTTACCTGGACGATTGGCTAATCAGGGCAAGTTCACCTGAACGAGCCCAGGAACATCTGGCCGTGACCTGCCACTTCTTACACAGACTGGGCTTCTCCCTCAATTACAAGAAGTCACAAATGATTCCAAGCCAAAGACTCCAATTCATAGGAGCAGTCCTGGATACTTCCTCGGGGAAAGCCTCGCCTCTCGAGAAGAGAGATCACCACATTCTACAGATGGTAACAAAGTTTCAAAATGCCCAACATGTGTCATGGGTATCAGGCAGGTAGTTGGGGCAAGCTGGTTGGAGGCTTGGCAGGCCTGGCATAGGTACACAAAGAACCCATAACAAATCCCTCCTTTCATTCCTTCCTAGTGTTTGTAGTAACTTCCTGGTTACCACTTCATGTTGCCAAACAGGAAGTGCATGATAATTCATGAGCTCTCTAGTGTTTAGGTGTGGCTGGCTATATAAGCCACACCCAAGATTCTTCCAGTGCTTCGTGTTGCTTACTGTGAGCTGTATCAGCAACACACTTGCCGAGCTCTGGATCAGCCAGCATCTGCTTACCTGCTGCCGGATCATCCTGGTTCTGCTTACCTGCTCCGGATCATCCTGCTTCTGCTTACCTGCTCTGGATCATCCTACTTCTGCTTACCCGCTCCGGATCATTCTGCTTCAGTTTACCTGGTTCTTACTCCACACCGCAGCTATCTCCAGTCAAGAAGGGACTTCTACACCGGCACCTGTAAGAACAAAGAAGAACTGCGTTAGCATGCGCACATCAGTAACGCTGCACATGCTCACCGAATCTTCCTGCGATGCTGGAATCCAGGTTAGTTGTACGAGCGCACAAACCCCTGTAAAAGAAAGAAGAGACATTATTCATTGCGCTCGCCCCAATAACGCGGACACTTATTTCACTGCGCTCTCTCTCTCTCTCTACGCGGTGCATACTTACCAAAAGCCTCCGTGCAAACGTACCTAACCACCAAGTCTCCAGTAGCGCTGAACCCAGACTCGAGGCGCTAATACCACATAATTTCTCCTGCAAGGGAAAGGGAGAGACATTACCAGGCGCGCTCGAATTGAAGGCGCTGCGCAAACCTACCAACAGCCAGCTTCTACACGCAGCGCTACTCACCCACAAAAATACCGGCAAACAAAGACAATACAGACAATTTTGGACACTCAACATTCTCCGCGCAGCGTTCACTTGTGGGAAGGACTTTCTAGCCAGTGAAGAAACTGGCGCCTTGAACTCTCGGCCTCGCTGTGAAAGCATAAAACAGCGTTTGGCATCTGAACTCAGCCTACAGACATTGGCACCAATCACATGAGTGAATCGCGCCCCTGCGAATGCAGGATGGAGTGCACACCCTACTAAAGATCAAGGTAAGCCCATAGGGGGAAATCACAGCACACAGTAAAGAGAAGGGAAGGGCCCAGGGGAATCGGGTGAATTCAGGTCTGAGTGTACACCTTGTATTTGACAGGTATTCCTCTGGGTGAAACAGGGGAAGTGAAGACTCTGGGTCAAGGGAGGCTCGACCATCGCTCCTGCGTAGACACAGGTGAGTGTGACAAATTTCTAAGGTGGCTAGGCCTCATGGCATCCTGCATTTTTCTGGTGCCAGAGTCCAGATTGAGGATGAGATCCCTTCAATGGGCCCTCAGGACTAGATGGTCCCAATTTTAAGGGGAGATGTCAGATCTTCTGCGAGTACCGGCCAAATTGGCCCAAGATCTTCTATGGTGGGCTTGCAAGGAAAATATCCTCAAGGGATAACCTTTTTGGCAACCATGGCCGGAGGTAACAGTAGTGACGGACGCCTCACTAACGGGGTGGGGAGCCCACACCAACGATCTGACAATCAGCAGTTGTTGGTCTCCGTTGGAGTCCAAACTACACAACAACCTTTTGGAGCTGAGGACAATCAGACTAGCGCTGAAAGTCTTTCTGCCCTCTGTACAGGGAAGGAATGTCCTGATAATGATGGACAACACACTGGCCATGTACTACCTCAACAAGAGAGAAGGCGTAGGATCACTACCACTGTGCAGAGAGGCAATACAGCTCTGGTTCTGGGCAATGCAAGAAGGAATCCTCTCTCTATCGGCAGTTCACCTAGCCGGAGAGCAGATCACGGCGGCGGGCGCTCTGAGCAGGCAGAGCACAGTCTCTCACGAATGGGAACTAGCTCAGGAAGTCCTTCAAGAGATCTTTGCCCTTTGGGGAACCCCTCAAGTGGATCTGTTCGCAACCAGTGTCAACCAGAAATGCGAACTGTAATGCTCAAGGGAATTTCCCCCAAGAGGAGCACTAGGGGACGCGTTTGTGGTGGACTGGGTATTTTCTCTCCTATATCCGTTTCCTCCAGTCCCCGTGATTCCTCATGTAATCAGGAGGTTGAGAAAGTTCAGGAAAACCATGATCCTAATTGCCCCGGATTGGGCCAGGAGGACGTGGTACCCGGACCTTGTGGACATGTCCATCTGCCCTCCAATCCATCTTCCACAAGGAGAGGATCTTCTCTCGCAAGAAGAAGGTTGGGTTCTCCATCCAGAGGTCATGACACTCTGCCTTCACGCATGGTTTCTGAGAGGCTGAGATATAAGGATTGGGACCTCCCGGATGACGTAATGGAGATCATGCTTTCAGCCAGGGGGCCAGCAACAAAACCCTTGTATCGGTGTTGTTGGAACAAGTTCAGTAACTGGTGCAGGGAAAAGAATGTGGATCCATTTTTATGTAATACTCCTACAGGACTTTCTTTCCTCTTACACTTGGCCAATTTGGGGCTCCAAGTTGGTACTATAAAAGGATATTTGGCAGCGCTATCTATTTTTAAGCGCTCCTCGGAAGTGGTGTCCTATTTTAAAATGCCCTTGGTCATTCAATTCTTGAAAGGGCTGACAAATGTGTATGCGACACCTTTTCAGGTGCCCATCTGGGATTTGAATTTAGTCTTAATATTTCTTGTGTGCCCCTTTTCGAACCCTTACATTCCTGCCCATTAAGACTTCTCACTCTAAAAACAATTTTGTTAGTGGCTATAACGTCAGCCTGCAGGGTGAGTGAGTTGCAGGCGCTCTCTTGTAAGCCTCCTTACACCATTTTCCATAGGGACAACGTTTTTCTAAAAGTCAGAAAGGCGAAGTGGGGTACCTATTTGGTTATGCGCTAGGCCCCAAAAGATGAGACTGTACCTCTATTGGATGAGAATTTTAGCTGCGGTTTATAGGGAAAAGTGGATCCCCCTACCCACTTGCTTACTTGATAAAAGGATTCCCCAACCCGCGCTGAAACCACTTGCATACATTTGTGAACACATTTTGTGGAAACGCAAAAGATTTGGAGAAGAACAGTGTCAACATTTATTGTATTGAGTGGAGATTTTAAACATAATACGATAGTCACCATTAGGCACTTTGTTCCAAACTGACTCAAAAGTAATACTACCCCGCTCCTGTACTGGCACAACATACCAAGAACACCACAATGTTCCTATACAATTGATTTTTCACATACTAGACAGTAGCTTCCTCAAATTCTGATATTGATGTATAATATCAAAGTGATCATAGAAAAGGCCCAATTTTCATACAAAATTATCTTATGGATTATACCAAAGCAATGATGGAAGATACCCAATTATCATACGTCTCATACCAAAGACAATCATAAGTAATGCCAACACGTGTTTCGACCTGCTATTGTGTCCTCCTCAGGGCATGTACTAATTATTAATTCTCTGGATGCTATACGTGATTCAACCCACAAACAGTATTTACATATCACACAGCTGCATCATTAATATTGCTGAATCTGAAAGCCCTTGAATGAATAAAAACGAATGCCAAGTATTCATACAACAGGGTCTTTCTTGAAATAAAGTAAATGCCAAGTATTCATACAACAAGGTCTTAATATCAATCCCACGCCAAAGCGTGCTCCAAATATTACTTCCAGTGTCCGGGTAAAATACTCGCAATTCACTGCTGTTCCATTAGGCACGTGTGATAATGTGATGGGAAACCGCTCGAATCCCTTTTATGGTCGAAACTAAGGACAACGCTCAGCGGCGCACATTCCAAAAATGGAGAAAAAGCCAGTGCCTGCAATTATTGAGTGACCAGCTAAATGATAATGACAGCTCCTAGTCAGCGCCATGATGCACACGTGTCACTGTTCAGCCAAAAAAGTCAAACCATCCTTCTTGCCTAAAATAGTCTCTGATTTCCATCTGTCACAGAAAAAAATCACTTTACCTTCTGTAAGGAAGAGGAAAGATTGCACAGATTAGACCCAAAACGGGCTCTCAGTTTCTATATTTCTAGACTTGCAAATTTTCGGCAATGTGACCAACTATTTGTTGGGTATACTGGACACAAATTGGGCCTTGGAATGTCTAAGCAAACTCTATCCAGATGGATAATTCTAGCAATCTCGGAGTGCTATAAATTGGTTGGGAAAGAGCCTCCAGATGGGTTAAGGGCTCATTTAACCAGGGGCACGAAAACTTCCACAGTTCTTCAGAGGGGTGTCCCGGTGCAGGATATTTGTGCTGCGGCCACCTGGTCATCAATGCACACTTTTGTGAAGCATTACTGCTTGGACTCTACATCATATCAGGGAGGACTCTTTGCAAAAGTTGTCCTTCATTCAGGGCATGATTGACATTTCTGGTACTCCCTCCTCCAAATTCTTACTGCTTTGGGGGTCTATCTAAGATGAGAAATACGTGGGAGGACACAATCCATTCGAAAAACAAGTTACTTACCAACTGTAACGTGCTTTCGATTGGATGTTTCTCCCACATATTCCTCATCGACCCTCCCAACCTACCCCTCCGTACAGTTTACGCCAGTTGCACTCGAACTTCCTTAAGAGCCTGAGGACTTAAAAGCCTGATCAACTGATGTGACCGTGAACACTGTAAAAACAGAACTGAGGTAACGGGTGCGGCTCGAGCCCTTTATACAGCGGATGACGTCGACAGCGGCCCCCGAGGGACTACGACTCTGCGACCTTGAACACAGTGCCCTCTGGTGAACATTTTTTTTCCAAAGCAGCAAAGCTGGGAGACAATATTTCTAAGATGAGGTATACGTGGGAGGAACATCCAATCGAAAGAATGTTACAGTTGGTAAGTAACTTGTTCTTCTTGGGGGGTAGGGGGGTCATATGTCTGCTAAATAGGTATAGGGTCCAGTCTGTGTGTAGTAATCACTTTTTTGATAGAGTTGCGGGTGAGACTCATCCCCCATCACTGTGCTGAATAACCACGTTCCCAGCCTGTTAAATATATTTTTCACAGAAGTCCGACCATTCAGATTGCACCGACCCAAAATCACCATGTATTGTTGTTTTCAGGCGTTCCATCAGGTATATCTTCCTGGCCGTGATGACCCACTCTGTTACTCGGGGGGAGTTTTCTCTTTCATTGTGTGGCAAGGCAGGCCAGCCCAGCCAAGAGCAGACTGCATCATTTTAGGCACTCTTATATACTCCCCATCCTGCTCCTCTAGCCCGAACAGTACCAACATTGGTGTGTTGCATCTCAGTATCCCATCCAAGTCCCTGATCCAGCCAAGAACCTCATTCATCCCAGTAGGTCTGAACCACAACACACCCCCACCACATGTGCCAGTAATCGGCTCTCAAACCACACTCGTGCCAGCACCCAGGGATCCTATTTTGAAACATTTTGGCCAACCTAACCCGGGTCGTATTGCCATTTGTGCAGCAGTTGGATGGCATGGAGTTTATACTGGCATGAGATAGAGGCCTTGGATGCTTCCTGGCACATTCTCTTCCACGTCTAGGGCGAGAGGTTCAATTTTAGGTCTCCCTCCATATCTGTCTCAGCCTATTTGAAGATCCCCCTCTTGTGTCCACAAGGGCCTGAATAGTGCACCACTGAGTCCCCTTGTGCCCATAGCCGAATCTAGGATCTTCTCAAATGGGGTGAGTTCCCTCTGAATTTTCTCTTTCCAGTCCTCCCTTGTTAAGGACACCCTTCAATTGTAGATATGAAAAGACGGATAATGTGCCCAACCCCATGATTTCCTAATGAACCTGCCTTCTCTCCATTTTTGCCCAACCCTTTCCAAACTCGCCTCATACCACGTCTGGAACCTCATGGGGTTTGGGATGGTGTCTCAGATACCCGGCACCCAGAGGTGACACAACGGAACGGCAACGTCGTGACGCCTCTCATTCCACCACCTGGGCGCCAGACACTCCCGATAATACCCAAAATGGGGTGCTCCCTTATCCTCTTCAACAGGCTGGTCCAGGGGACCCATAGCTATTCTCCAACCATTGCCGGTTTTAAGTGAACGTTATCTCACCCCACCCACTGCAAATCTTCCAAATGTCTGAGGTGTGGGTTTAGGATCCTGAGCTCGGTAGCTTTATAATATAGTTGTATATCTGGAAGCCCCCCAACTCCCAGGTCCTTTGAGAGACTCCAGTTTCAGGCTGGATACCCTAGGTTTCTTCCCTTGCCAGAGGAATCTTGTGAGAGCACCCTTAATTACTCTGAAAATGGAATTGTGAATCTGTATTGGGAGCATTTGAAAAAAGTACAGAAACTTGGGGACAACCATCATTTTGATAGCGTTTAATCTACCCCTCCAGGATATGGTTAACTTACTCCATCTCGCTAGGTCTTTCTCCAATTGTTTGGTCAGCTGGGGGAAGTTTGCCTCATAAAGATCCTTTAACTCCCTCGTGACATTGATGCCGAGATACTTCAATAGCCCCATGCTCACCTTCATGCCCAGGGGAGAGAACCACTCACCCTCGGCGTCCCAGCTTTTATCCAAGGGGAAAAGGGCTGACTTGCCCGTGTTTATTTTGAAACCTGCCAAGCGTCCTTATTGACAAATCATTTCCACAGCCGCTGGGACAGATGTTAACGGGTTCACCACATATAGGAGCATGTCTTCTGCATATAGAACCAATTTATAGGTCAAACCACCCACATTAAACCCGACAATGCGCGGGTCCTGTCTCAGTCTCTGGACCAGGGGTTCAAGAGACAACACAAAGAGCGCGGGGGAAAGCGGCCAACCTTGCCTTGTCCCCCTCTCCAGGTGAAACCACCTTCAGTGTCCCCCATTAACTGCCACGCAGGCCCTCAGGGAGGAATACATTGCCATAATACCACTTAGGAGTCTCCTGGCCAGCCCCAGTTTGATTAGGACTGCCTCAAGGAAGTCCCACTCCACCCTGTCAAAGGCCTTTTCTGCATCCACTGAAAGGAGGGTGTGATCACACTGCACAGCTTGGGTCTCGATAATCAAATGGAGTGTTTTCCTCATAGTGTCTGCCCCTTGGCACCCACCCACAAACCCCACTTGGTCCGAGTGTACCAGTCTCGTGAGATGCCCCCCCAGCATTGCAGCCAGGACTCTAGCCTAAATCTTGGCATCTATATTAAGGCGCGAGATTGGGCTATACGACCCACATGATCTAGGGTCCCTGCCTTCCCACAGTATCACCGAAATTAGGGCTTGGACAAATGAATCCGGTGCCCTCCCTGTGTCCAGGATATCATTGAAAAGTAGTGTCAGGAAGGGGAGGAAAACCGATGAGAAGGTTTTAAACCCTGAGGTGAAACCGTCCTCCCCCGGTGCCTTTCCGACCCAGAGGCATCCAGTGGCCTTCTGAATTTCCTCACTTGCTTTTGGGGAGTCCATGACCTTTTTAATCCACCTAAGATAAGGATGGCAGGGAGGCCCACTCAAGGTATGATGCAATCTCCTCAGTGGTGGCCTTCCCTTCACTTGTATGTAGAGCCTCATAAAAGGAGGCAAATGTCTCCTATATCCCTTCCGCTATGTTTTCACCCTTCTCCTTCTCATTCTCTACCTCTGTGACACGTCTCTCTGCCCGCTGCCCCTTCAGCCTCGCAGCGAGAAGCGCATCGGCCTGATACCCTTTCTCATAGAATTTCTGTTTTAGAAACTGTAGGTTCCGAAGTAACTTCCCCATCTCCAAAAATTTCAATTCCTCCTTCAGACCCCTTGCTTCCAGAATGCGGTCTTCCCTCTCCACGGGAGTGAACTGAGCCCTCCCATCGAGCATGCATATTTTGTCCCTCAGACCTTTCTCTACCATCCCATGTTCCCTCTTCGTATGGGTCCCCTCCCTTATCAGCAATCGCTTCCATGTAGCCTTTGCCACGTCCCATACCGTCCCCCGACTCACTTCACCCATGTCATTGATGGCAAATAAGGTGGTCCGTCATAATTTCGAGAAAAAACATTTTGAAAGACAATAATGTCGAAACAATAATATCGAAAAAAAAAAGAAAAAAAAAAAAATCGCATTTTTTAAAAATTATATATTTATTTTGGGGTCCGGGAATAAAAAAAAAATGGGTAAAACAAAAAAAATAAAAAAGAAGGATTGGGGGTACCCCCCCATTTCGAATAAAAAACGTAATTAAAAAAAAAGCGATATTCCTTTTTAGATATTTTGACTTTCGAAATTATCACTATAAACCGCCAAATAATACCTTAAGGCTATTATCAAGGTCTTCTCTGAAGACCTGATCCTTCCATAGTGATTCGTTGCACCTCCACTTAGAGTTTCTTGGGTACAGACCTCCCCAGTAAATATCCAGAGACACCACCATATTGTGGTCTGACCATGAGATCGGATGAATCCCAGACTCCCTGGCAAATTCCCAAAGATCCCTAACGGCATACAGGTAGTCTATCCTTGTGAGAGTGCCATGTGGTGCGGAATAGAACGTGAATCCCCTCTCCTGTGGGTGAAGGTGCCTCCTTGTGTCCCTAAGGACGTTTCATTCCATGAGTATTCCCAACTCTGCATCCCCTTGTTCCTGGGGTTCCTGGTCTTCCACCTGCTTGGCCTGCCTATCCAGACTTGTTTCCATCCACACATTGAAATCCCCGCTTAGGATAAGATGCCCCTGGGCCTTGCTAATTACTTTCTCTAGTTTTCTCTGCAGTAATCTCTTCTGATCCTGATTTGGGGCGTAAATTGTTGCGAAGGTAACCCTTATTTTCTTGATCAGGCCAGAGATCAGAACTGCTCTCCCTTCTGCATCAGACGAGACTATAGCAACTTCCATCCGTAGCCCTTTCTGAACCAGGATCCCCACCCCTGCCTTTCTGACGATAACTGACCGCCAGCATTCTCTTCCAATATGCCCACAAGGGATCCTCCTTTCGTCCCCTTTCTGGTATCATGTTTCTTGGAGGAACATAGCGTCAATGCCCAACCTATTGAATTCCCTGGCGAGCAGGGACCTCTTGTTTGGGGAGTTTAGCCCCTTAACATTCAATGTACACACTTGCAGAATGTCCCTCCTTGCCGCCCTGACTCTGTTAGCCATAAGCAATCCTTTTGACCACCATGACCCTCAGTACAAGAGCACTACCCCCTCAACTGACATTTGGCCTTCACACCAAACAGCTTCAACTCTGTTGCGCCCACCTCGGCCCCAGAACCGCTAAATTGCCCAGAGAATTTGTACCCTTTACGCAAACCCCACAAATGAACTTTTGGATTATGTTTTGCACACAGTGTGTAGGCCTCATCTTCCCCCGGGTGTCACCCGGGCGTCAGGCCCAAAGTGCGCCATTTCAACCCGTCCTATCCGTGTCACCCCTGGGGGTGTATTCAGGACGTATTGGGAGGGGTTGTGTTCAACTTCATACATTTCCTTGAGCCTGGGATTCTTTTCCTCCTCAGCCCCTTAATACACCAGCCTCTGTACATTGTTATCTTCCTGCGGGCCCGAGCCCGTTCCTTCCTCAGCTAATAGTTCCCCCATTGCTTTACGTATTTCCTTTTCAGTAACAAGCCTGTGTCTCTGCCCATCCAGCTCCAAGGAGATGGCGAATGGGAATCCCCACCTTTAGCACACTTCTTTCTCATTTAGCCACCTTGTCAGGGGGAGGTACAGTCACCTCCTCGTATGGGTCAGAGAAGAGATCTCCTAGAAAATAGTGACTCTTGCCATGCCCATCATCACGCACCCCTGCTCTTCGCCTTCTCCAGGATTTTGAACCTGTCCCGGTAGTAGTGGAATCGTGCCAAGACCGATTTCGGGCCTCAGGATGGACCGTCTGTTCTGTGGACCCTCTCTATTTTTGTCTCGTCAATCGATTCATCTTTGAAGAGGAGTTTGGTAATCTCATGTATCATGTGCCTGAGATCTCTTTCCGTTTCCCCTTCCTTTTTTTCCGGAACCCCAAAGAAGTGGAGGTTGTTTCTCTTCTCACGATTCTCAAAATCGTCAATTTTAGCACCAATTCGGCCTCTCTCTTCTCCAGTTCACTCATTCTCACATCCATTTGGGTTTCCAGCATGTCCAGTGAGGATTGGTTATGCAGTACTTCCTGTAACCTCTCTTCCATTTTGTCAAGTCTGACATTGATCTTTTCAACTTTGGCCCCTATATCGGCCCTCATGCCCCTGTTTTCCTCCAAAAGCGAGGCCACATCCCTTTTAGTTGCCATGGAGTCCTCTCCTCCAGCTGCCATCTTCCTCCCCTACTCGGTATGTGCTACTACAGCCCTGTCCTAATACGCGAAATCCGCCAGCCGGGATCTAAAATCCATAAAGGGTCACACCTCCACGAGGGAAGACCCGGTCGCAAGACTTGCAAGACCAAGCCGGAGGCCGGACGACGGATGCCCCTGTAGCACAGCGTCAGGGGTAGGGAACGACCGTGTTCCACCAGTCCTTCCTGGTTATATCCTGCCATGGGACCCTGATTGGCTTGTTCCCCGCTTTTGCATTCGCACACCTCCTCGTCCCGTAGTTAGGTGCCACTCACTACGCTTCCACGCAACTATTTGTGGAATATGCGGGGGGTGTTGCATCTTTCCTCCAGTTGGTAGTACAGGGCTCTCATCGGTTCTGCGGGTCCCCTTGCACAACCTCCACCAACCTGTAGCACTACGTCCAGGATACGCTCCCCTGCCCCAGGGGACTTCCTCCCCACCCCCATGTCCAGCAAACTTAAAGTTGACTATTGGCCCTCTGCCCGAGCGGCCTCCCAAGCAATAGTTCCAATTGATAGCCCCGCTGGAAATGGGTTCCAAAGTTTTCAGGCCCAAGGGGGCGGATCAAGGAGGAGGGCACATGCCCCAAAAGATGGGTGCCCTCGCCTCTGATCCCACCTTCACAAATAGAGGCCCGATCCTCTCCTTCAGCACCAGCTTGGGCTTCTCAACAGAGACACATGTGTCCCTGTAGCGCAGTAGCCTCAAATACCACCAAACAGTGGGGGGGTGGGGGCTTGGTGTGCCAGACCCTGGTCTCTACCTCTGCTTCAACATCTGGCTACTGGGTCCTTTGATCTGGGCCAGGGGAGGCGGGCACACACCCCTAGACAGGGGGCACGCACTTCTCCCTGGACCTCTTGAGGATGCGGTCTGTTCGTTAGGCTCACCGCGGCCCGGGCTGTCCCTCACTCGCAGGTCTCTGAGATATGGCGTATGACATCCTCAGTCCCGGGCCTCTAGGTTACACACACCAGACCTACAACAACGGACCATACAGGCGTGCAGATGCCCCTAACCCAGATGCCCACATGTCTCCTCGAGCCCCCAGTGGCTCCACATTCAGTTCTGCGCCCCAGGGGTGTCCTGCAACACTTTCCTGTCGCAGTGTCTGACGCAGTTGCAGCCCGTGTGCAGTACCCGCACACCCCGGGCCGGATGTCTCTGTGGCAGTGAGGGGGGCGCACCCATCCCTCCCTATCCCCTGGTTGCAACAGCCGCCATTAACAGAAAACAGGGGGCGAGGGGGAACTCGCCCTCAAGGTCTATATGCACCAACAATGCCCCTCCTGTGTCGGCAGGCTCCGGGCCACCCGCCCCGGGCTTCTCCCTCCGCACCACTGGTTTTCGTCAGCAAGTCTCAAACTCCCCTTTGGGAGCACCGATTTTTGGCTGGTTTTGGTTCAGCTGGAGCCCGCAGGTTCGACAAGTTTGCTCCAGGGTCTTCGAATCACCACAGGGCCATAGGTGGGGGCAACCACGCTATCTATGGGCCTGGGTGACGGGGAGCGCAATCAGGCAGCCTTCATCCGTGTGCCCCCTGGTGGCCGTCTGGTCACCATCTTTAAATGTCCCACGCACTGTAGGCTTTGAAAAACTAATAGCATGCACGTTGTACTTTGGGTACCTGTCACTTTGCACAAGCTCTCTCATCCTCCTCCACATCTATTGGAAATGTGTAATTTGAAGATATGTGTAATAGTAAAGAGATAGTGAGAGTGGACAGATACATAGACAGATATGTAGATACGTACGTAAAGATATAGATAGATAGGTCTATGCACAAGAAAGTGCCAATGGATGGCTCAAATGTCCAGACCAATCTTTAAATGCCCAACCCTAGTCTAAAATAAAAAACAATTTTTCAGAGTAGGCTCCGGGAGCAGTACTCAGTCTGGCCATGCTCTTCCGACCTCTGTTTTCACAAGACATCCTCTTTGATGCAGATGTCCGGGTCCTTGCACATTAGATTGTCACTGCAGTGTTGTACATCCAATCTTCGGGTTTGCGTCCAGGCTGTTGGGATTGACTCTTTAGTTTTCACTGCCCATCTCTCCCTGGACCTTAAGTGCAGTTCTGGTTTATCAGGCAGATTCCACAGGGGACATTAGACTGTCCTCTTGCCTTCCCACGCAAGCCTTCCTGCACCTTTGCTCCTTTGCTCCAGCACACTTGAATAGGTATTTCGAATGGATTGTGTCCTCCAACGTATTCCTCATCTTTGATATACTCCGATATCCCGGGCGTCCTTGTCGTCGGCCTTGTGTCCTTCGAGGGCCTCCTTCCTCCCCGAGTATGACGTTGATGCTGTTATATAAGGCACACACCGCGTCCATTGTCTCAGTTCTGTTTTTCCGCACAGATGCTAGAAACGGTTCTTCGTCTCAGCTTGTTCTATAACTGCGTAGTTACTTAAAATGTTGACTCATACCCCGAAAACAGACTTCAAGAGATGTGCCGAGTATTCGGCTAAGATGTCCATAACCGATCTTCATTGGGTATGTCTCTGGCGCCTGGTGTCTTGCCACATCGTCAACGATTGTGGCTTGTGCCAGTCTGACTGGAAAAGCTTTAAAGGAGAGGAAGGGGAAACTTGCTTTGGGCAGACCATCCCCAAAGTCGCTTTTGGGAAACCCCACCAAAAAAATCATCCACGATTCCAAGATGGCCGCCGGCAGCGAGTTTATGGTCTAAACGCCGGACAGGACAACTTCGCGAGGGAGACCCTGAGCGCGTTGGAAGAGTTTGCGAGAGGGCAAGTCATCTTGATGGGGGATTGCAACTTGGCCTGGGACAAATGGCTAGATTGGACACAGCACGCGGGCGGAGGGGGGGCGGTGGCCTCCCCACAGTTGAAGGAGCGATTTAAGGGGGCAGGCATGAGGGACGTGTGGCGGATATTGAGGGAGGAGGAAGAGGGTTACACATATCTTTCGGATGTGCACCGAACCCAATCTCGAATTGATTATATTTGGGTGTCGGCTAGTTTGGTGGGAGGAGTAGAGTGGGTTGAGACGGGCCCCATGGGGGGAATTGCCGACCACAGGGTTGTGCAGATGAAAATGCAGTTGGGTAGGCGTAAGCCAGGGGTTTGGAGCTGGCATTTTCCAGACATCTTCTGAGGGACATGGTGATTCTTCGAAAGAAATAACCACACGGACACGAGTCTCAGCATAAGGTGGGATGCGTTTAAGGCTACTCTGAGAGGGGAACTCATCGCCCTAAAGGCAGAGAGGAATAAACAATTGCGGTTGTTGGAGACCCAGCTGGAAAAGGAGGTGGAGGCTGCGAGGGAGAGGCTCAAGGGGGACCCCTCAAGGAAAGCTTATAGGGAGTACAGGTTGGCAGAGGGGCAGCTGAGAATCCTGAGGACCAAGAAGGCAGAGGGTGCTATGTTAAAGGTTAGACAGAAGTTTTGGCAGACTCTCTTTTAGCGCGCCTGTTGAGGGGGACCGGGGAACAAAATATGATTGCAGCTTTGAAGGATGAAAGGGGGGAGAGGCTCACTCGAGCTGAGGAAATCAGGGAGCGGCTAGCTAGGTTTTATGAAGCTCTGTACACATCTCAGGGCCCTGCAACCCAGCATCAGAAGAATTTCTTGGGTACCCTGACCCTTCCGCGCCTCTCTAGGGAAATTGGGGAAGACCTGGGGCGGGCCATCGCGGAGGATGAGGTGCTGGGCCGTCATCACGTCGCTTCCCAGCAATAAAGCCCCGGGCCCTGACAGATTCCCGGTCTCCTTTTACAAAACCTATTCCACCATACTGGTCCCACATTTTACACAACTTTACAACTCATTTGACTCCTCGGGTAGCATTACTCCCTCTATGGAGGAGGTTAAAATTACGCTCATACACAAGACGGGCAAGGACCCGGAGGAGTGTACCTCCTATAGGCCAATTGCTCTTATAAATTCAGACGTGAAAATTTACACTAAAATTCTGGCAAGGCGATTGGAGGTGCACCTTCCTGAGCTGATCCACCAGGACCAGACGGGGTTCGTACGGGGACGACAAACGGCCGATAACATCAGACGAGTCGCTCACTTGGTCGAGAAAACGCAGAAGACCCCCACTGTGGCGATTCATTTAGCCTTGGATGCCGAGAAGGCGTTTGACCGGGTGGAGTGGTCCTTTCTGTTTCTGGCCATGGAACGAATGGTCATAGGCAAAAGGTTCATCAACGTGGTACGGGCGAATTACAGAGCTCCCACCTCACGGTTACTTGTGAATGGCGCGATGTCCTGACCCTTCAAGCTTGGAATCGGTACCAAGCAGGGGTGCCCCCTTTCCCCGCTCCTGTATGCCCTGTATCTGGAGCCCCTACTTGTGGTGATACGGGAGGCAGAGAATATCCAGGGTATTCCCTTCGGGGGGGATTCAGCACAAGGTGGCGGCTTTCACCGATGACATGCTGCTCATTTTGACAAGCCCAAGGAAGTCCATAGAGGCGTGTATGGCACTATTGTCCAAATTCGGGGTAATTTCCGGTCTGCGGGTGAACTTGCAAAAGTCAGAAATAATTAATCTGTCGCTGCAGTGCGACGAGGTTAGGGCCTTGAGGGCTTCCTCCCCATTTAAATGGAGTCCGGGTGGGATACATTATCTGGGGGTCAGGGTCACCCCTCAGCTGTCGGGTTGGTATAGAGTGAATTATAATTCCCACACTAACATCGATTAAAAAAGATCTCAGGAAGTGGAGCTCTCTAAAGATATCATGGTTGGGAAAAGGTGCGGTGCTCAAGATGGTGGTTCTTCCACGTTTGCTTTACTTATTCCAAGCGGTTCCGTTGCCCCTCCTCATGCCCTTCTTCAAGGAACTGGACAAGGTAGTTAAGGAATTTATCTGGAAGGGCAGGACACCGCGTTTGGCGAAACGGCTACTGACAGCATCTAAGGGGGCGGGGGCTTAGCCTTACCGGACTTTCGGCGCTACTATGAGGCGGCGCAGCTCAGGGTAATTAGGGAGTGGTTCTCAGCGGAATATAACAAACAGTGGGCCAAGATGGATAGAGCGGTAGCCCGGCACCATCTGGGAGAGGTACTGTGGCTCCCTCGCAGGTTGAGACCGGCTCACTTGTATTTGAGCAATATAACTAAGTGGTTGGTTGTTATCTGGGACAGGGCGGTGGAGAAATTGGGGATCACCACTTTTCCGTCGCCGTTCACCCCCATATTCAACAATGGAGATTTCACCCCGGGGTTGTAAAAGGGGGCTTTCCGGAAGTGGGAGAGGGGGGGTGCAGGGTCATTAGAGACCTTTTTCGAGGTCAAGATGTGAAATCCTTTGAAGATTGTAAACGGGAGTTCGGGGTGGGCGAGAGGGAGCACCTCAGATACTTCCAGATCAGGCACTGGTTGTTGTCCAAGGAGGTCCGGAGGGCTGCAACGCACGGCCTGACACAGTTCGAACGATACCTCCTGACGCATGAGGGATCCAGGGGGCTGATTTCAGACCTGTATAAGCTTTTGGGGAGTGCTGGCCATATCACGAAGTGGCCGTATATGTCTAGGTGGGAGGGGCTTTTGGGGGTGCGAATGGAACGGGAGGACTGGGAGAGGCTTTGGAAACTAATCCCAAAGGTGGCTAAGGCTACCCAGCTACAGGAGGCCTGGTACAAGTACCTATTCGGCTGGCATTATACCCCGGCTCGCCTCTGGGCAATTTTCCCAGCAACATCTGGGGCATGTTGGAGAGGTTGTGGAGGGGAGGGCACGCAGGCCCATATTTGGTGGGACTGCCCTAATATTAGACTTTTTTGGAGGGGTATTTCACGTGTGCTGGATCGGGCGTTTGGAGAAGGCACGAGTCAAGACCCTCGCAAGATCCTGGCGGGAAGGTGGAGAGAGCCGGGGGGGAGGAGGTGGGGCTGACAACACAAGGCAAAGGTAGTCTTCATTCTGGCAGCAATGGCTCTCGTTGCCCAAAGGTGGAAGAGCCCCAGGATCCCAACGGAACAGGACTGGTTGAGGAAATTGTGGGAGATTGTATCGATGGAGTGGGCTACCTTCGCGGTTAATGGCAACTTGAGTTATTTTGCGGCGGAATGGGGAGAGACTTTGGACTACTTAAAGGGAGAGTTCCGGGAGCAGTGGCGACCCCACAGACTGAAACTCTTGGACCTGCATGCCTAATCGTCAGAAGGGAGTGGACCGGGGAGAGGGGGGTCAGGGGTGCTAGGGCTCCGCGGGGGGGGGAGGGTGCGGGAGGTGGGGTAAGTTGATGGTTGTTGTTGTTTCTTACTGTTATTAAAATAATAAAGAGAAGTTTAAAAAACAAAAAATCATCCAAAGATGAGAGCCCAAGAGAGAGATCTCCACACCAGGCCAAGAGGCACCAAGCATTCGAGATCTTGTCATTCCTCTTTATCGTCTTTGAAGAGATCTAAGAAAGACGTCATCGTTCCAGATCGTCCTCTACGGATTCTTTGCCCAAGGGGAATCGGATACGCTTTCCAAGGAGGGGGCTAGTAAAGCAGAGCTGGAAAAATTTCGCCTGCAGATGTTGGAAGTGTTTGTGAAGGCGGCAACGTCAGCCCCTTCAAAGAAATCATTAGATACTCCCGACCCTATTGCGCGGAAGGCCAACAGGGTGTCGATGAAAACCGCTGACCATGCACCCAAGAGCCCGGACAGCAGGTTGTCAAAGGCTTTGAAGGAATCGAAGAACTCCAAGGCATCTTGTGTGCCTCTCATGGCCTCGACACCTCAAAGGGATACTCCTCCTCCGACCCATTCGACACTGTCAAAGGCATCGAAGTCGAGCACATGGACGTCGAATTCATCAGAGTCGAGGTCTTCAACTTACTTTTTGGAACCGTCGAAGGTTTACAAACCACAAGACAGAATACACTTTTTTAAGTCTATGGCCTCTTTTCATGAGGAGGAGGGACAAAGCCCTATTTATGGTTTTGGACAGCAGTACGACACTCTTGGGGTCCTATTCTCATCCAGGTGTTAAGTACCGAAAAGGACGTTAAAAGGCTTAACGACCTTTTCGGTACTTAAGACCTATTCTGAAGGTGGCGCATTCCTCCGAAGTCAGAAGGAATGCGCCACTTTTGGAATACATGTGGCAGTTGCTGGGATGGGTTGGAAACCAACCGCCACATTCGTAAACTGGCTTTTTGGAAGCCTATTCTTGTGGCACTGCGCCAGTTTAATATGTGCGCTAAACTAGCGCACATATACGGTACGCTTTTGGTGCCGTTAAATTGGAGGAGTGCCACAAGAAGCCTTGTTTGGTGTAAATGAAAGTGTTCATATACACCCGTGTGTTGTATATGGACACTTTCATGTACACCAAAGCAAGTAGCTTCAAAGTTACGTTGAAGCTGCTTTCTTTGGTGTACATGAAAGCCTTCATATCACCGCACGGGTGTATATGAACACTTTCATTTATACCCAAGCGGGCAGCTTCAACGTTGCAGCCTGCAACGTTGAAGCTGCTCGCTTTAAATTAAAGTGTTCAAATACACCATACAGGTGTATCTGAACACTTTCCTATACACCAAAGTAAGCAGCTTCAACATCCTGCAATTTTGAAGCTGGTCACTTTGGTGTATAGGAAGGTGTTCATCTGTGTTCTCTGCAGCATTTTTGTAAAATAACGAATATGTGGTTATTTTACAAAAATGCTGCCGAGATTGGATTGCGCCCGTTAGAACTAAAAACAGACGCAATCCACACAGATCACTGTCGTGCTCTACGAGGACGCCCAGGCCCACTTGAGAATAGTAGTGGAGCCTGGGCGTCCTCTTTTGGCGCAGTGAATCGTGCTGTTTAGCACCTTCACTGCGCCAAGTTGAGAATAGAGCCCCTGGTGTTTAGAGGAACTGATATCCCAGGAATCAAGAATGAGGGACATTGTGGACACCCTGAAGGATGCCAGTGGTCTGGATACTTCCCCAGAAGTTGATTTTGGCACCCTCGAAGGCTCAGGACATGCTGATGCTTCTTATAGAGCAGTAACGGCAAAGGTTATAGAATACTTGGGCAGGGTTAGATCATCTGTTGAGCATGAACAAGATGACTTGACTGATATCTTGGATAAGGGGCCAAAGAAAGACCCAGTCCTTCCCTTTCATACTGCAGTCAAGAATAGGGTCTTGGAGACCTGGAAAAGTCTGGACACTATTCCTGCAGTCCGCACAAACTTCACTAAGAAATACAGACCCTCATCAGTGGATCCTGAGTTTCTTTACAAACATCCAAGTCCTCAAAGCCTTGTTGTTCAAGCAGCCACTTCTAAGGAAGTAGCCTGTCCCACAATTCCTCCAGACAGGCAGGATAAAAGGCTTGATGCTATTTGAAAAAAAAGTTATTTCTTCAGGGAGTATGGCACTGAAGGCAGCCAATGTAACTTGTGCACTGGCAAAGTGTACTTACACTTTGTGGGAGGTAATTGCCATGGCATCGGAGCACATCCCAGAGGGTGAGGAAAGGGATGGTTTTATGAGCATTATTTAGGACTGGAAATATGCTGTCAGTCCTTGCAGTCAGGTCTGGACACTGCAGTCTGTATTAGCCGTTCTATGGTTGCTGGTACAGTGCTTAGATGTTTTGCTTGGCTAAGAAAATCAGGGTTTGCTTCTGACGTGCAATCCAGACTGTTGGATATGCCGTTTGAAGGGTTTAATTTGTTTGGAACAAAAGCAAATGAAAGCCTTGAGACATTGCAACGGTCTAATGCAGCAGCAAATGCTCTGACTCTGGCCATTAGACAGCCCCAACAGAGTCGACCAACTCCATCTCCTAATGTGGGATGAAGTTTTCGTTCATTTCCATACTGCTCCTCTGTTGGGGGAGCAAGAGGTCAGTTTACGCAAAGGGGACAGAATACAACCACGGGTGGCCGAAGTCAGTCGGGCAGAGGAGCTGCTACAGCTATAGCCTCCTTGTCTTCCGCACCAGCCAGTACCCCAAAACCGCTTTCAAGACTTAAAGCATTTGTCTGCAGTGGGAGGCAGGTTAGCCCAGCATCTGAAGGAATGGCGAAGCATTATAACAGATGCTTGGGCTCTACAAACTGTCGCCAATGGCTACTGCCTCCCCTTTCTGAAAAGGCCTCTGAACTGTCCGTCAAGAGGCTAGTCCTTGAAAGTACCAGATCCGCTCCTCCTACAGGATGTTCAGACACTGGGCCTCATTACAAGTTTGGCAGTAAACCGCTGGTGCTGCTGGCAAGTTTCCGCCAGACTCGTAACAGCATTCCGCTGCCTGATATCCCGATGCCACCGGCGGCCCAGAATGTCAGGCAGCTGAAAGTGTAAATCCCCATTCACTTTGCTGCTGGGAATGATGACACGGAAGCACTGGCACCCTTGCTAACAGTGCTTGTGCCCCCTGCAGGCATACTTGTAGTCTGGCGATCCGGCACCCTTATTTCCGGACCACCAGGCTTGTAATGAGGCCTAATGTTGGAGAAGGGTGCAAACAAACAGGTATCTGTAGGGGAAATAAATCAAGGCTGGTACTCTCCTTATTTTCTGATCCCGATAAAAAGGACAGAGGGTTGCGACCCATCTTGGACTTGAGATGCTTGAACAAGCTACCCAGGAAGGACACGTTCAAGATGGTCACTGTTTCGCAGATCCTCCAGGCCTTTCAGCTCCAGGATTGGATGTGTTATTTGATCTTCAGGATGCTTATTTTCATGTGCCGATTTAGCTCAAGCACAGAAAATACCTGAGATTTGCCATTGGCAGTTCTCACTATTTTGGGTACTGACATTCAGGCTGACCTCTGCTCGAGGGTATTTACCAAGCTGATGGCGGTGGTGGCAGCAAATCTACGGGGGCAGGGGTTCACATCTTACCCCTACCTGGATGATTGACTGATCAGAGCCCGTTCACCCGAGCAGGCTCTGGAACATCTGGACAGCACCTGTTGCTCTCTCCACAGACTGAGCTTCTCCCGCAACTTCATGAAGTCCCACATTGGCCCCTTCCCGAAAGCTGCAATTCATTGAAGCAGTCCTGGAGTCTTCCTTGGCGAAAGCTTTGCCACCCGAGGTAAGGGCTAGCCCCGCATATTGCAGACGGGTAGCAAATTTCAGAGTGCCCCAAATCTTCCGGCCTTTGATTATCTGAGGTTGCTCGGTCTCATGGCATCCAGCATCTTTCTGGTGCCAGAGGCCCACCTGAGTATGAGGTCCCTTCAGTGGGCCCTCAGGACTCGGTCACAATTCTCCGGCAGGATGACAGACCTGGTACGGATCACGTAGGATCTCCTGTGGTGGGCCGTCAAGGAGATTGTGTTAAAGGGGTAACCCTTTTGGCAACCATGGCAAGAGATTACAATGGTTACAGACGCCTCCCTCTCAGGTTGGGGAGGTCATACCAATGGTTTGACGATCAACAGATGCTGGTCCCTGTCGAAATCCAAAACTCATATCAACCTTTTGGAGCTGAGGGCTATCAGACTAGTGCTAATGGCCATTCTGCCCTCTGTATGGGGAAAGAATGTCCTGATAATGACGGACAACACAGTAGCCATGCATTACCTCAACAAGAGAGGGGATGTAGGGTCACTACCACTGTGCAGAGAGGCAATGCAGCTCTCGTTTTGGGCACCGCAAGAAGGAATCTCTCTTATCAGCAGTTCATTTGGCTGGAAAGGAAAACACGGCAGCGTACACTATGAGCAGGCAGAGCACTGTCTCCCACGAGTGGGAGCTAGCTCAGGAAGTCCTGCAAGAGAGACGTTCACCCTTTGGGGAAACCCTCAAGTAAATCTGTTTGCATCCAGTGTCAACAGGAAGCGCTATCTGTTCTGCTCCAGGGAATTTCCTCAGAGAGGAGCTCTACAGGACGCATTCGTAGTGGACTGGGAATTTCCACTGCTTTATCGTTTCTGCCAGTCCCCGTCATTCCTCATGTTCTCAGGCTGAGGAAGTTTCAGAAATCCATGATACTGATTGCCCCGGACTAGGCCGGGAGAACGTGGTACCCGGAACTTCTGCAAATGTCCATCTGCCCTCCAATTCGTCTTCCATAAAGGGAGGATCTCTTCTTGCAAGAGGGAGATCTCATTCTTCATCCAGAGATCAGGACCCTCAACCTTCACGCATGGTTTCTGAGAGGTTGAGGTACAAAGATTGGGACCTTCTGGAAGACGTCATGGAGGTGTTACTTTCAGCCAGAAGGCCAGCAACTGAATCTCTAAACCACTGCTGTGTGAATAAGTTCTGCAGCTGGTGTAGAGATAAAGGAATTGATTGGTTTTCTTGTGACACACCATCGGTTTTGTCTTTTCTCCTACATCTAACCCATCACGGGCTACAGGTTGCTATGGGCAAGGACTATCTGGCTGCGCTGTCCATTTTCAAGCGCTCTCCTGAACAAGGTTCATACTTCAAGGTTCCTATTGTCATCCAGTTTTTAAAAGGATGGACCAACATCTTCCCGCCGGTTCCATTCATTGTTCCGGTCTGAGATCTAGTTTTAAGCTTCCTGATGGGTTTCCCATTCGAACCATTACATTCTTGTCCATGGTCTTTGAAAACTGTATTCTAGACAGACATTACCTTTGCTCGCAGAGTGAGTGAGCTTCAGGCCTGATCTTCTAAACCACCATTCACAGTCTTCCACAAAGACAAGGTAGTTTTGAGGGTTTGTCCTTCTTTTGTACCAAAATTCGTGTCAGAATTTCATTTGATGCAAAAGATCGTTTTACCGGCTTTCTACCCACCTCCTCATCCATCTAACAAGGAGGAGAGGTTACAAAGACTTGACCCTAGAAGAGCTTTAAGCTTCTGTATTAACAGTGTTTCTGAGATAAGACTGGACAAACAACGTTTTGTTGCTTACACAGGCCACAGAATGGGAAAGGCGGTTACTAAACAAATGCTGTCTCCTGGATTATACTGTGTATATCTGAATGTTACAATTTGGCTGGGAAAGAGGTTCCCAAGGCCTAAGGGCCCAATCAACTAGAGGTGTAGCCACTTCTTCAGCCCCTGCGTGAGGGGTACTGCTGCAGGACATCTGCAATGCTGCCACCAGGTCTTCTGTGCATACATTTGCTTAGCACTACTGTTTAGATTCCCTTTCGGGCAAATAATCCAGATTTGGAAATGCTGTTTTACACAGCATAAATCAAAATTGAACTCTTCTTTCCCACCTCCTGAAAAACACTGCTATGGGAGAATATCAAAGATGAGGAATATGTGGGAGGACACAATCTATTTGAAGAACAAGTACCTTACCCCTGGTAACGTTCTTTCGACTGGATGTTCCTCCCACGTATTCCTCATTGCCCCTCCCAACCATCCCCTCTGCCAAGAAGAAGATTCTGTGATGTACACCTTCCTCTCCGTTAACTCTCAAGTATTTCTCAACTTCGAGACTGCTGTGCTGGTGAGAGGAAAAACACAAACTGAGTCAACGGGCGCGGTGCATGACGTATACCAGCATCAACGTCATGCTCGAGGAAGATGGAGGCCCTTGAAGGACACAAGGTCGCCGATGCACAGCGCTCTCTGCTGAGAAACGTTTCGGAGCTGCAAGCAGGATATCAGAGTATATAGAACATAACATGAGGAATACGTGGGAGGAACATCCAGTTGAAAGAACGTTACAGTTGGTAAGTTACTTGTTCTTCTTCCCCCTTCCTCAGAGTTGTCAGACAGTGGATCTTCTTGGGCAACCCTGCTTCCACAGTCTCTGATATCCTCCCTAAGCCCTTGGTGTTGCCGGTGAAGGTCCGGGAGAGTGTATGCCCTTCAATTCCCCGGGATATGGCAGCATTTGCCAAACAGGCTGAATGGCCTCGTAAACCAGAGGTGTTCAGGTTTCCCTTAGAATTACAGGTTATCAGAGCCTCACCAGCCTACTCTTGTCTGGTTCCTTCTACCTTTTGGGAGTGAGAGCAGGCATATATGCCTCCCTTTGAGCTTCCTTTAACACACATTGTCCAAAGACTTCTTCCTCAGCAACAAGGTAGCATAAAACGATGTATATGTCCCCTCTGGTTTTCTCTATCATTCTGAGGGTTTTACTCCTCCTCTTCTCCTCCTTTAGGAAGGGCTTTGTCCACATCACGCATTCTCATTGGCTCCCTGTAATTTAGGTTTCTTTTCCGTTTTGTGATGTGGTGATTATAAAATGATAAGAATCACCCAAATTATCTAGCACTTGTCTAGTCTCTGTGGTTATCTCTCGTGTTGATAGTCTCCCGTTGTAGCAGGTGAGGCGTTTAAAGGTCTGAGTGGAGTTTAGCACCATCTTGGAATTCCAGTTAGTGTGCCGCATGAGGCTATGTGCCTCTTTTCCTGAGCCTGCCTGCCACTTCCGGCTCAGTGTGACTTGCCCAGTGCTCTTATCCTCCAGGATTTTCTCTTTCTATGTATCCTGTGGTCAGCACGGGTTTGCAAACCGAGGGAATTGCAAACCCCTTCTTCACACTGCTGATCTCTGCCACCTCTTGGGAGTAGTGCATGCCATCTCAATCCCGTCATGGTCTTCCCAGTTCTTTCACTCTAAGGTTACCAGGAGAAGAGCATAGTGCCTCCAGGGGTGGTAGTGGGCCAATGCAAACCCACTGCGAACACCCTCAGGCAGGCATATTGGTTAGTGGCCAGGCACACTCATTCCCTAGCAGCCCGCTACCCCCATATGACGAGGTCAGGGAATTTATTACACCCGTAGTGCAATAATGTCTACTTATTTATCCAACTGACCTTCACAAATATGATGAGGGCAGCAGAACAAAATTAAACTGTGCCCCCTTCCTACTGCAGCAGACAGCACCCATTGTCTTTCAGACCAAAAGACCAAAACCAAACAAGTTCCCTTCGCGATGCACCCCTTCTGAACCTACGATGGAAACTATACTTCAACCAGCCTTAACTACTGAGAGGTAGTGGAGATGGATGAAATATAGGGTCCTGGATTGGGATGATTTGTTCCAGAGGAAGAAACCACACCGGGACTAGCTACATTTTCCATCCTCCTCATTATCGAAATCCTGCACCACATATCTGCCCGATAATAGAAATGAATAAACAAGGAAACTGCACTCAGTTGTAAAAAACTGCACAACATAGGCCATAACACTTGAGTAGTCGTTGCAGTGGCACTACTAAGCAAGTACGATCATGATGAAATATCTGAAAACACTTGCAGCCTGCCCATCAAATGTTGCCTTTAAGCAACAGGTTGTGACACGTTACCACTGGTACAGATTTGATATAAGGCACCTACTGCACACAAACAGCTTGCAAGATTTAGCTTATTCCTCTTAAATATATCTTATCACATTTTTTATTCTCATGGGTTTCCTCTGCTGATTTTGTTTAATTCTTGTTGGTCTGCATACTTTTTCAGTTCCCTCATTGTTCATAGATAGACTTGTAGACCACATTGTACATATCAGAGCAAGCACCATGATTGTTTATCTTTCCCTTTATCAAGGAAGTGCTAGCTTGCCATACACCTATATTACTAACTTGCCCTATTTGTACCTTTGGAGGTAGAGGAAAAGCTCACCATAAGGAAAATGGAGTGTTGTACTGCCCAACCTCTGTACAACTTCTATGTCGTTTTCTTTTGGCTGACCTCTTACAGGGAGGCAGCTTATTACCTCACTGTCCCGCTAAATGAAGTAAGGTGCATGTTTTTGTGAGGCTGATTTTCTACAAAACCGTGGGACACAATTAATCTCTATACCATATATTAAAATAATAACTTTTAAAGAGTTTATAGGCAATAATCATTCCCCTCCCAAAACCTAATAAGCCAGGCAAAGACTGCGGATCGTTCAGCCCGCTATCGATGCTGAATCAAGGTAGCAAAATACTCACAGCGATATTACCAAATAGAATGAAACAGATCATTAACAAATTAATACACCCTGACCAAACAGGGTATGTTCCGTGCAGGAACATATCCGCCAACCTTAGAAGACTCCACTGGGTTATAGAACACAAAGAAGAAATTTCGGAGGAGATGGCAATAGTATCACTCGATGCGATAAAAGTCTTTGACTCTGTCAAATGGCCCTGGATGATCGCGGCCTTGACCCACTATGGAATAGGACCAGGGTACCTCAAATGGGTCAAACTGTTGTATAGCGCACCGCTAGCCAATGTCAAACCTGGAGCCATCTCCTCCGAAAGATGGCAACTGAGCAGGGGTACAAGACAAGGATGCCCATCGTCTCCGATGCTGTATATCTTAGCATTGGAACCCCTGGCAATATACCTGAGGCAGCAGTACGAGATGATGGGGATCAGAATAAAAGGGGAGCCGCATCTAATCTCGCTATACGCAGATGACATGCTGCTATACTTACGATACCCTGAAGAAAATCTCCAATATATTGTGGAAGTGATGGAGCGATTCGCGTCACTATTGGGTATTGCGGTGAATCCCAGGAAATCGTGCATATTCCCACTAGGGTGGTATGTAGAGGTCCCACGCGATCAATTACTGGTGTTGCAAATACCATGGGAGCCAAAAACGTTTAGATACCTTGGGATAGATCTTTATCACACAGTGGAGGCGGAACATCAGAACAACACTGAGAAAGCGATACAGAAAACTGAAAATGGCATGAGGTTCTGGTCAAAGCTCCCCCTGGCAATGATGGGAAGGGGGATGCTGCTGAAGATGCTGTTATTGCCGAGACTATTACATTTTTTTGGTAATATACCATGTCTGATTCCGAGGCGATTCTTCCTGAAGCTACAGAGTATATGCAGGGAGTTTCTATGGCACGGGTCGAGGAACAGAATTGCTCTTTGGAAGTTGCAGAATACACACGATAAAGGGGGTATAAAACTGCCGAACTACGAGATCTATTACATAGCAAGTCAACTGCAATATGTGGCCAAATGGCTGTCGGAGGACCACACCTCAGAATCAAGATTGCTGCGATTAGAATGTGCCCCGTTCTTCCTAAAGGAAGTAATATGGCTGCCCAAAGCAGAGATGAAAAAGCGCTCAAAGATGCTGGCTTTGGGATGGGAGATATGGCGGAAAGCCTGTCAGGTCATGGAGAACCCGACACCATGTTCACCACAAATACCGCTGGTTGCACTGGCGGGAAGGGCTGAGCAACTAATAAAGACAATTAGGAGGCACTGGGAACCAGTGGGAATTGTAACAATGGGAGACATGTGGCAGGAAGGAGAGATAAAGGTATTCCTGGGGCTGATAGAGGGAACGGGGCTGCATGAGGGGCAGTACATCACATATAACAAAATGGTGTGGAGGATTAAAGAAACATGGTCAGAGATAACATTAGAAGAGCAACCTGATGCCACCATAGACATGATTTATGATATTGCAGAAGGAGGGCACGAGATATCTAGGCTATACGAACTTCTGATGACCAAAGTGAGGAAGGAGGTGACACAGTTGAGACAAAACTGGGAAGAAGAGGTGGGGGTACCAATGAGCGATGGGATGTGGGAGCGGGCACAAGGGTACCATAAAAAAGTATCTAGAAATGCTAGGCTGCAGCAAATACAGCTATATATAACCCATTGAGCATATATGACTCCCCAAAGAATAGCCAAATTCAAGAATGCAGAACAAACATGGGAAATTGGGAAGTTTTGGGAGGAAATAGCTCACCGGCTTGAAGAGAAGGGGATTAAATTAAATGTCGAATCAGCGTGGGCATGTTTGATAGGAGGATTCCCTAGGCCACGCCAACTAAAACACGTGAGCAAATTAAAGGACTTGGCATACATACTTGCCAAGCGCAGAATAGCTATGGGATGGAAAGCATGTAACAGACCTAGAATAGAAGCCTGGTGGAGTGACCTACAAAAATGGACCGAAGCTGAAACAGCAGTATGGCACGAAACCGGGAATAGAGGGGGGGGCAGAAACCCCGACAGCCTGGAAGCATCTAGTGGCCACGCTATATGGACGGCCCAGGACTGGTCAACTGACCAGGACTCAGAGGTGGATACAGAAAGATGAATCCCTCTAGAAGAAACAGGTGCAGAGCGAGAAGCGGAGTAGGCTCGGTTGGGGGTGGAGGGGAGGGCAGCAGACTTGGAACCTTATGCAAATATTGGAATGTTATAATGTGTGTTATATGTTTGTTCCACTTGTTTTGGTTGTAATAAAATAATAAAAATTGTTAAAAAAAAAAACTTTTAAAGAGTTTCAATTCTCAGTTATCCTCCTTAATTCTGGTGGACCCTTGCAAAGAAAAACTCTCAATTTGTGTACATGCGAGATTCCCAATTTAGTTAAGCACCGATTGTGTCTCTGCTTGCATGTTCTGTAGAGTGTCTGAGAGGTCAGGTGTCACTTACGTCATTCTGGCGAGGAGGTTAGGGGAGGTCAGACATAGCTAGTGGATGACATGGACTTCAGGGATGGAGAAGATGCAAGGTTCCCCAAACCCGGAAGGTACTCCTTCCATCAGAAACTAGTTTACTGTACAATCTACTACACCCTCTTGGGACTAGGACTCTGAGACATGGACACTACAAAACCATGGCAGATGAAATGACAGGAGGAATCACATAGTATCCCTGAGTCAATACAAGCCTCCCACTTCTCTTACCAATTTAAAGAGTCACTTAACAGTATTGTTATGGCAAAGATGCAGTCCTTGTGGATGATATGGTGTCCTCCACTTTTCTTTGAGGTGGTAGTTCAATTGAAGGGAAAGTGCACATAGAACAAAACAAAAGCTCCAATCTAAGTTCCTTAAAATAGCAATCTCTTGGGTGTGATGCTGTTCTTGACCACTGCAAGACCAGGGATATTGCTCTTGAGAAATGTCTTGGGTTTCTTGTCTTTATACATGGCGCATGAAGAGCGACATTTCTCGGCAGGTGACCTCATCCCCTAGCAGTCCCTCTGACCCAGACAGCCTAATCAGAGCAGCCTAGTTCAATTTAGTCTGCCTGTGATGTTGTGCCGCCTCTCAGGCATGGACTGAGCAGCAAACACTACATGGGTACCCCTTGGCTTGGCTCCATCTTTCTGAAACTGGGAAAATCCATAAGTGAAGCGTTAGGGCTGGTGATACAGCATTGCACCATCCATGGCTAACTGCATACCTCCGGGAATCGGCTGTAATGAACATCCCCAGCTTGATGGGTGGTGGCGCGTACTGTCAGTAGAAGGAATGGTGAGATGTACGTTTGAGGATGAACCCTTGCAATAGCAATCTCCTTGTTCACAAATATCCAGACTTTATGCAGATGACAAAGGAAGGTTTGCTGCCTCTAGCGCACCTAACCCAAAGCTTCCTACTTAATCAGGCCTTCCAGCCTCCTTCAGCTAGGGTAAGAGAAGAGGATTAGGTCTCCTCTCACCTGTCAATCACTGGCAAGCTTCGGGTTTTGCTGCTCTTTTTTACCAGCTCTTTTTCCGACTTAATCAGGCCTTCTAGCCCACAGCCCCTAGGCTCCCTTCTACAACATCTGTCGCATGTAGGCGTCCTCAGCGCCTGGGAGTCCTCGGCTAAGGACGTACTAGGACAAGAACACTTCCCGTTTGTGCCTGTTAGGGCCTAGAAGTGCCCAGGGTCAACCATGCTGCCCCTCAAATCCTCCAGTAGACATCACCATGTGTCTCGTCCATCCGCAGCCTATCCCCATGATCACCAAGGCCCGTGCTCCAATGCGTTCTAGGCAGACACTAGTGGCTACCATATCCAACCTCATCACTCTACTGCGTCTCACACAGCAACACCCTCACATCATGCGCTCCCGGCCCATCATGCTGGTAAATGCTCTGTCGGCTGTAGCCCACACCGCTGATCTAATCACCAAGAGTAACCTTGACACGATCTTCATCACGGAAACGCGGCTTACCCCCTCCTCCCAGCACATCCACAACGTTCTCCTACCACCTGGATACATTAGTCAACATATTAACCGGCAAGGAAAGACAGGTGGCGGGGTCGCTGTCATCCATTCGTCAGACTGGCCCTGCATGGTCTGCCATCCACACCCTTGTTCGAATTCCTGTCATGTCGATTCCCCCTATCCCACAAGCACTCAATCACATTCCATCTCATATACCACCCGCCCCAAGGGAACGGGTTGTTCATAGAGGACCTCACCAACCTCATCTCATCTGCATCAATCGCACACGCCAGCAACATCCTCCTGTGAGACTTCAACATCCCGGAGACACCACCCTCTAAACACCTACATGATCCGCTCTATGCACTAGCTGACTTGTGCAACCTCCAACAACTCATCCTCTCTCCAACGCACACTGGAGGGCACACGCTCAACCTACTCTTCACCCCACTGGCTCTCCTCTCTTGTGCTGACCCCATCCAACTCGACTGATCAGACCACCTGGCAATCCCTCTGACCCTTCAACACTGCGAACAGCCCCATAAGGGACAGGCTGAATGCCCTGAGATCACCAGCCGCTCCTTCAAATGTGACCTCCTTGAGCCAGCTCAGTCCACCGTCGCCTCCATTGGCCATGCTTCGGACCTCCTAGAAGCTTTCTCTCTTGATGCCACTGACCTGGTTAACACCCACGCCCCTCTAAAGACCACACGGATCAAGGCCAGACCATCCACCCCCTGGTACGCTCCTGACCTCGAGGCAACAAAAGGCCAATCAGGCTGGTGCAAAAACGGTGGTGTAAACACCGCCATCCGTAGGATATTTCCTCACTCAAAACCCTGGGAACCTTGCACAAAAAGCTGAGTACTGATGCAAAAACTGCTTGTTATGCCACTGCTATTGATGTGTGCCCCTAACAGGAGCAGAACCCTCTTCGCCATTGTCAGACACTGCCCCTGGCCTACCCTGGACCTTGTTAGGGAGAATTATCTGTTAAGGCTAATTTCCCAAACCTAGTGAGTCCCCCAGCAGCTTTGCTGGATTTTTGGGGTTTATTTTCTTTCTCCTGCTAAGAGTGAGACTCTTTTTCGCCCACTCTTAGACATGATTTGAGATATCCTTTGACTTTGTAATGTGTTTTATGGGCTATGGGGTCTTTTACTCCATAGGGTTTCATATGTTTTTGGTAAGTGTGTTACACAGCACCCTCAATGCAGTAACACAGGGGTGTCATAGTGACCCCCAAACATAGACTCCATACCCTGGGACTGACTACTGTCTCCCAGGGCATGTAAAGTCACCATTGACTTTACTAGTCTTAAATTGTGAACAGAACCAGTACAAACCATCATATTGTGGAAGTACTGGTAGGGGTAATTAGATTCCCCCTGGGTCTGTTTTTCGAGGGGGCACTGTGCAGTCCCCCCTCGTCGAGTTTCTGGCTGGTGGCAGTGGTTACCACGCAAAATATTTCCCCAGAATATTTCCTATGGGATTTTCCCATTCATTTTAAACACACCACTTTTTTGGTGCAATGTTAAAGATACCGCCGGGTTATTTATTTAATATTTATTCCCCGGTTGGGTCTTTTTGCCAGGACTCGGTTTTAAAATGGCGTTTGTGTTCGCCTCTGTAACTCCAACCCAAGTCGAGCCCTTTGTTCCACTTTTTGGCAGGCTTCTGCCAGCACCCCGGCAGCCGGATGGCCATGCTTCACCACTATCGCTAATAAAAGGGTAGTACCTTTTAACCGGGAAACTCCGCTGCTGGTTTCTTCCCTGGCAGTGCAACGACCTCCAGCTTTCCTCAACGTCGAGATCTTCTCTTCCCCCGGACGAAGCACCGACTTTCATCCGCTGCCAGGAACAACTGCCCCCACTGGAGCTTTCTCACCATTTTAGGTACTGTGTCCCGCCTGGTCTCCCTTGCAACAGACTGATCAAGGTGTCCCGTAAATCCTTGACTCTCTATCGTGGGGTGGCCTGGGGTGGCCTGGGACCTGCTAACTAAATTTTTCTGAACTGATCCAACCCTTTTTGAACTATCTGCAAAGACTTTTTAAAGTATTATTCAACTGTGTGATCTTGGACACATTCCGCCTTGCTCTCTCCAAGAGTGGGCCTGGCCTATGAACTTTCTTGCTCTAACAGTAGACTCTGCCTTTTTCTTACTTGCTGTGGTTCCTTTAAAAGTGTTGGTATTGTGTGCTGTCCTAATTCTGCCTTTTTCCTACCTACTTATTGGAGTGCCATCTTAGGTTAAGCGCTCACCTCTGTCTGCAAATAAGTGGTGTTTTAACTAAGACTTGTTCAATAAGTAATCAGGGAAGTATATATATTGATAGTGACCGTGTTTGAACTTGCTTGCCATATTAGTGTTAGTGTATTTTACAAGTGTGTTTTTAAATAAATAATTATATACTTTTATACCAAAGCTCTGGTCAGTGTTTGCTTGTACTACTGTATTTTGGTACCTATTTTGTATACTCTATATACTGTCTAACTCTTCTTGAGAGAAGTCTGGCTGCTCAGCCACAGCTACCAGGTAAACCTGGGTGGTACACACTGCTACCAATTGGGTTTACTGCCAACACCTGTAGTCCTAAGCCTTTTGCAGTGGTCCCTACGGGAACTGCACAGGTTTCTGCCTAACAGACCTGAGGTCCTGGTTTTGCAGGAGAAATGCAATAGCATTAACAGCTTCTTCCTCTTCCTTCTTCCCTCCCCCCCCCGCCCCTCCATGGTCAGATTTCACCATTAAGGACACCTCCGACACCCTCACACCCCTCAAACCCATAGTTTATTCAGACAATCTATTTCCAGCCTCCATCATCAAACCGCTCCAAGGCTGTGCCCTCAACACACTCCTTAATATCGTCAAGGCCTCTCTCGCTGAAGGCTCCTTCCCAGACTCTCTAAAAACAGGGCTGATTTGCCCCCCGTCTTGAAAAAGCCCTCACTCGATCCTGATGACCTAGCAAACTACAGACCCATCACAAGCCTCCCTTTCATAGGGAAACTCCACGAAAAGGCTGTAGCCAATGAATTTCTGGCCGAAACCGTCCACCTTGGCCTCCTCTGTGACTACTAGCTAGGGTTCCACCCCAAATTTAACACAGAAACGGCCACAATTCAGGTGATAGATGACACACTTCATCGTACGGACAGAGGTGACATCTGCCCCTCGTCGTCCTTGACCTTTCAGCAGCATTTAACAGTCTACCATCCCACGCTCATCTCGATCCTCGCCAAACCAGAATGGGCCTCAAAGGAAAAGTCCTTGACTGGTTCTCCTCATAACTCGCCAACAGATTCGAAGCAATCCAAATGAGGAAGTTCAGGTCCAAACGCCTACGGTATCTTGCAGCGTACCGCAGGGCTCCATTCCCTCACTCTCACCCATTATCTTCAACCTTTATATGGAGCCCCTGGGAAATCTCTTAAATGACTCCAGCATCTCCATGCACCAGTACGCTGATGATACACAGCTGTACCTTAAGTATAATGGCCCTCAAGGCATCTCTCATCTTCGCTGCTGCTTGGATACATCAAGACCTGGATGTCATCGCCTACCTAAAACTCAATCCCACCAAAACTGAGTTTGTCCTTATCCACCGCTCCAAACAGATCGTCTAAAACTGACCCGACAACAAGAACCTAGACAGATTCACCCCAAAGCTGACCCACTCAGCCACATCCCTAAACTTCATTGTCGATAGCGGTCTCTCAGTCCAAAATCATGTGGCCAGGAAAACCCAAACCACCTGGCTCCGAATCTCTATACTTAGGAAAATCAAACCCTTCATCCCCCCACTAAAGTTCATACAGTAGTCCACGCAGTAGTCGTCTCACACATTGACAGTGATAACGTCCTCCTTGCTGGCCTCCCAGCCACGTACCTGTCTCCCCTCAAAGTTGCCCACCACTGTGCAGTCTGTCTTATTATTGGTGTCTGCAGATTGGACCACATCGCCCCCCTCCTACGTGATCTCCACTGGCTCCCCCTGCCCACAAGGATTCTCTTTAAAATCGCGTGCATCACATACAAGTGGTCTCCAACGGAACCCCACCTTACCTGGCAGCCAAACTCTGTATCTTAGGGGGTCCCGCACATCCCGTAGCTCGACCATCAAAAGGTTAGAGTCCATGCTTACCTGTAAGGAAAGGACCAGAAAGCGGTCCTTCTCTTGCTATGCCCCACCACTGTGGAACTCACTCCCCCTGGAGGCTCATACTACCCTTTCCATCATGCAGTTCCGCAAAATTGTGAAGACATGGCTCTTCCATTGCTTCCTCCCCCATGACTGAAACCCTGACTCTTCCACAGTACTACGTTGCTGTTAAAAATGCTAGCCTCTGGCTTCTTCTGAAATCCGCTGCCTACGGGCCAGGTTCGTGCTTTACACAATAACAAATAAAATAAAGCAAAGCATTGTTCATTCCCTGCAGGGTGACTACTCCATCTTCATCTAGTTTATCCACTCAAACACATAACAGGAGACATTACTTATGTGATTTTCTGCTTTTGGCTTGTACTGCTGCTAGCTTGAAGAATGGATGTTTCTGCTGCTGTTTCGGGACTTTGGGGTGACAGAAGGAAAGGGGTAGCATGTGGAGAAGAGGACAGACAAATTGGATTACGCTAGTTTAACCCATTCACTGCCATTTGATGGCAGAGGTGCACAGTGCCGGTAACATAGCATGATCTAATATACTATAACATAGGATATTTCTAATCAGAAGAGGTAGTGCATTCCAGAGGTAGGGGGTCAGGTTGAAAAAGGCTCAACTACCCGTTCTGTACTGTTTTATTTGGAAGATAGTTAACTAACTACTATTAAGGAAGCGTACATGTCTGGGGAGAATATTTTTTAGTAATTCTCATAGCAGGAGCAGTGGATTATTCAAAGGGCCTTAAACTAAACAATAGGATTTTCCTAGTTCTCAAAAATTGGCGGAAAATGAAAATATCGAATAAGGGGAGCAGGGGTTACAAGGGTGTCCCTCACTCCCCATCTTTGACATTATGGGATTTCAGGGGTGTCCCCCGCTTTCCATTAATTATATGGATAGTGGAGGAACAATAAAGAAGAAAATATAATAGAGGGTAAGGGACCCTGTGGCGTCAGTTTCCATCCATAATTGAGAGATGGAACTGATGCCGCAGGGAGAAGACCGAAACGGACATGCAAATGCAGTTAAGTGGGGGTATTTAGGGGTAAATAAAAGGAGTAAAGGGGTGGCAGGTAGAGGGGATAAGGGCATACACCATTTTCATTACGCGAAATAATGTCAGCCCTGCTTATGTCGCCCACGATAAAATCGGATTTCAACCTTCTCAGGCTTCACAGTGGAAATTGGCCATTTAAAATCTCAAAATGTGCTTATCTCTCCCGAAATGTATAACGTTTGTGATGATTTATCAGAGGTCGTCACTTCTCCCTGAGGGGGAAACCCTTTCCAGGAGGACAGGGAGGTGAGGCTACTACCCAACAATCCCCCTGTGGGTAGTACAATGCGGGAGGTTCTCATGGGGAGGGACCCCCCCTCTCTAAGGAGAAGGACGACCACCTGGGTAGAATTAGGCACAACATCCCCAACCTAACCCTTTACCACCTTTTAACCAACCTCCACTTGCTAGCACTTCCATTTGCTATTGTGGCATTATACCATTTACTGACTCCAGTACTGAGAAGAAGAAGAATACCTGGGAGGTAGGTACTGACATGAAGAGAATGTACAGATGCTGGAAGAGCATGGGAAGAGCACTTCTGTGAACTCGGAGGAGCATTTTAGCTTTCCACGAAGAAACATACCTGTACGTTCTTTAAAAACCAAAGAGGGACTTGACAAAATGTCAGTCCATACCTGGAGCAACAGTGTTTGTGAAAGCTATACGGCGCAGGAGATTCAAAGGGGTGAAGACCGGAATGCTATCCGTGTTGGAGAAACGTCTCTGGTAGGTCTGACACAAGACTCTGCAAGAAGCTGGTGAGGCAGTAGCACAGCCTCCAGGGGGAGATGGACCACATGACCTGTAGCAGGTGCTGATACTGTAAGGAGGAAAAGGATGCGGATCAGCCGCAGCGACCCAGAAGCCATCAGAAGCCGCAGAAGACAAAGACCAAGACAAGGCCACTGCAGATCCCAGGAGAGACCGGAGCCCGACAGGAAAATCTCAGAAGGGCACGAGAGGGTCCTGGTAACCAAGTAACAGCACATGGGGAAGCGGAGGCAGGCACAAGTTTGGGACTCTACTATCAGGGGAAGGGACCCATTCATCCTGATAACACGTGAGAAGTATTGTTTGGAACACTACTAGCAGGGGATGAGAGCTGTTCCCCCTGTCAATGTGTGAGACACAAAACTGTTTTGAAATGAATAGAACTGTTATAACAAACCAGGAACTTGAACCTATGAGAAGGAGTCCTTCTCCTGGGATCGGCCAGAATGATACTACATTAGTTATAGTTTCTAGTAAGGGGGTCAAAAGCAAGGTTTTCATGACACAGGGCAGCGGACAATTTTAATTGACAGACATCCTGATAGTCACCTTAGATCTTTTAATTGAGGAAGAAACCCCCTCCCTCCTAGAGCTAGGAATAGGTAGGTTTTTCTTTCTCTTGTTCACTGAATAAAAGTCTTTGCCCACAAATGTGCCACCTTTGTGTCGGCCTCTTCCTTCTGCACCCTTACACTTTGGATTTCTATTAATTAACTAGCAAATTATTATCTTAAACATATATCTCAATTCTATTCAAGCTACGCTGCAATTCAATCAGCGTTGAATCAAAAACTATAATATCGTCCGTATAAGCTAGTCATCTCTAACATACATGATCTATTTGGAGGGTATATTCTAATATTTTCTAAAGTTTAATGAAGTTCTAAAATATATAAATTTAAAAAGATGGAGCATTTACACACCCTTGTCTAATTCCTGTATACGTCAGTTTTTCTCTCTTAAGTGCCCCTCCAGTGTCGAGCCTCACCTGAATATGGTTATTAGTGTGAAACATCATTAATATCTTAAATATTCTCTGCAGGATACCCCATTTAGCCAATTTTGCCCACAACCTCACTCTGTTAACTTTCTCGAAGGCAGAGTAAAAGTCCAAACAAGCAGGGTAAACTGGAGGTGAACCTGTTTTCATCACTTCAGTTTGTAGAAAACTGTATAATAACTCATTTATACCAGTACCCATTAATTTGCAGAACCCACTCTGGAATACAGTAACACACCCTGGGCTAGGTTCCACCTCATTTAGTTCTCTAAGGATAATCCCAGCTAAAATCTTACTACTAATGTACTAACATGAAAATGGACAGTAATTTTGGATGGGGTTTACCTCTGCCTCCTCTTTTAAAAATTGGCACTATGATTGACATTTTTCATGTCTTGATAAAATTCTCAATTTCAATGATTTACTTCAATGCAGAATACAATACACATGCCAAAGAGTCAGAATACCCTTTCATGTAACATTGGCTATCCCATCCGCACCACGGCCCCTTGAATTTATTAAAGTACTGATGACCATTTCTATGTCCGTTACGTGAATTCCCCATCCCATTTCTAACACTGGTTGCATTCTATCAAGACATCATTCTCATTTAGTTATGTCAGTCGTGTTTTTGGCTTTCTCTAATCAGTTTTAAATGCCCATACCCTTTGAGCCAGTTTTTCTGCTTCTATCTGATTCTTAATTAGTTATACCAATGCATAGATTTTATATTGTAGTTTTTTTGTAATTTTTTTTTTATGAAAATGATTTAGTTTGTTACAAACCTTTCATTTCATTTTTTAAAACTCAGTGATACACAAAATTATAAAATATAACAGTTCAATTGAGAGCTAGAGAGAGTAGATAAGAAAAAAAAAAGGAATGTAGAGACAATAAGAAGATCTCTTGTTAACACTTTCGGCACAATTAGGTCAGTCGTCAGTATCTTCACTTGGCTTTCTGTTGAACTCCAGGCTGCAATCCCAAGATATGTTGTAAGTATTGAGCCATCGTGAAAATTAGTTTGTTTTTGCGTCCGTTCAATAATAAAGACCAACGCATATCCGTGTCCATCTGTTGACTCGATATTTTGAAAAAGTTACCAAAATTCAGTCTCTTGGTCGTTAATTCTGGGCAGATCATTACTAGATGATAAATTGTTTCTGGTACTTCTCTATCTTTACAGAAACGACAATAGTTGTTAATTTTTCCGGATTTGTCGTATCATTGCCAGTTTGTCTCTTGTAGGTAGGTTATTTAAACAAATTGCCATGTACACTGTACGGATATTGTTATCAGGAAACTGTTCCATGTACTTCGGAATTTCGTTTAGTGCTCGAATGTCCAATTGACTTTGCAGATTTCTTAAATATAGGGTTTTGGCATGACATGTTCGGATCCAGTCGTTATTTGCTAATTTGCGTTTTGCATGTTGTGGTCTGTTCATGAGGGTTTCGAGTGATATTTCTTCATCCTTTAATTGTTGGTGCAAATGATCTTTCCATTTCCTTAAAAATGTATTATGAAGAGCAGTTGGATTGTTTTTCAAAATTGCTGTTGCTGGTGTTTAGTAGGTCAAGCTGTTTCCATGTCACTATCGAAGATAGGGATTGGGTTGCCACCTCATAGCGAATTCTAGCCATCGGATAAGAATCTGGGAGCCTTAAGATCTTTCTCCAGAATATAGCTTCTAGTTTCGCCCAATTGTTGGATTGTGAGTGGATCATTGCGTCACTGCCATATGTAATTAACGGGATTACTTTCTGTCTGTAGAATGTTATGACAGGTTTAAAGAAAAATTTGCCATATTTCCTGTGTAAGACACAGCCTTGTCTGGCTAGTGTCTGGGTTTTCATTTCCAGGTTATTGAACCACTGTTTTTCTATTTTAGATTGATTTAGTATAATGGCGAGATATTTGAAGGTCGATACTTCTTCTAGACAAATGATATCAATAGAGAATTTTAGCGCTGGATGTTTCTTGAATGGAAGTTTTACTAATGGCATGATTTTAGTCTTTGCCGTATTGATCCTTAGGTTGTTGGATTTCATGTAGGTTCCCATAAGATGTAAGCTCCGTTGTAGACCCGAGATGGTTTTGTCTAATAGGATTATGTCGTCGGCGTAGAATAACGCTGGAATTGGGACAGAGTTCAGTTTTGGAGGGTTCAGAGCCGGGTCATTAAGATGTTCTTCGCAATCTGCTGTGTATAAATCATATACGGTGGCTGCGAGAGGACAACCCTGCTTTAGTCCTTTCGTTGTTTTTATCATGGTGTAGTCGTGCCATTCTTTGAAAGTCTCACAGCTATTGTTGTATCAGAATATAATAGTTTTATTGGCTCGAGGATCTCCACTGGACAATTCCACGCCGACAGTTTTTCCCATAGTCGTGTTCTTGGTATGGAATCAAATGCCATATGTAGGTCCAAGAAAGCGGCATAGATTTGTGGTTTTTTTTCTATTGCTTCATATTTGACCAAGTTCATTATAAGGAGATTTATATTAGTACCAACGCCAGCAGTGAATCCCGTCTGTCTCGCTGCCAATCGCTTTGTTTTCTTAGCCCATTCCTTAAGTTTTTTGAGGAGCAATGCGGCGAAGATCTTGCCCAATGGGTCTAGTAGTGCGATCGGTCTAAAATTCTGTGGATTGTCCCGCGCTCCTAGTTTGTATATGGGGACGATTATCACTGTTCTCCATGATGGAGGGATTGTATTCTGTTTGTTGATGGTTTCTATGAGTCTCATCATGAAGAGAATCCACAGCTCCGCATTTTGTTTTAGAATTGCGTTGGACAGACCGTCAGGACCTGGGGCACGTGAGGTGTTCAGTTTTTCAAAAATCAGGATCAGGTCTTCCTTCTCGTAGCAAACATTCCATGCTTTATTTACAGTCTGTGGTGCTCGCGGCATGGTATTATCTGGATCATTATATATATTTGCAAAGTGGTCTATCCATTTTTGCTTGGTCACGTTTGCTATAAAGAGTTGTTGGTTGCTTTCATTATTATTCAACAGATACCACAGTTGTCTTGGGTTGTGGTTCTTGTAAGCTTTCATCATGGTTTCTGCATCGTTTTGTATCAGTGTTGCCTGGTATGATTTCCTGGAGTTTGTGTATTTTTGTTTTATTTTTTTCTTCTGTGCAGAAATTGAAATTCCATTTGTGGGTTTTAGGTTGCGAATGTCCTTACGCATCTTTTTTTTCTGCGCAACTACAGTATCGTAATAGTGATTGTATAGTTTTGATTGGTTCTTCCTCGGCTTTAGGAAGGGAATCAGAAAGGTATCATAATTAAGTTTGTCAATATCTGGCATTGTTGTCAAGTGTAATCGGTCTGTGAGATCTCTTATTTGCTGTTGAGTTATCAGCAGTTGGCGATTGTTGCCAGCGACTTCTGTCGGTATGCTGAAGTCAATCTTTTTTGGTTGTGTGGATCTGGAACCAGTTACTATTAGTTGGTGGTGATCACTTCTTGTTGATAGATTGATTTGGATCTCTGTAATTGATTCCAGTAGATCTGTTGACAGATATACATAATCTATTATTGCTGTCGTATTAGCACCATACCATGTCGGTATGGTTATCCCTGTGGCATCTTTCGGTTGTTCTACTTGTTTCAGATTACGAATCGAAATTTCCTTGTGCCATTTCCTTGCCCGCATTGACAAATCGATGAACTCCATCCGATGGCCTAGTTTATTATATAGGTGTATATTTAAGTCACCGCATATAATGAATTCCACATGTTGATGTTCTATGAGTGTTTGATCGATGGTTAGAAACACACCATCTAGTTAATTGCTATCGTTTAACGATGCTGGATTCCAATACAGGTTCATGATGGATGTGAGGCGGTCAAGGTTGTTATGGCCAGAAGGTTGTATTCGAATGATGGTATTTTGTATCCAAGGATTTATGTTGTTGGTCACGACAATTGACCATTGTGGTTGAATTTGAATTAATGTCAACAGTCAAGATGCTGGTCTGCCGTAGGTACCTTTTATTGCAGGATTCAAGAGAGTAATATAGCCATCACAGCTTGGAAGGTCCGTAAGCCAAGTTTCTTGTAGGCACACTATAGCTGTTAATTCAAATTCCGGTTCTGCGTAGTTGAATAGGTGGGAGTTTCCCCTTGTATTCCAACTGCATAATGACCAATGGAAAACTTGTATTTTTAGTGGTTATGATACAGAGGATATATCTCGCGTAGTGTCTAGGTCCTCAGCGTAATCGCGGTGGAATGGATAGTTCTCGTTGCTTTCGTAAGAAGTATCTTCTGGTATCATTTCTTGAGATTCAGGATGGTCAGGAGGCCTATAGGAAGGATCATATCTTATATGAATTGAACATTCACTCTCCTGGTTTCTAGCAGATGAAGACTTTGTGTAATTGTTCCACTTTCGTGGTATATCAGGTGTTGTCTCAGATGACGTTTGGTTGCAGCTGAAGCCCAGAAGATCTAGGACTTCTGCTTGTGCAAGAATTTTTTCCATTGTGGCACGATCCCATAATTCCAGTGATACTCTGTCAAGTTGAGTGTGGTCCTGGAAGATTATAAATTTGATGTCTCGAGATGAGATTGTTTTGAGATCAGGTATTGTCTTTAAGAGTAAAAGCATGTTGGTTCGATTCAATATCAAACGTTTGTTTTTGGTGGTTTGATTTTCTATCTGCAATATGTATTGGGATCAATCTGGTATTGGATTAATGAACTCTGGGCAGCTGATCTGATTAGTTTTGCGCAGATCTTCTATTTGTCCTTCTCTTGATGTTTGTCGGGGAGTCATGACGTAGTCTGAGACATACATGGTTTCATTGGGGCTCCTAGAGCTGGTCTTGTGGGGTCCTCTGGTTCTTCTGGGCAATGATACAACGTCTGGAGAATCATCGCCGATCAATTGTTCGGGGGATGATGATATCTCGTCTAACATTGATTCATCCGATATGTCCTCACATGTTAGTTCAAAACTTGGATATGTGGATGGTACATATTATTCCACAATAATAAGGCTTGAGTCAAAAAAAGGAGTTTGCTCAGTGCGAGCCTCATCATGCTGGTCCGTGTACGTCGTAAGATTTAGTAGGTCCTCTGTGCTGGTTGAGATGTACTCTTGGTTGCCGTTTTGAACTGAAGTCCGCTGTCTTGAAGGTTTCATTTCTGTTAGTAGGGCGGTAGGGTTTTTTTACACGTCCTATAAGGGGTGCAGATTGAGTGATTGAATGTTTCACTGGCTGGTTCACTGTGCGTAGAAACGCCCTTGAACCATTCTGTTTGGCGCTTGCAGGTTTTTATTTCCTTGTGGTTGTTGGTGGCTTTCCTATTTGTGTGATTGTCGCTTTAGCTCCCCCCGTGAAAATTTTGAAGATTTCCGCACTTGGTTGCACTTCTTTGTTTGACTTTGAAGGTGCCATGGTAGGTTCTAGAATTGAAAAGTTATCGATACCTCCGACTGGCATTTGTGATGCTGTGGGCAATACAGACGTGATAAGTATGTCTTGTGTATCAGGTGTTATTCTAGCACTGGACTCTGTCGGTATCTGTGGCTGCTGTGCCGCTTGCATCCAAGCCATAACGTTAGTCGTCAGTCTATTTTTCTCTTCTCTGTCGCCTCTGGCAATTTCGCACAATCTCTGTTGCCATCTCAGTGATTGCTCTGCTTCGCAGTCCAATCTTTTTCCCAGTGTGGTTAGGAAGTTCTCTATGTATACTTGCTTTGTGTGAATTAAGGCTAATAATGTAGCTTGGTCGCAAATCGCATCTTTAGAATCTTCCTGCAGTTTCAGAAACTGAATCATTGATTGGGATACAACAGCTCCGTGTGCAGGTCGCGATTGTCACATTTTCCGTTTTGGTTTATTGCGCTTGATTTCCGGATTTCATGGTCGGCTGGTGGTGTGTAATAAGATTCTTGAAAGTCATCCGTAAAATGAGCTTGAGAGCTTCTTTTGTCAGTTTTTAGGTGCAAATCATGAGTTAATCTCTGGTTATGGTGATTTGTTGATTGAATAGGTTGCTGTGATAGCAATAACATTGACTCTTGTTGTTTCTTTCCATTTGTTGCAGTAATCGGGTAGGGTTTATGAATTATCCTTGGCGTGGATGTGGCTTCTGGACATCCAGATGAGATGTTGCCGAATATTGCTTTCCGTTTTCCAACACTGTTCATTATTGACTCAATTTCTGTGATGTCAAGTGAGAGCCTGTCCGCTTTGGCAGTCGCTTTGGCTGATTGGTCAATGTCTAAATTTTTATTTTGAGCTTTATTCGTATGAGATTTGAGCCATTTTAATTTCGCTAGTCTAGCTTGCTCTTTTTCAGCGGTTGTCCGTTCTGAGTTTTGCGTAATTGTACACAAAGGAGTGGATAACATTGGAAATGTGTTGGGACATTCCGCTGATTTTTGCTTCATTGATGGAATTGGTTGTTCCACTTTTAGCAGAGTCTATATTCTCCTCGACAGTTGAAGTGGAATTCGACTGCATTGTATTATCAGGTAATACAGTATGTTGTTCTGGTGATTCTATGTTTGTCTCTGGCATAAGAGTTTCGTGCAGGGGCCGTTTAAATTGGGGCTGGTTTGTATGTGCATTTCTAGTATCATTGAAAGTGTCCATGTTTGTATCTTGGGCGCATGATGGTTCGGTGTCCCATTGAGTAAGTTCGATTTCTGTCTGGTTAGATGGCTCTCCTTTGGGATCCTTCGTTTCCTGGGTTTGTTTTAAAGGGCTTAGTTGGTGGTCCTCTTGCTCAGTTGTTTCCTCTAGATTAGATTGAGCAGGGAGTGCTCGTTTCTGTTTCTTGGATATAGTTTGCTCTAGGGTCAGCTGTTTTAGTGCGTTCGAGGTAGACGCAATTGGTGCAGAACCTAATTTGCAGCGCAGCCTAGTCTTGGGACCCGGAATGGTTTTTGTGGTCTTAGTAGTCATGGCAGTATATGACATTCTGACGAAAGCTGCTGGAAGCTGGGTGTGTTGGGGAGTCTCTGTATCTAGTCTCTTGATGGAACATGGCTTTGTTACAGAGTCTCTATATATTGACCGTTGGTGGCAATTCGCATGAGATCAAAGGGCTCCTGCCCCACAGTTTCTCGCACGTTATACAGGTGTCGTCTTGTGATTAGATTCTTGTCTGTTTTCCAGCTGTTGATTTTATGGCAAAATCTCGAGTTGCTTGGTGAGCATATCAAGGGTGTATGAGATCAAAGGGCAGATGCCCCGCAGGCTCTCACACACTAAGATGGTCTTTGGTAGGTTCGGTTGTTGAGTAGGTAAATCAGCAGCGCAGAGGATCAAGGAGAAAATTCCACAGGCTCTCAGACGGTGGAAATTAGAATTAGTTGCTTCCAGTGATTAGCGTTTTGGGTACTGAGTGGGTGAGATCAAAGGGCAATTGCCCCGCAGTCTCTCAACGGCTGGGCGCTTGTTATCAGTTAGTCTGAGGAGTTGAGCATGAAATGCCAAGTTGCCAATTGGCGTTATGCGGGAAGGGCAGGCAAAATCAGTCTCTCGCACGCCGTTTCTTAAGTGCTTTCAGGTCACGTTAGTGGCTTCTAGCAATTGCACGATGAATGGATAACAATGTCTATAGTTCTACAAAGTCAAGTTCAGTAATAGCAGGGGATGCAAAGTCTGAGGGCTGGTTCCTTATATTCTCGCACACGTTTCTCACGAAGCCCTTTCAATAGAGATGACTAGACGAAGGGGCTCAAGTGGGCGTAAGCATAGACAGTCATTGCATCAACTGCGGCAGATTCCAGGGATATAATGCGGAGTGCCGTGTACGCGGCGCAAGAGAGGTATGCCGGGATTAACTCGTTTCCGGCTCGTTGGTCACAGGTTCCGCCTAAGCTAAACGGCGGGCCGTTAGATGTTTGTCACAGTGAGCGGATTCAGTGCGCCGTGAGAGGTACCACAAGGGGGCAGCAGAGTTTGCCTGTTATCGGGAGTTACAGTGTTCTGTGTGATGTCACAGTATGTGAAAATAAATATGCGTAGGTGCAGAAAATCAAAGGGATAGTATGTTTGGTTTACAAACGTACGCATGTGTCTTCATTACTGGAGTCAAAGAAGAAAAGTTTGTGGCATCGCTCACTTTTGATTGTGCTTTAAAAGAGCAGCATGGCAGACCGCATGGGTCCCGCTGGAGTCCCGCAGAGCCCGAAGACCCAAAGACTCTACGACCGACTCCGCGGCCCGCTCCGCGGTGGAAAGAGTCTTATGAAGAGGTGCAGGCAGTGTTTCCTGGGCAATAGAAGTAGAAAGAGGACTCAGGCAATCAGGAAGCAATCCAGTAGTAAATTGAGGCAGACACAGAGCCAAAGACTCTGCGACCGACTCCGCGGCCCACTCTGCGGTGGAAAGAGTCTTATGAAGAGGTGCAGGCTGGGTTTCCTGGGCAATGGAAGTAGAAAGAGGACTCAGGCAATCAGGAAGCAATCCAGTAGTAAGTTGAGGCAGACACAGACCCAAAGACTCTGCGACCGACTAGGCGGCCCGCTCCGCGGTGGAAAGAGTCTTATGAAGAGGTGCAGGCTGGGTTTCCTGGGCAATGGAAGTAGAAAGAGGACTCGGGCAATCAGGAAGCAATCCAGTAGTAAGTTGAGGCAGACACAGACCCAAAGACTCTGCGACCGACTCCGCGACCGACTATTGTAGTTTTGATATCATGTATCCTCTTTCTCATATCCAAATTCTTCTGTTGTTTGAGATTCAAACGGATGCTTACCTTAAGTTTTCGTTTTTTTAAAACTTTATTTAGTACAGGGGGGTGTGGTCTGGAGCACCCACGATGCGGATGCTCCTCTAATGGCCTCTGTGGGACGCCCGTTGCCTCGTGGAGTTGAGGCGGCTATAATGCAAGACCGACGGAGATGAACTCAACCGAGGCTCCATAAGAGCCTGGAGCGGGGGTGGCTGCACTTCTGGGGGCCACGGAGGCGCGGCGGCAAAGATAGGAGGCGATATCTCCCGCCCACCTCTCTCATCCCAAGATGGCGGACGGGCACTCCGAAGACTGCGGCTGCCTGAAGGCAGTGCGAGTGGGGCAGGGGCTACCGCCCCCCAAAGACATCTCCCTGATCCCCCGTCACTGCGGACCCCCTCTGCTCACGGCACCTAGCACTGGGGGTCCCCCCCCTCACTCGGGACCCTGCAGACGGTGGCAAACCCGCCGAAGGAGCGCCCCATGTGATCGACATAACCCTGCCCACACACTCACCTGTTTCCCGGACCGGTCTGCAGGAAGCCTGCCTTGAACCAACGGCAGCCGGGAGGACTCCCCCACATGACCTGCGCGGCACTGCCCGTGGCCCTGATTGCGCTCTGGATCGGTGAGGAGGTTCCGCGGGATCCCCACACACGGCCCTCACAGCCCCGCCTCCGCCTGTTGAAGACACGCCGGCCCGGAGTGCAGATAAGCAGAGTGGAGGGCTCCCGCTGCACTGAACCGCTCCAAGGCCCTTCCACTGGCATTCCGCCACAACAGCGGCAGATACTCCACCAGGCGGCCCACACCGAACCCCCACCGGTGGGGGGGACCCTTACCCCGCTTCCACAGCTCTCACCTCATTCAGAGACACACTCAAGCAAGCATAATAAAGGAGTAACCACCCGCTTGCCCTCCTGCAGCTCCATCTAGCTGTCCAAGGCCCCTACATTGTCCGAGGGGCAGGCTGTGGGCAGGAGTACGGGAGACAAGCATCATTACCAGGCCCCTAACGGCAACAAAAGAGGGGAGGCCTGGATACCAGCTGCAGCTTATCCACCTGACAGACGTGAAGATTTCCTGGGGCACCCCGGCCCACCCCCTATGATCCCTGCGCCACCGCCTGTGATTCTCGGGCCTTTGCGTTCCTCCTCGGGAAACGGTGTGCTTCGCCTTGGTTGACCGTAGCCGCCGTGCCTGCATCTGGCCCCCACTGTCTGAAAGCACCAGGCGCCACTGAAACCACCTCACCAACCACTCTCTGACCAGGGAAACAAGATGACTTAGCAATCCAAAGCCGGCAAGAATTCAGACATTGCAGCAATGCTGATGTCAGCTGACAAGCCCAAGAAATATGAACTTCCTGGCTCTAACCCTCAGAAGTCCCTAGAAGGCAGGAGTACACTTGCAACCAAAAGTGACATTCGGCATTCATGGCAGACATCAAATCCGAATTCAGAGCATGTATGTCTGAACTGTCCAGCAAACTAGAAAACACTGATCGGAGAGTGACAGATGCCGAGCAAAGATTGGGGGAGGTCGAGGACCGGACCCAGGATCAAGCTTCCACCCTGGCGGAGGTCCAGCGCTCAATTAGACTCCTCCAGGATAAATGTGAAATAGAGTTCAAACAAGAAGATTTGGAAAATAGGGCCTGAGGCAACAATTTACGCATCCGAGGGGTCCCAACCTCAGTCCCAGATAAGAACCTGGCGGAATATGTGGGGGATCTCTTCCAGATTCTTCTCCCAGACCTCGAAGTCACAGGATGCGCCCTCGTCGTGGAATAGAATCGGATACTCCACCAGATGTCATTACCAGAGTACATTTCTTCACGACAAAAGAAACCATTTTTGCGATCAGTCACACTCGCAATGAAATAACCTTTAAGGGCGCACCCATCCAAATCTACCAAGATCTATCCGTGCTTACCCTTCAGAGAAGACGATCGCTCCGACCCTTGGCTGCCTTCCTGCAAGACCAACAGATCCGTTATCGATGGCTCTTCCCCACGGCCCTGCAGTTCTCCTACAAAGGCACCCAGAGAAGGATTAGCCACCTGGAAGATGCCGAGAAAATTATGAACCCAGCCCCGCCTGGAGCTCAGTCGCCCCTGAATCCAGAGAACTCTACCGACACAGACCCCCCAATGTCTCCCAAAACCAAACCAAACTCCAGGTCAAGAGTCCCGAGGTTCAGAAGGCAGAAATAGCCTCACCCGAGGGAACCCCGTCATCCGTAGCAAACGAAAAGAAGCCCTGACGTTCGAGGCAGCGGGCCCCATCCCACGGCCTATGCCCGCTTCCGAGGTACAATCCATCTAAGTCCTTGGAAGGCCATACCTACAATTTCAGCCATGTTGGCTACGAACAGTTACTTGGCCACTTTGGCCAGGGGGGGTGCCGGACCCACAAATCTGCCACCCCCCCCCAGTTAAATCTCTGCCCCCCTGTTGGAGGCCAGAGCAAAAATTTCAAAGGCAGGGAGGAATGCGACCACAGAATTTAGGAGATGCCGGTTGACGCGTCTACATCTCACACCCCCTCTCCAGATACAGCGACACCGTCGCCTCTCACTCCAGATCATTCTACCCTAAAATCCGTCTCGCTCAATGTCAGAGGCCTAAATTCCCCAGCCAAACGCAAGTCGATATTGCAAAAACTTCAAGACGAAAACGCAGCGGTAGCCATGTTGCAGGAAAAGCATCTATTGCCAGCCGATTTCGGGCGCTTACACTCCCGTCTTTTCCCGAAACAGTTCTGCGCATCCGGGAACACCAAGAAAGGGGGCACTGCCGTTCTCTTTGGGAAGGGGCTAGATCCCCAAATACCTGACACAAAACTCTGCCCGGAGGGCCGATTTGTTGCTGTGAAATGCCTGCTACTCGGACAAATTTACTCCATTGTGTCAATATACGCCCGAACACAGCCCAAGCCGCTTTCTACGATGCCCTGTGCTCTACCCTTCCCTTGTTCTCGGAAGGCCAAGTCATCATTGGCAGGGACTTTAACGGAGTCCCGGATCCCAAAAAGGACAAATCCCATCCTCCGTCACCCGGAGATTTCACTTCGGCCCTAGCACTGCTACAGCTGTTCAGAACATTGGAGGTGGTAGAGGCATGGAGGGTTCTCCATCCCTCAGAAAAAGACTTCTCGTTCTACTCCTACGTCCATAGAACATTCTCCAGAATAGACCTCCTCTTGATTTCCCCCCAGATTCTCTCGTTCACCAATGATGTCACCACTGGCCCAAGGATTCTGTCAGATCACGGCCCGGTGACCCTAGAAATCCGGACACAGGAACCACCCCGCCCAGCCCAGCGTAGATGGACACTCTATGACCCAATCCTGAACGAGAAGCCGCTTAGGGACTCGATTGCAACCACGATCAAGAACTTTTTCCAGGAAAACCCCACAGCTTACACTTCTCCCCCTAACACCTGGGATGCCATGAAAGCGGTCGTACGTGGGGAGCTGATAGTTCTTCTTGGTTGCTCAACAGCCGCCCTTACCTTAAGTTTATAAGAAATGCTGCAAAGTAAATTTTTGATATTCAATCTTGGAAGTCCAAGTTCTCGTAATCACAAAATGGGACAGTAGCAGCATATTCTCTAGTTCTTTCCTACACTTATTCTATACATTCCTGGGCATAGCTATTTTCCCTAAATATATTACTATTTGTCCAGTCAATACCAGTTTGTACCCCATTTGAGGTCCAATGACTTAAAGTTGACATATGGGTCCAATACTGACCCAAAGACACAACCGTTAGAAAGAAATGTTCACTTAATTCGGTAGGGGCAACATACAAACTAGTACACAAAGTAAAAACCTGCATTGAAACAAAAATGGAATGTATCGTAGAGTTTACGTTGCACCTGCTCCATGTTGGTGTACTTAGTATATGCCCTGTCATATTGCTATTCACTTTTTGCAGACTCCTAGAGGTCAAAAACCTATCTTTACATTTCATACACTTTTAATAATGTTTTTTCCCAAAGTTTGTGGTACTTTTGGTATGACTTTGAAAAAAAACAGGAACTCTTTTAAGAGTTTGTGTTGATTCTCGTTGTTTAATAAATGTTACGTTTTAGTTTCTCAACTCCATGCATAAATACATTGTATAAAATGTTTGTTTTCAGATAATGATGTATATACCTTTGGCCTGGGTCAATTTGGACAGCTTGGACATGGCCCATTTATTTTTGAAACCTCTGAGCCAAAGATTGTGGAAGCTCTGAAGAAGCATAAAGTTGGTTTGATTTCCTGTGGCGAAAACCATACAGCTGTAGTTACAGGTAGGGACACAAATTCATGCATTTGTAAACTATTGTGGTTGCTAATGTGCTGGTCCCTTTTTTATTTTTGGATAAAAGATGATGAAGCCGCATTGGGGGAATCCAATTGCCATATCACTGCAGGTGATATTGATGTATTTGTGTAAAGGATACGGGCCTCAGCACGAGTTTGGCAATAACCCTTAAATGCAGCGGTAGCGCTATTACCGCCGCATTTAAGGGTCCGCCAGATCATGGCCTCGGCAGATTTCCACCCAGCTCTGAGCTGGGGGGAAATCTGCAGCAAAATTGCTGATTTTCAGTGCTATTACCGCTGGCAGGAAATCCGCCGGCGGTAATAGCGCAAATTTTCCCCATTTGGTGCAGTGTGGAATGAGGAATTCCCAAATGGGCCCAATGGGGAATGGGCACTAACCATTACGCCAAACCCATGATCCGGCGCTAAAAGCGCTGGGGGGTTTGGTGGTAGGGCTAATAACGCCCAACTTGTGATGAGGCCCACAGTGCTTTGTGTTTGCTGTTTCTTTCCCCTTGAACAGTCATTCCATCAGATTTTGCCCGATCCTGGTATAGCTTCAGGCACACCCTGCCACTCCATTAGTAACGCCACCTGTGGTTCCTTCTCCCCCAGACAGCCAGTTCAAATTCATAGAAAGAACTTACCCTGCGAAACTGATTTTAAACATACAAATCAGTCTGAGTAGTTTATCAGTCTCTGAACCATATGTTTGAAGGCCACGCTATTTTACTAAACCTCTATAATCCTCCTGCAATTGCATCTGAGAAAAACATGTCACTGTCTCAAACCTATTGACCCTGCCTTCCCTCGTTCTTTTAGCCTGGCTTCACTGGTTATCTTGTTTACCTCTCTTCCTTTTCCTGATTTCTCTTTGCTCCTCCTTGCCTGCTTCTTTTCTTCCTCCCATGACCCCTACTCTAACACCTGCTTACTTCACCTCCTTCCTCTCCTGTTTCTTTTTGGGTTTGGCTAGAGCAAGTTTTTGCTTGCTGCCAGATCTCATAAAGATACAAAGTGAGAGGAACCCTGGTGCTACTCTGATACTCAGACCTGTAGAACAAGTGCATCCTGGAAAAAAAACATTCTTGCAGAAACCATTTTATAGTTGCCATGAACTTTTTTGCTGTACTCCTACATCCCGTTCCCTTTCTTCAATAAAATGGGAGTTCCTGAAGCTGGGAATAGACTGAGCATGCACAGCAGTGAGCTCTTCCTTTTTAAGAATTTGCATGTGGTGGCTGGCATCACTTCCACGGCGCGGCCATGCCACCACCCCCAACATCCTTCCCCTCAGTTCTTTTCTCCATGACGGATGGGTGGAAGGCCTGTTGCAGCTTTCTTTGTTTTGTTTTCAGTGCTTTCGCCCGCTACTGTATTTGTGTTCTTTTTCCTGCTCACCTCTGCTCCTTTCTGTTTATGCTGGGTAAAACAGGGTTTTCTGTGTGCTTAGGGTGTGGCAGGTTCTTCTCGGCAGCAAATCCTCGCCCTCTTTGTTTAGAACGTTTATGCAGGGCCTCTTCAACGCTGAGATGCCTGCAAGATGTATGACAAACATTTACAGAAGTCACTGAAGCACCAGCTGATGAGGTGGAAAGAGATTTTCAAGACACTCCCACTTGATCATCTCAGGAGCTTCGTTGCTTCCAACAAGTTAAGTAAACAAGTAAACCTTTCTTTGCTTCGACAGCCCAACCAGGTGATTCCTTTTCAGGGATCGACCAGGTTAGGAGGGCCCACTTAGGGTCTGTTGTAGGAATCCGTTGTACATCTTGAGTTCGCTCTGAGGCCTTTGTGGAGGCGGTTACCATTGCATGCACCAAGTACCTTTCGGGATCTGTCACTGGACGTTGGTCTGACAGTACCTTGAGAAGGGTTCATTCTGATGATGCTGTCTCAGGGGGTTTATCGGCTTGTACCTGATAACTCGCCCCATTCACCCTTCACACCAAGTAATGGATCTTCACCCAAGGGACAGAGGCCAGTATTTGAGGCAGGTTCTGTGTGGTAATCGCCTTCAGGGCGAGCCAATGCTTCCACAGTCTCCATCTCCTTGCCTCAGCTTCGGGTCAAGATAGAACACTGTTCATCGGTGGTAATTGTCTGGGGCTCCGACACAGGCCTGTCACCAGCAGATGTTTTTCCAGTGTCTTCTAATGCAACGGGGGCTGGAGACTCTGACAGGTTCTTTCCTTCCGGAATCTCTGGTGCTTGCCCCATTTTCCCCATGGGTGGAGTGGTGCCGTAGTGTGAGGGGCTACTCTGCCCCATCACTCACGTTGCCATTTGTGCCACTTGCTCACGCAACCTCCTTTTGGTTAGAACCTAGCCAAATGCCCCTCATGTGCCAGCTCAACAAGATCAAACACTCTTTTATTGGCAATTTCTCTGGAAAAATTAGCAATATAGCCCCCAAAAGAACCTGTCTGGGAAGAGCTGCAACCATGCTCATGCCACAAGCAGCAGTGTCCAGATGGTGGTAGGAGGCCTCCATCATGTCTTGAGCCACTTGGCGAGCCTCAGACAAACTAGAGCAGAAACCCAGCTGATACTCTGTCGGGTATGCCAACCCGAGAATGGAGGAAGAAAGCAAAGCAAATATGCGCTGCTGTAGAAAATAAAAGCATAAATGCAATTTTACACTTTCATTTTCCTCACTGCTCAGTACAAAATGACCCCCCCCCCCTCCCTTCCCCCCCATTTAATTCATGTTACTCTTGAAAGGATTTTAGGACAACACAGGCTAGAGAGCTTCAAATTAAAGTGTGTATTGGTGTGGAAAGTATTGTCTTTTCAAAGCCAAATACTGTTTTTTGATTAATGTCGGGGCAGTAAGAAGCACAAAACTCATATTTTCGGTCTGGTTATCGTGATACACGCCTTCATCCACTTTTTAGATCTTGCTAGAAAGATAAATATCAGGGATGGGCCATGGCCAAGTCTGACAACCTTTTGAATTCACATATTGGAGAAGGGCACACTGGTTCCAGGCACATGTTCTCTGGTGCAGAATTGGAGCATCCTCATCCTAGTGAAAGCTCTGGTTTAGCAGCAGCCCTTTTAATAGAGCAAGTGTATCTGTCTAACTTGGTGATATGTTTGTGAATGATGCTTTTAAAAGTATGTTTTGTTTCCCTGCTTTGTGTGTTTTCCACTTGTGTGCTATATTACAATTTGATGTTTTTAAAGTATTTTTCTTAAGTGTGTCTGACAGAGTAGGACACAGAAAAGCTACATTTACAAAGCCAGTCAAGCAGCAGTGTGTTGTCTACTTTGGTGCTTCATTGCTGAAGGCCTACTTGTTGGAGCACCTCATAGTGTGAGCATGCTTCTTCTCAAAGGCTTAACAGCTTTTTCTCTCAATTCTATACTACTTTATGCATGCACATTTGAGTGGTTATGTGCAGTGGGACTCAAACATACATCCATATACAATCCTTTAGTGTAGTCGCTGAATTGAGTGTTCTGTAGTTATTCATGAGACATCTGAATTACTATCAGAAACTGTGCTATTTATCAGAGGATGGATACAAAAAATTCAGAATCGTAACGTTGATAGATATCTTCCAGTGCAGCTTTTTTCTGAAACTTTGAGCAGGGGGAGTGGTCTAGCTCGGCGCCAAGCACCTTGCACAGTCTCTCCTTGACCCCGGACGGGACAGTACTGCCCTACAAGTAAAACCAACCAGGCCTCATGACCTTGTCGGGGCTTATTGTGCATTCAGCAGTCCTCAGTGGTGTTCAATTCAGCAGGGGAGTGGCACCTTCCATGGTGTTTGGTGCAGCGGGTGGCTCGGGCTCGTAGCCTTCGGTTTGCTCTTGCCCATCGTTTTGGGTCGCCCGTATAGCACGGCCTGTCGTTTGGTCCGACACCAGTGCTGCATCCTCAGGCATCCTCCCGCATCATGGCAACTAAAACTCCCAACAGTTGGTGTGGCACGACATGAAATGCCAGTGCACGCACACCATGACTCGCTCCCCAGAAGTCGCAGCATGAAAAGAACAAGCAAGAAAGAAGCCAATCTCCTGAACTGTTTCCTACAATGAGTGGCAATCTGGCTTCCATTGATCCAGTCTTTTTGGGTTTCCTGACCTTCACTATGTTTTCTTTGGATTGGCTTGCTATCTCCATCAGTCTTGACTTTGCCTTATTCCCTTACGGACCTGTTTCATGTGTTTTGACTTGCTATTGGATTTTCTTTGCCTATTACGTCATTTTGGAGTTTTGCCATCACTGGATTTGACATGGTTTTGCTTCATGACAGTTATTGCTTACGGATTTCCCTGAACTGTGATGTTTCCTTTTCGATGTCTATGCGCATAGATCCATGGTAATTAGTCTTTGGAATACCTCCTGGATCTGCCCCACTTCTCCTCTAGTTTCCATCCTCGTGCCATCCGGGTCAGGCCCTTGTAGTTCACTGCTGAAATCCACGTTAGGCAGGCACCTCTGACCTATGGACTTACAACACCTAGTAGGAATACACATAGGTGCATCAGCCATTTACCATCCCGAATCAGGTGGGAGTGGCACAAAAGGAAGGCGGGATGTTCTTTTCATGTTTGCTTGTGTCCGTAACAGAGTTCTCTTTCTTGCTTTTCCTTCCTCTGTAGTGCGTGCGGATTATTCGTGTGTTCCTGCCTTTTCACCTGAGCCCATGTCTCCCACAGTTAGATTCAGATTCTGCAGGCAGCTCTCAGGAGGAAAGTCTCCCCGGAGTGGAGACCACTGCCCTCTGTATTTTCTACAGAAGGACAGTGGCATTTGCAGAGACGTCACAGTGGCTGACAGACCTCTGTTCCTTTTTTTTTGTTCATGTGTTCTGCAGGCTGATTTCTAAGGAACGATCCATAAAATAGATGTTTTTGCTGAGCCATCATTCCTGCTCCCAAGACCTTCAATTTAAAGGCTGCAGGGACGCAACGCTAAGATGTCCTTTATCGTCCCGCACAGTACATGTGTGGTGGCTCGGGGTGGATTGTGACATCGATCAATGCATTTCCTTTCGGTCACTAAACCCAATTGCCCTTAGAAAATGCAGTGAAAAAATTGCCAGTAGGACCCACTCTAATTCCCCATTTCAACAGAGCCCCTCGGAGTTGTACTCCCGTAAAGTAAGAGAGGAAGAAGAACAAAAAGGCCAGGAAAAGATCTGACTTTCCTAGTGAATCACATCATTCTTCCGGGTCTTCTTCGCTTAAGAAGCACAGATCCAGGTGGGATGAGAGCAGGGACTCCTGCCACTCTGAGGGTGGGAAGGCATACGTTCTGTGAAACACTTGTGTATAGGCGCGTTACAAATGCCATATCATATCATATCAATCGTGCTTCCAAGAAGAATGGGGGGAATTAAAATAGTAAAATATTGGAAAGGCCTTGATGGGGATGGCTTCGGTCTTGAAGTCCACAGCAGCATCAAAACCCCCTGAGCCTATTCCGACCAGCAGGAGTGTCCAAGAAGACAGTAGTTGCACACTCCCTAGTTTGGCCCCCTCGCGCTTCGACAAATGACTATTTGTTCATGTCAAAACTCTCCTCCTTTTGGTCCTCATCTCAAATCCAGAGCGCTCATACCCAGAACTTCTATTGACATTACAGGAATTTGGTAACTTCTCTAATTATAAAGTAATTGTCACAAAGACTCTTATTTTTCCAATTTCCCTTTCATGTCATAGGGGGTTATTTGATGTGGACCGACAAGTGGGGGCTAATATTGGGCCTTAAATATTTGGGTATTCAAGTCAATAGAGATATTGAGTTTCTGCTTGTAAATAATATGCACCTGTAAATTGCAGAATTAGATGGACTCTGCTGTAAATTGGTGAAATTAAAACTGACTCTATGGGGTAAAGTTAACATAGTGAAGATGCCCTTGCTCCCAAAACTATTCTATGTTTTTAGTATGCTGCCTCTACCACTTTCAAATAATCTACTATTGAGTATTAATAAAGTCCTTGAATACATTTGTGGGAGCGGGGGGAGGTCATGCCCGAATCCCAAAGGATGTCCTTCAAAGCCTAGTGCATATAGGTGGTTTTGGTTATCGCGACATACAATATGACTACACTGCATTTACGTTACATACATTGCACCATCGGTTGTCGGATGACCAACTCAACTGTGCAGGCTGCATTAAAATTGAGAAGGAGTCTGTCTCGCCCACACCCGTAGATATTATTTTGTTCGCGGACAAAAGGTTGCCGGTTGGTACGACTCCACCTTTTATAGTACATGTTGTGCTACAATGGTGTAAATGTAATGAGATTCGAGATGAGAAATATCTTCTGTGTGCAGACTCTAGCTTGTGGAAAAACCCGGCTGTGAAACAGGGTAACTATGTTTTATTGTGGATTTCATGGCAAAAAGCAGGTATATGGAGAATTGGACAGGTCCATGATGTGGTTGACTTTGAGTTCTTGTGCGTTAAATTTAAGCTGAAAGCAATTGAAATCTGTCATTATAATGTTCTGTGGGAGCTCGCTGTACTTTTTTCACCAAGGAATGCTACAATGCACGCTCAGCCTGCAATTTTGCTCCTCTCCAAGACCATGGGCCTCATTACGAGGTTGGAGGTAGCCATGGCGCTATTAGCGCCATGGCTGCCTCCAAAATCGTTCCAACTCCGGTCTGGTGGATGGAGCAATTATCGGTCCATTCCGAGGTCGGCGGGACCGGTAATTCCCCATTCACCAGAGCCATTCCCATTTGAGCCCCCATAGGGGTCAATGGGAAGGGGGAAGGCGGCAATAACGGTACCGCAATTTGCGGAACCGTTATTGGCCCCGGCATCCCTTTGCGGGTCCCGTCTTTAACGCCTGGTAAAACCAGGCGTTAAGGAAGGACCCGCAAAGGGAACTCGTAGTAGGGCGGTAAGGGATTACCGGCACCGGTGCCCTTACCAGTGCCAGTAATCCCTTACCGCCCACCTCGTAATGAGGCCCCATGCCTCTATCTGCATCTACGTTATACTAATTAGTTACACCTTCTACGTCTCGGTTAACAGCGCAATGTGGTAGAGGAAATTGGGATTCGGATTTGGGTTGCTTTTTGTCGGATATTGAATGGAACCGCATATGTGCAGGTCCAATTAAATACAATGTTGATTTGGAACTGAGGTATACGCAACAACGGATTAATCATTACCTGTACTGGTCTCCTTGGAAGATGATATTGTGTAAATTGTGTAATGGGGATGTTTGTTGGAACTGTAAAAGAGGTGGGCACCATGTTCCATATGTTGTGGTTGTGTAGAAAGATCCAATTATTCTGGGATGGTGTTTTCCAGAGAATAGACCTGGTTTTGGGTCTATCTCTTCCAAGAGACCCACTTCTTGGTGTGTTGAGCTTATTTCCTTCAAATAATGTATTGTCTAGCAGTAAACTGTTCTGTACATATAGAGCCCTTCTTCTTGCTAAGAGACATATTCTGACATTTTGGAAAAGCAACACTTCCCTCAGTGTTGATGATTGGTTGCAGAGTTTGTCTCTACTGTCTAGGAGAGAAAGTGTCCTTTAACGCTAAAGATCAACATACATATGACATGATCGGGGAATATTTAATGACCTTTATGCTTAGTTATTTTACTGACATTCTAGGGGTTTTGTTTTTATTCTCTTAATTTTGTAATTTTCTTTTACTTTATTTTTATTTATTCTTATTCTCTCTTCATTTGTATTTTCTCACTTTTATTCACCTCACATCCCACCTTTTCTCTGTCATTTCCTTTGAAGATTGGACTGTTATGATGCATTTGAATAAGTTAGAATTATTGTATTTTGACTTACTGTTTATGCAAGCGTTAAATGAATAAATACAACTAAGAGAAAAAAAATACCCTGCTCCAATGTGTCTTCCCCGATTGCGCTCGATTCAGCTTTGGTCTTTAAGCTGCAGTTGGTCGAAAGCTCTGCCCGTGAGTCTAAGGCCCAATATTTTTAATCCATGCAAGCAATCTACATTGGCAAAGGTGATGTTGTCTCCCATAGGTTAGGGCCCTTCTGGTTACCCTGTCAGACTTCTTTGTCAGAATTTATGGTGGATGAAGCAGACATTCTGAACTTGGGAGCAGATTTGCAAGAAACAAGTGCATTACAGAAGTCTCCAGATTTGGAGAAGTAATGTAAATCTTCATATGAAGCTGTCATCCGCCAGGCCGGCCGCAGCCGAGATTGGCGGTTGCTTCCCCGTTGGAGCTGGAGACGCGGAGGTAGGGTTTAGTCCCTTCTTTGGTTCCGCGTCTCCAGCGATGCAGCGCAGCGCGGCCAGTCGTATTTAAGGCCCCGCCTTCCGGCACGACGCTGCGTCGCAACCCTCCTTTGGATGTTTTCCTGCTTCCGGGTTAACACGCTTGTTGTTTCTGTCCTCCGGCTTCGTCTTTCTTACGGAAACTTTCCTTACCTGTGCTGGTCGGTGTTTCTGCTTCCCGCTTTCCTCTCTGGATTCTCGCAGTTGGCACCTTCCTTCCAGGGCTCTGTAGGTCCTCCTCTCTCCCTCTCCGCTGCGGCTCCTGCCGCTTGTTTCCTTTTTTCTCCTCCTCTCTCCATTCTTCTCCCCTCTCCTTTCCTGGCCTCTCAGCTTATCCTGGAGGCTTCTGCCTCTTCCAGCGGTACCATTTCCAGGTCCAGCCTTCCTTCCTGCCTCGCATTGGTCGTATCTCCCCGGACTCTGCTACTCCTGCACTCCTGGCATCTGGACGCTCCCTCCGCTACAGACACTGTGCTCTGCCTCGGATTTGACCTTTGCCAACGGTCCACACTGACATCTGGATTGAAGAGTTTCATGGCTCTACTACAGAGTTTTTTCCCCTTTGGGGGTTTTTCCCTGATTTCTGGCTTGGTTCCGGAAGGGAGTCACGGGACAGCTGTCTAAACAGCCGTCACTGTGGCTTCCCTCCGTGACAAGCACTATCTTCCCAAGAAATAGAAGGACTATCTAGCGAGGCGGCAGCTGCAAGAGCTCGACACTTCTAGCAGCTCAGGTGAGGAGAGTGTGTGTACTGGGGAGGCCGAGGTCGGGGTGCATACTAGGTCACAGATTGCAATGCCAAAAGGAATCACGATGTCGGCGGAGGATCAAGTCCAAGAGTTATGGAAGGCGTTCCAAGCAATGTCTCAGGAGCTACAAGGGGTAAAAACCGAGAACGCTCTGCTAAAACAGATGGTCTCCGCTAGAGAACCCGCTCCCCCGGAATTGCCATCCATGGCACTATCCTCCGGAAAATTTGACGGCTCTCCCAAGAACCTTCTGCCCTCGCACTTCTGCCACTGATCAAGCCCGAGTGGGCTTTCTGATTTCGAATATGACAGGAAACGCACTATCCTGGGCTACTCTGCTAGTGTAACGCTCACCTGGCTCCCACGGAGGCGCAGGCGTGGCTGGGACTGCTGTGACCTCTTCTGCAGAGATGCGTAAGACCCGGAAGATGGACTGGACTGGATTCCCCAACCTGGCTTTTCTGGCTCGGAGGAATATCCCACTGTGTGTGAAAAGGAAGGGTTAATAGTCTGCGGGTGATGTTCCGACCTCCCACTTCCCTTCTCTCCCTCCGTGAAACCCTTTTGGGATTCCCTGCGAAGACTCACCTTAGGGTCCAAAATGACAAGCTCTCCATCCTGCTTCTGATGCAGGGGCGCGTTGTGATTCCAGTTACTTCACTGGATTGATGAGTTTAAACTAGTTTGTCCATTCCCGTCGTACCGCAAATGTTTATGGCAAGTTTGGGTTTATATTCACTCATCGGTTCTTTTCTTTCGCAGGTGCTGGAGAAGATTCCGGGCTGCAGGCGATTTGGATGAAGCCAAATTCTGGTAAGAATTCCGATGAGAGATTCCTTTGCAGTTTTAAGTATCTCCTTTAATGTCCAATGTCTTTTTCCCCATAGGGGCCGGGGTACGGCAATGCCGGAGGTAAGGCGCCGACCCGAAAAGAGCTGCTGTGTCTCTTGCAAATGGGTAAGTCTTGAGTGAGCGTATTGCTAATGTTCTCACATGCTCTCACTAATACAATGTCTGTTTCTTTTCCCCTTAGGGGCCGGGGTGCTGAGATGCCGAAGGTATGGCACAAACCCGAAGGCGGAGAGGGAATTGAACCACAGGTAAGTTCTACTTAGATTCGTGTTTCCCTTCTCACCTCTCTTTCTCCTTCCTTCCAATAGGTGCTGGATGGCAGTGGAAACTCGGAATGGACGTCGCATGACTCGAAAACGCCACGTGCAGGTGAGTGAAATGCAGCGTGCTGCGCGCGATGCGCGTTTAAAATGTTTGCCTTCTTTGCAGGATCGTCGCCGTGCAGAATCCGGAGTGCAGATGTATCAGGTAAGGTTCTTGTTTTCACCTGTTCTCTTCCCTTTTCTTCTTTAGGTGTTTCCAGGATGCTGGCAGGCATGATGGAGGACCAAGGCAGCAGCAGGCACGGTGAGCGTCCAGCTGCTAAGTGCAGAACAACGCGAAGCGTGGACTGCTGCTTGGGTGTGGCTTAAATAGCCTTTCAAGTAGTTCCAGGTATGTATACTTCCCCCAGAAATATGTATTCCTCCACCGGTCACACCCTAGAGATCAAGTAGTCCTTAGAAAAATAGTTCCTTCCAGTCTTGGAAGTTGCAGCATGGTCTGCACAGGTAAGTTTACACCAAGCACTACTCCCAACCTACTTCTGTATGAGCCTGGCGCCGATGGCGCCAGGATTGATGTCCGCTATGAGCCTGACGCCAACGGCGCCAGGACTGAGTCCAAAGGGCCCCCATCTGGGGCTGCTGGGACTTCCCTTGAATGCATGGTGTCTGTCTCTGAGGGTGCCGGGCCTGGTTTGGCTCATTGGAGGCAGGCATCATGACAGTACCTCCCCCCAAGGCCCCTCCCAAGGGTGTCCAACCTGGAGGCCTCGGTTTATTTGGGAACTTCCAGTGAAAATTCTGTATTAGTCGAGGTGCATGTACATTCTCACTTGGTTCCCAAGATCTTTCCTGAGGTCCATATCCTTTCCAATCAATCAGATAAAAGAGTTTTGACTTGCACATCTTAGAATCCAATATGTCCTTAACTTCGAATTCCAATTCCCCATCTATTGGAATGGGTTCTGGTGGTTTGCATAACCTGGTTCCGGGTGGTACTGGTTTCAACAGTGATACGTGAAAAACGGGATGGATTTGCATATTAGGTGGCAGATCGAGTTTGAAGGCTACCGGGTTAATGATAGCTTTGATTGGATAAGGCCCTATATATCTTGGGTTAAAAGTTCGAGGACCTTTAAGCGGTAAATGTCTAGTTGCAAGCCACACTTGGTCTCCTACTTTGTAAGGAGGTACTTTACTTCGATGTAAATCAGCATTTTCCTTGTACCTTTCTTTGGCTTGTTGTAAATGAGTCTTTGCTTCCTTGAAGGCTTGGGTTATTGTGGCATGTAAATGATCCACGGCGGGCATTTCAAGGCTTTAAGGGGATTCAAGGTCCGAAGTCCTGGGATGATGGCCGAATAGGGTATAGAAAGGAGTCTGACCCGTTCCAGAATGCACAGAATTGTTGTACGCGTATTCGGCAATCCATAGAATGTCCTTCCAATTACCCTCAGATTGAGGTAACATACACCGCAGATACTGTTCCAGGGTCTGGTTTGTTCTTTCGGTTTGACCATCGGTTTGAGGATGGTGGCTGGTGGATAATCGCACATCAACTTGGGCCATTTGGCAACACCTTTTCCAGAAATGAGAAATAAATTGACTTCCCCGATCAGAAACCAATATGGATGGGAAGCCATGTAAACGAACAACATTTTCAAGAAATTCCTTTGCTAAGGTGGGGGCTGAAGGCAACCCCTTCAATGGGATAAAATGAGCCATCTTGGAGAAGAGGTCTACAATCACCAGGATAGTATTATACCCATGACTAGGAGGCAGGTCAGTTATAAAGTCCATCGATAAGGTGTGCCACGGTGCCGGAGGGATGTCCAGGGGCCGTAAAGGACCGGCTGGTTTTTGCTTCTGACTTTTATTTTGGGCGCACACTCCGCAGGTCATCACAAAGGATTTAATATCCTTTCGCCAGGATGGCCACCAGAAATGCCGTTTGATCTTTTCCTCTGTTTTAGCGATGCCCGGGTGTCCTTCCATTAGTGTATCATGATAATGTGCTATAACGAGTTCTTGCAATTCCTTGTGAGGCAGAAATAACCGCCCTTGGAAATAGGGTAAATCATTATTAATGGAATAGTTTGAGCCTTTCTGGCTCTATTCTTGTAAAGCTGTAGCGTCGAAAAGCAATTTAACTCTACCTTGAACATCCTCAATAGTTTGAGAAGAGATTACACCCAAAATCCTCTGTTCGGGAATAATCGGAACTGGCTCTAGGCTTGAGGCAATGTCACCCATTCCAATTCGAGATAGAGCGTCTGCCTTGCCATTCTTGCAACCCGGGCGATATGTGATTATAAAGTCAAATTCTGCAAAGAACAGAGCCCAACGGAGTTGACGAGAAGATTGAGCTTTGGCCGTTTTCAAGTATTGCAAGTTCCTGTGATCTGTAATCACTGTAACGGTGTGTCTTGCGCTGAGCAGGTAGTGACGCCAAGCTTTGAAAGCGGACTTAATAGCCAACAGTTCCTTGTCTGTGATTCCGTAGTTCACTTCAGCAGCCGAGAATTTCCTGGACCAAAAGGCTACGGGATGTAGTTGATTTGAAACTGGATCCCTTTGAGAAAGGACAGCCCCCATGGCTAAACTAGAAGCGTCGGTTTGCACAACGTTACGGAGGTCCGGACGAGGATGTTTTAACACAGGTGCGGAGGTGAATTTGGTTTTTAGTTCCTGAAAGGCTTGTTCTGCCTCCTTAGACCACTCGGAGCGTCTGTTTTTTCGTAGGAGCGCCGTGATGGGTTGAACCACTCGAGAAAATTCCGGGATAAACCTTCTGTAAAAATTGGCAAAACCTAGCATACTTTGAACTCCTTTGACAGAACTAGGAGACGGCCATTTGAGGATCGCATCCACTTTCCGTGAGTCCATTCCGACTCCTTTAGATATTAGGACGAATCCGAGAAACTCAACTTCCGTAACATGAAAAAGGCATTTTTCAAGTTTTGCAAACAGTTTGTGCTGGCGCAGTTTCTCCAAGACAGTTCTAACATGTTTTCGGTGATCGGATTCCGAGGAGGAGTACACCAGGATGTCGTCAATATATACAATGACACAAACATCGATGAGTTCTCGAAAAACGTCATTCATAAAATATTGAAAGGCAGCAGGTGCATTGCACAACCCGAAAGGCATTACCTGGTACTCAAAGAGTCCATATTTGGTGCGGAAGGCAGTTTTCCATTCGTCGCCTTCTCTGACGCGCACCAGGTGGTAAGCTCCCCTTAAATCTAACTTAGTATAGATACAAGCATCTTTTACCTGGTCAAGGAGTTCAGGGATCAAGGGCAGAGGATAACGATTCTTGACCGTTATCTGATTTAAGGCGCGGTAGTCAATGCAAGTTCTAAGGTCGCCTTCTTTTTTCGGTACGAAGAATAGAGCTGAGGAAGCAGGTGACTTTGACGGGCGAATAAAACCATTGGCAAGGTACTGATCCAAATACTGTCGCAAATGAAGGTTCTCCGGTTCAGTAAGGGCATAGATTCTACTACAAGGCGGTTGAGCATTGGGTACCAGGTCGATCTGACAATCATATGGCCGGTGAGGAGGTAAGGTGTTGGCCTGTTCCTTTTGGAAGACGTCTTGAAAGTCTTGATACTCAAAAGGTAATGGTACTGTTTTGGAGTTTACTGAGGCTAGACCCATCTGTGGATTTCTGGATAACACTTTTGTGCACAATCAGGGAAGGTTATGCTCTTTGCTCGCCAGTCAATTCGAGGATTATGTGTTTCTAACCAAGGGATCCCTAAGATTACCTGAAATTGTGGAGCCTTGATTACGTCAAACACTATGGTTTCCCGATGGCCATCTTGGCCAACCAGTGTCATTTCCGTGGTAGAGTGTGTTACCGGCCCGGAGGCAATTTCGGTTCCATCAACCGTGGTAATGACATCCTTGGTGGTTTTTGGACGGAGAGGGAGACCAATCCTGGAAGCCAATTCAAGGTCAACATAATTTCCAATAGCCCCACTGTCGAGGTAGGCTTTTATTCCGTGCAACCGCTGAGGCTGTTTTGGATCTATGAGGACCATAGGCATGATGAAATGCGAGGTCAAAGAGTCTGTCTTCACGCTCGGCAAGCGGACCTCTACGCTTGTCGGGCTTGGTCGTTTCCCGAATCAGGTTCTGGAAGATTACTGTCTGTGGCTCCAACCACCTTCTTAGGTGGTTTTACCGGGCAATCCCGCAGGAAGTGTCCAGAAGCTCCACAGTAAAGACAATTGTTTTTGTCTTCTTCTTTCTCGTTCTTTCTGAGTTAGTGGTCCTTTAATTCCCCCAATTTGCATTGGCTCTGAAGCGTCGGTACCTTTGGGGCTTGTGTGGGTTTTGATCAGAACTCGGGTTTCAAATCTGGACCGATCCGCTTTTCTATTCTGGAGTCTATGATCAAGTTGGACCACTAAGTCAATGTATTCTGCGCAGAGTTGAGGCGGGTTCACTATTTGAGCAAGAACGTCTTTTAGTTCTCCACGCAGACCTCGGTGGAATAATGTAATTCTTTTATTCTCAGGCCACCCAGTCTCTACGACCAATCTGTTAAATGTGGCTATATAAGATAGGAGATCTTGGTTTCCTTGCCGCAAGGACAGAAGTTCGTTATCCAAGGCCTCACCCTGAGCGTGTCGAGCGAATAATCTTTCCATGCTTGCCTGGAAGCCTTGAAAGTCCTGAAGGATTGGGTCGTCTTGATTTACCAACGTAATCGACCAATCGGCAGCACTGCCGCTGAGATAAGATAGCACAAAAGCCACCTTGGTTTGGTCATTAGGGAAGGCCCCAGGTCTGCATATGAAATGTAAACGACATTGATTCATGAAAACGGCGTATTTCTCGGGATCCCCAGTAAAACGCTCAGGGGGGGCCAGAGGCATATTTCCTGGCAGGTTAATTTGCACCGGGTTGGTTGAAACCATCGGAGTGGAATTCATCCCGGAGCCGGGTAAAGGCGTTTGTCCTGCCTGACTCTGCAAAAGCTGTTTAGCCAAATCATCAGTTCGTTCTTTGGATAAGATTAGTTCCCTTCTAAGGGCGTTAGTTTCCTGGCGGGCGGCATGCACTTCTGCCCGTAATTCCCCCAATAATTGGGCCAGTTGGTCTGTCTCGGAAGTCTCCATGGCGCCTGGGTGGGAAATTATGGGTAGGCTTTGCGTTCTGTGACGCTCACCTGGCTCCCACGGAGGCGCGGGCGTGGCTGGGACTGCTGTGACCTCTTCTGCAGGGATGCGTAAGACCCGGAAGATGGACTGGACTGGATTCCCCAACCTGGCTTTTCTGGCTCGGAGGAATATCCCACTGTGTGTGAAAAGGAAGGGTTAATAGTCTGCGGGTGATGTTCCGACCTCCCACTTCCCTTCTCTCCCTCCGTGAAACCCTTTTGGGATTCCCTGCGAAGACTCACCTTAGGGACCAAAATGACGAGCTCTCCATCCTGCTTCTGATGCAGGGGCGCGTTGTGATTCCAGTTACTTCACTGGATTGATGAGTTTAAACTAGTTTGTCCATTCCTGTCGTACCGCAAATGTTTATGGCAAGTTTGGGTTTATATTCACTCATCTGTTCTTTTTTTTCGCAGGTGCTGGAGAAGATTCCGGGCTGCAGGCGATTTGGATGAAACCAAATTCTGGTAAGAATTCCGATGAGAGATTCCTTTGCAGTTTTAAGTATCTCCTTTAATGTCCAATGTCTTTTTCCCCATAGGGGCCGGGGTACGGCAATGCCGGAGGTAAGGCGCCGACCCGAAAAGAGCTGCTGTGTCTCTCTTGCAAATGGGTAAGTCTTGAGTGAGCGTATTGCTAATGTTCTCACATGCTCTCACTAATACAATGTCTGTTTCTTTTCCCCTTAGGGGTCGGGGTGCTGAGATGCCGAAGGTATGGCACAAACCCGAAGGCGGAGAGGGAATTGAACCACAGGTAAGTTCTACTTAGATGCGTGTTTCCCTTCTCACCTCTCTTTCTCCTTCCTTCCAATAGGTGCTGGATGGCGGTGGAAACTCCGGATGGACGTCGCAGGACTCGAAAAGGCCACGTGCAGGTGAGTGAAATGCAGGGTGCTGCGCGCGACGCGATGCGCGTTTAAAATGTTTGCCTTCTTTGCAGGATCGTTGCCGTGCAGAATCCGGAGTGCAGATGTATCAGGTAAGGTTCTTGTTTTCACCTGTTCTCTTCCCTTTTCTTCTTTAGGTGTTTCCAGGATTCTGGCAGGCGTGATGGAGGACCAAGGCAGGAGCAGGCACGGTGAGCGTCCAGCTGCTAAGTGCAGAACAACGCGAAGCGTGGACTGCTGCTTGGGTGTGGCTTAAATAGCCTTTCAAGTAGTTCCAGGTATGTATCATTCCCCCAGAAATATGTATTCCTCCACCGGTCACACCCTAGAGATCAAGTAGTCCTTAGAAAAATAGTTCCTTCCAGTCTTGGAAGTTGCAGCATGGTCTGCACAGGTAAGTTTACACCAAGCACTGCTCCCAACCTACTTCTGTATGAGCCTGGTGCCGATGGCGCCAGGATTGATGTCCCCTATGAGCCTGACGCCAACGGCGCCAGGACTGAGTCCAAAGGGCCCCCATCTGGGGCTGCTGGGACTTCCCTTGAATGCATGGTGTCTGTCTGAGGGTGCCGGGCCTGGTTTGGCTCCTTGGAGGCAGGCATCATGACAGCTAGTGACCAGTGGTAACGCCATCTTACAGGATTTCTCAGCGTTTCAGGATTTACTAAAACAGACATTTGAACGCCCGGAATTATCGTTTACTGCTTGTGAAGATTTGCTGGATGTCAAACAGGGCTCCCTGGATGTCTTGTCCTACATCTCAACCTTCAAAACATTGGCGGCTGGAGCAGGATGGGGCGAATCCGCACAATACGCCATCTTCAGAAGGGGTTTGAAGGAAGAAATTAAGGATGAGCTTGCGAGGTCCCCTCGTTCACCCACATTCGCGGATCTGCTTGCTGCGGCCCTACACATAGAATATCGCCTCCAAGAAAGGAGAGCTGAATGTCGCAAACAAAAAGGCCTTGGTGATCTTCCAGAACCCCTTGCATACTCTTCCCCTGGCCGTTCCACAGTCTCTCCAACGGATGAACCGATGCAGATCGGTACCACCCGAGCACCCCTGACCTCGGCTGAAAGACGTCGCAGACGGGAGAAAGGTCTATTTGCCTACTGTGGCTCGGACCAACACCTTCTTAAAGACTGCACAGAACTGCCAAGCAAGAGGTCGGGTAACGGTCCCCCTCCGCGTCAGTAGGGACAGACGACCGAGGGTCTCCAAACGTTTCTTCTCGTCCCTATGTCTCCCTCTCGGTTTCCTCACCCGAGTCGCAGGACGACTCCAGACTGATGGTGATTCCAGTACTTCTTGACTTGGACGGCCGACAAATTAAGACCCTAGCTCTACTGGATTGTGGTGCAGCGGGCAACTTCGTCGACATCCTGTGGGCAGACCGAGTGGGTCTACGCCGGATACAGCGGAAGGGGGGTCAGAAGGTTGAAGGTGTGGATGGGTCCCCATTATCCTCTGGCCCCATTACCCAAACCACAGAGGAGCTAGCCTGGACGATAGACCATCACAAGGAAGTCTTTCGTTTCAACATCATTAGGGCTGCCCACTTCCCTATCATCTTGGGTATCCCTTGGCTCTGCCGGCATAACCCCCGAATAAATTGGACTGAGAATCAGCTAAGTTTTGATTCTTCCTATTGTCGTAACCAATGTTTCTCACTGGAAAGTCGGGGAGACCTCCAACCGGTTAAGATCTCTTCCAACCATCACATAGGAGTTCATGCTTTACCCAAATTCTGTTCAGGATTCTCAGAGGTGTTTCAGGAATACATTCACGCTAAATTGCCGCCTCACCGACCAGAAGACTGTACCATAGACCTGGAAGCCAACGCTTTGGTGCCATTCGGACTGATGTTCTCTCTCACACAGACGGAGAGACAGGTTCTTCGGAATTACTTAGACACCAATTTGGAGAACGGTCTGATTCAACCCTCAAATTCACCGACTGGAGCACCACTATTCTTTATCAAGAAGAGAGACTCTACCGATCTCAGGCCCTGCATAGACTATCGGGGCCTAAACAAGGTTACTGTTCGTGATAGGTATCCCATGCCCCTCATCACGGACATCATTGAGGTGGTACAGGGAGCCAAAGTATTTACTAAGCTGGATCTCCGGAACGCCTACCATCTGCTGCGAGTCGCAGAAGGAGATGAGTGGAAAACCGCATTCCGGACCCCTCTAGGATTGTTGAAAGCTACATCTAGAAGTGTGCCCATTAGCCACGCTGTGAAAGCTGCATTTAGAAGTGCTACCAATAGCATCTGTGAAAGTTGATTATAGAAGTGTATCCAATAGACACCCTGGAAAGTCTCAAGTAGAAGTTTGCCCAATAGCCTCTCTGGAAAATTGAACTTAGAAATGTAGCCCAGTAGACGCTCTGTGAAAATTTGCATTTAGAAGTGTACCCAATAGCCTCCGCGAGTGTTACACTTAGAAGTGTGCCTAGTAGCCTCGCTGATAAACTGAATTTAGAAACGTTCCCAATAGCCTCTGTATGGAAAATTGTACTTAGAAGTTCGCCCGGTAGCCTCTCTGGGAAAGTGATTTTAGAAGTTTGCACATTGAAAGAGCATATAACCATTCTTACCACACCCCACGCTTACTCTCTCCTTTACATCACCACTCAACTAGAACACAGATACTATGACACCATTCGGTATAACTGTTCCCATACGAACATCCACCGCTTACTCCACATCATTCTATGTAAACACTGCTGGTCTCACACCCCAGCCAGGCGTTTTCCTCAGGCCTAACGCAGCCACATCCGTTCCGGATAAATCCTGCCAGAACGAACACATTCTCCTGATCTCTCAACCACCACACCTATCAATAAGAATCAGCTATTACATGTGTACCGCACGAGCTGCACACATATCCGGTGCACACACGCACCTTTTGACTCTCCCTACTCTCTCTACTGATCTGAACTTCGGTTCCCAAGGGCGTTCAACCTACCAGCGCCTTCAGACCATACCAATGGTATATAAGGCGCTATATAAGTGCAAAATAACAATAACAATAACAAATACCGAGTTATGCCGTTTGGATTGGTGAATGCCCCAGCGGCATTCCAGAGGTTTATGGACAGAATGTTTTCCGACATGCTCATGATATCGGTCATCATCTATCTGGATGACATTCTGGTGTTCTCCCCCAACATGACCAAACACATTGAGCAGGTCAGACTGGTACTAGAACGCCTTCGGAAGAATCATCTACTTGTTAAAGCCGAAAAATGCAGATTCGCTGAACCTTCTGTGCAATACCTGGGTTATGTCCTGTCTGAGAGAGGGATAGCCATGGACTAAAATAAGGTGAATGCCATACTGGATTGGCCAGCCCCCACTTCTGTCCGGGAAGTGCATCGGTTCTTAGGACTTGCAAACTACTATAGGAGATTCATCACAAACTTTTCGGAGGTGGTGTTTCCCATCACCAGATTGCTTAAAAAAGAAGCCTATCCTTTTTCTTGGTCCGCCGCGGCGGAGCAGAGTTTCTGCAGTCTCAAAAGCCTTTTATGCTCAGCCCTGATTCTGCAACATCCGGATCAGACACTACCATCCATTCTGGAGACGGACGCATCCGCCATAGCCATTGGGGCCGTGCTACTTCAGACCATTCAAGGAGTAGAACACCCGGTGGCCTACCTGTCTAAGACGCTCTCGCCCAGCCAACTCAACTACTCCGTTCTCGAAAAAGAGTTGCTTGCCATGAAGTTGGCCTGTGATGAATGGCGGCATCTCCTTATGGGGCAAGACACCCATTCCTAATTCGTACGGCTCACAAAAACCTGAAAGCTTTACAGGAGATGGAATGTTCGAACTCCAGACATGCAAGATAGGCATACCTGTTCTCGCAATACGATTTTCGGATCACCTATATTCCTGGGTCACTCAATCCTCTGGCTGATGCCTTGTCTTGCAAGTACTCCCACACCGAAAGAGCGGCAATCAAGGTCGAGCCCATGTTCCACAGGAATCAGATACTGGCCGCGGTGGGTTCCTTTCTCCAAGAGGTTAAGGCCACTGTCATGCAGAAGATACCCCATCTCTCCTTCCACTCCGATTCCCCTTTTCAAATGAAGGACATATGGGTGTTCTATAAGGGGAAGTGGTACATCCCAGAAGGTCCCCTACGCAACAAGGTGTTGAGATGGTGTCATGACTCCCGCATGGGAGGGCACAGAAGTGGCAACGGAACTCTTGAACTAATCTCAAGGTCGTTCCTCTGGCCCAATATCAGAAGGGAGGTGCTGGATTATGTTAAAACATGTCCCATTTGTGCCAGGACCAAATATGCCTCAGGCAAACCCCTCGGTCTCCTTACCCAAGTAGAGTTGCCAACTCGCCCGTGGGGACTCCTTTCCACTGATTTTATTGTGGATCTTCCCGAATCCGAAGCTTGTACCTGTATCATGGTAACGGTGGACGCCTTTTCTAAATTGGCTCATTTTTCCCCCTTAGCGGGTCTCCCCACCGCAACCAAGATGGCAGAGGTGTTTGCCCGAGACATTTTCAGATTACACGGGTTACCTGACAAAATAATCTCGGCTCGAGGAAGTCAGTATGTCTCAAAGTTCTGGTTGGCCTTGTGTACCCGACTGGGGATAGAAAGGGCTCTTTCTTCAGGTTTCCATCCGCAATCCAACGGCCAGACGGAGCGACTCAATGCAACTCTTGAGCAGTACCTGCGATGCTTCATTTCCAGACATCAGGACAATTGGGTCTCCCTACTTCCTACGGCTGAGTTTTCTTACAACAATTCCAAGCACTCTGCTACAAGTCTCTCTCCATTTTTTTTGTACCTACGGGGTCCATCCCAGATTCCTAATTTCGGAGGTGCCTCTGTTCTCGAATTCTCCGACGGCAGAAGAGGTTCTGAGGAATATTAAAGAGGCTCAGTCCGTCGCTTTGCGTAGCCTGGAAGACAGCAGACGACAGAATAAGGCTATTGCTGACAAACACCGCAGAGCGTGCCCGTCCTGGAAACCAGGGGACAAAGTGTGGTTGTCGACCAGGTTTCTTCCCAGGTGGACGAGACCTTCCAAACTTTCACCTCGCTTCCTGGGTCCCTTTTCTATTCTCTCTAGGGTTAATCCTGTGGCCTATCGCTTGAGACTCTCCCCGTCTCTTAAACGCATTCACCCTGTTTTTCATTCCTCTCTTCTCAAGGCCTACTTCCCTGATCCACATACCCGGACTCCCTTCCGGCAGTCTCCGGCTCCTGCCTCCACTCAGGAGGAGTACGAAGTTTCTGCCATCAGGGATTCTCGGTATAACTGGGGACGTTTGGAATATCTCCTGTCGTGGAAGGGGTACCCTGAGTTGGAGGACTCCTGGGAGCCAGCTTCACAGGTACATGCCCCTCACTTGCTTGCCAAATTCCATCGCCTCCACCCGGGGAAGCCGAGGTGGTTGCGATTTAGGGAGGGGCATACTGTCATCCGCCAGGCTGGCTGCAGCCGAGATTGGCGGTTGCTTCCCCGTTGGAGCTGGAGACGCGGAGGTAGGGTTTAGTCCCTTCTTTGTTTCCGCGTCTCCAGCAATGCAGCGCAGCGCGGCCGGTCGTATTTAAGGCCCCGCCTTCCGGCACGACGCTGCGTCGCAACCCTCCTTTGGATCTTTTCCTGCTTCCGGGTTAACACGCTTGTTGTTTCTGTCCTCTGGCTTCGGCTTTCTTACGGAAACTTTCCTTACCTGTGCTGGTCAGTGTTTCTGCTTCCCGCTTTCCTCTCTGGATTCTCGCAGTTGGCACCTTCCTTCCCTGCTACGCGGAGCAGGGCTCTGTAGGTCCTCCTCTCTCCCTCTCCGCTGCGGCTCCTGCCGCTTGTTTCCTTTTTTCTCCTCCTCTCTCCATTCTTCTCCCCTCTCCTTTCCTGGCCTCTCAGCTTATCCTGGAGGCTTCTGCCTCTTCCAGCGGTACCATTTCCAGGTCCAGCCTTCCTTCCTGCCTCGCATTGGTCGTATCTCCCCGGACTCTGCTACTCCTGCACTCCTGGCATCTGGACTCTCCCTTCGCTACAGACACTGTGCTCTGCCTCAGATTCAACCTTTGCCAACGGTCCACACTGACATCTGGATTGAAGAGTTTCACGGCTCTACTACAGGGTTTTTTCCCCTTTGGGTGTTTTTCCCTGATTTCTGGCTTGGTTCCGGAAGGGAGTCACGGGACAGCTGTCTAAACAGCCGTCACTGTGGCTTCCCTCCGTGACAAGCACTATCTTCCCAAGAAACAGAAGGACTATCTCGCGAGACGGCACCTGCAAGAGCTCGACACTTCTAGCAGCTCAGGTGAGGAGAGTGTGTGTGTACTGGGGAGGCCGAGGTCGGGGTGCATACTAGGTCACAGAAGCCCCCTAATCCAATATAGAAACAACGAGAAAGTGGTTGAGGCCCTAAGCCATCTGAATTAATCATACTGAATGAGAGGCCGTCTAAGCCTCTCATTTAGAGTGAGCTAACAGATTGGGGTACAGAGAAGGAAATAGTTCTGCTGTTCACCGCAACAATAGGTAACCCAATGCTTGTGGCAGACTCCTCCTTCCGCCCCTCCAGTCGACAAGGAAAATCAATAGAAACACAAACTGTCACCAGGGGGGGATAAGATTTTCCTGTTGAAATATCCTATGCCAGAGAGACTTGTGGTTCAGGGGGCAACAGCTAACCTTTAATATGCCTAATATTGGTGATATTTAAGCCATGTGCATCTTCTGGAAGGAGAAATCGGGAATTGTTTCCAGAACCTGATTTCACATAGGAAAGAGGCAGCATGCCTCTAAAAGTCTGTTTGGATGCAGCGGATTGTGTCAGGATGTTTTCGGGGACAGGGTTATGCACATTTTCATGACTGAGACCTTCGGTTTGGCACCTGATGTGTAGTCCAAGCTGCTTCATATGCCATTTGACTGGATCAATGTTTTTTCAGAAAAGAATAGTTTTCATTTCTTTCCATAGGATCAGCAGTAAGTCTTGCAAGACAGACAGACAGCGCTCTAGCATTAACCTACTCCCAACCCGACTATCCCACCCACGCATGCCCTCCAGATGTGCGCCAGATGACTGACCTCACAACGTCAAAAGGCATTTAATGCATACTATTCCCACCTTAACAAAAACAGTTTTGTTATCACTAGGGATTGGTCCATTATTTATGTCCATGACCACATGGTTTCACCTAACTAACCAGTTCTGGGTAAAATATGGCACAGATCACATGGTTCCGGTGGTGTCTTCCTCGGGCAAGAAGTGCACGCCTCTGCCCCCATTTCAACTTCCATTTCAAATGAAGACTCGTATGTGAAAATCAGTTCAAATGGGCAGGATTCATTGGCACTGAGCTGGCGGTCTTGTCGCAGTAATCTGGCGGAATGTCCAGAGTCAGCATTTTAATGTATTTATTTTGTACCATTCTATTTATTGAATACAAGTGTCAGTAGCCCGGAAGTACAATATGCCGAGTCAGAGCACGTCAACATGAGACATTAAGAGAACCGCCCCAACAGTCTTATCGCCACGTGGCATTCACAAGGAAGTCAAGGTGAGGTGCTTGGATCAGATTCAGGAGAGTCCTGTTGGGATCCCTTCTTAAGTAAATAGTTCTGATACGGACACCAAAAATCCTTCGGCTTCAAAGAGGGATGCATCATGCTTCTGTAGGAATCTTCAGTGCCATAGCAAAAAACCACTTCTCGCAGCCAAGTCCATGCCTGAGGCAGAGGTCCGCACCTCCAGGTCCCGGCAACTCCTCTTTTGGCCAGGAGAAGCAGCAGTCCAACCAGTTTCTTAGCATATGGAGAAATGTCTTTCGTGTAGCCCAAAGAGCTATCAGCGTTGAAGCCTCTACCTCCTCACCAGCCATTTCACTGATAATCTGAAAAACATTACCCCATAACTAAAGAACAGGCCCACATTCCCAGGCCAGATGAATAAAATAAGTCTGAGACATTCCGCAGCGCTCACATGCTGATGAAAGATTAGCATATATGTTTGTAGCTATATGGGAGTATAGTATGTCTGATGCAAACATTTTAAATGAATCAATGTGTAGCTGTTCAGGGTGACAAATTTAGTTTGCGCACAACAATACTGCCACACCTCATTTGTGAGTGACGGCTGCAAAGACCGCTCCCAAATGTTACCGTAATACCAGGAGTTCAAGCGTCCCTCGCCCTCCATTTAATAGCCTCATGTAGTATTGGGAAGGTTCGTGGCTGTGCCGGGAACGTGTCAAAGATCCCTTTGAGCATGGTACATAATCTGAAATATAATCTAAATTGGGGTTGTGGGATCGTTATGAGTAATGTGCGCTAGTTCCACTCTCGTATTATTCTCGATTTCACAAAGGTGGCAGCAAATACTCTCTTCCCTCAAACTTTCCACAATGTTTGATATCAGTATATACAGAAAAATTGAATGTGGGAAGGTGCCTTGCGCTCAAACCACAGAGTTCCTGGAAACAACTTCCTGTAAACAGCCGACACGTGTTTCGACCCAAAAGCAATGCTTCAGGCCGAAAGGTGGACCGTGCAGGCACTGTCCTGCAACACTTTCTGAGGGATTGATCCCTTTAAAACCAACACTGAAAAGGTGTTTGGGCTATTTTGAAGCCAGATTTTGGAGTTAAAGACACATTCTAGAATCTGTCAACAGTCAATAGATTATGAACATTGGCGCACCTGCTGCAGATGAATAATATATTAGATGGTGTTTAAAACCAGACTGCCATTAAAGTACATTTGGACATCAGTCAAGCTACTGGCTCAAGAGAGGGAGTCTAATAAGCAAGTGTGAGGCCTTGAAAACGACCTGGGGTCGAAACACGTGTCGGCTGTTTACTACATGAAGAATTAAAAGAGACATTACTTAACTGCATATTGGAGTTACTTTAAATTGTACTTGAGTTGTTTCCAGGAACTCTGGTTTTAGTGCAAGACACCTTCCCACATTCAATTTTTCTGTATAATCTGAAACATAGGATCACCTCTAATGGGGTCGACCCGCCTAGTGCCTTGAATTGATACAGGGTTAAAAATTGATTATTTGGAACAAGTCTGAAAAAGTGGCCAGTCCCAACCTCGGCATGCAACATGTGTACATCCTTTCACTAGTGAGAGCAATCCCAGGGATGTGAGCAATAGGAAAAAGTGGTGAATACAACTGTCCCGCCTCTAATTTAGCCCCAATAGGAGACCAGGCATTACATGTCGCTGCCACCACATTGATTTCCACTGCCCGCTAGGAGGTTCCCCTGAGAATTACAGATATGAGTGACTGTTATCTAGAATTTCCTTTTGGGGTTAATTCTCCCCACTTGTAAGTCCTCCAGCACCTTTTGCTGGACTCTTTGATTTTCTTATCAGTTCTTCTGAGTGAGTGGGAACCTTTTTCCACACCCACCCAGTCTTTCACCTTTTTCAACCCTTCTCGTAGTATTTTTTTGGAGTTATACTTTCCTCCAACTTTTAAGGCATCTGCTGTGTATTATTGCAGCGTACAGCACTTTCTGTGCAGTGTGGCTGGGACCTCCCTGAGCTGCCCTTTTTATTTTCCTTGTGATAACAGCCGTTAACAAGGACAGGGGGGACACCACTTTTATCCTACCTGACTTTTTTTATTTTGTGGAATCAGCTCACCCCACCTTATCTGGAGCGATGAGGGAACACATTGTATCCCTTTTCTCACTTCTCCTGTAACGTTCTAGTTACAGTGACTAGCTCATTTTAGTGACTGGTGGAAGTGTATGTTTTCTACCGATTTCTGTGAATTTTACACGAAGGCTGCTGAGAAAGCCTGCCAAGGCTCTCTGCATGCCCGAAAGGACAGGAAGTGTGGGGGCGTGGTGACCGAAACTCCCCTGGTCTTTGTCGTTCAGTGTGTCTGCCTAGATCCAGTTTGAACTGGGAGGCTGGTTGTCCTTTTGGGAAAGCCAGACCCCAGATTTGCATGTAGGCTTGAATGGTCATTGGTGAATCCTGATGGTTTTCCTGCATAAAAGGCAAGGGTCCTGGAGCAGAAGGCAGAGTTGACAAATGGAAAAAATCCGAAGAAGGACGCCTGCAGACATTTCCAGTGACCGCCAGAGCTGACTGAGTGACCGTTGCAGCTCCAGCACTCTCTTCTGATCGACATGGAAGATCCAGACCAGACAACTTCCTTCTATAGACTGGTGGGCCTAACCAATCTCGAGACCACCTGCATTTTGAGCCATCCCTTGAAGAGCTGCGACCGTCATGGGCTGCAGCCCCCAATACCCTGGCATCTAGACTATTTTGCTTTGCATCTTCTCCTGAAGTGTGGTTTTGGCTGGAACTTCGTGGGCATTCTTCTGGGCCTACAGTGACTCTTTCCCACTCCTAGAAGTCTTCTCAGCCAAGGCGGTGACCGAGAAACGGAGATGAGTCTGCTGTGTGACAGCCGTCACTGAACCGAAGCCTATGTCAAATCCCGAAAAGCCAGTATTGTGAAGATAGCCTGCTGGGCATCCCATCCTAAGAAGCTGACCGTCTGCTCCCTCCAAAAGGTATTTCTTCAGCCTCCAGATGAAGAATCAAACGGGCACTGCTGTCGTCTCACCTTTGGACGACATTGTTGTTCTTCATCAGAATAGGTACTTTACAGGTGCTTACCTGGGTGCTTGCTGTGTTGAATCAGACTTCTCCCAAGCTTCCTGAGACACTTTGGGGTGGACAACCCAATAGTGTTCTCCAAGTTCTAAGGACCTCGGTCCTTTGGGCTAAATTTTTCCAGGGGGCCAGCTGACCTCCCTAAACCTTCTTTTAATTAAACATTTTACCTACTTGCAACCGTGAAGAATCCTGCTAACTTTCAGTGTCTGTCTTCCTTTGTTCTTACACCCACCGGCCTGTTCACCCAGTGTCCCAACTGATTTTGGGACTCTCATCCCCATATAGGGTTGGACTTTTTAAAGCAATGACTGACAAGATGTTATTTACCAGCATCCTTGTCGCATTACCTTTAATGTTAGTTAAAGAATTGATTTGCTAACTTGAATGCTACCCTGACTACTTGCCTGTGTATCATCTAAGATTCTACTATTGAACTATGCTGAACAAATGTCTGTGTAATAAGCTTACTTACCTGTAACTAGTATTGTGTTAGTGACCTTGGTGTTTATAATAAATAACTATATTTCGAGTGGATTGTGTCCTCCAACGTATTCCTCATCTTAGATGTATTCAATCCAGCTTTGCTGCTCTTCGGAAAAATGTATTCCAACCAGCTTTGCCGCTCTTCGGAAATTTTTTCGGCAGAGGGCGCCGATGTCGTTGAGTCGATGGTCCCTCGAAGGCCTCCATCGAGGGTGATGTCATCGGGTGTATAAGTAGCACGCGCAGCGCCCGTTGGCATCAGTTCCGTTTTTCCGCAGTATACGTTGCTTCGGACATTCGGCGCGCCTCGAGCACGGACCCGCATCGAGAGTGTTTGTGGTGCCTCAGAGAAGGCCACGACATGGAGGCCTGTACGAAGTGTCAATCGATGACGGGGAAGGCCTTGCGAGAGAGGCGAAGAAACAACGCCACAGGTCTCCCTCCACCTCGTCGTCAGACGAGTCGACAAAAAAGATGAAATGCCCCACGAAACATTTGTCTACCGAAGAGTGGGAAGCATTCATGGTCAAAATGATGGAGGTGTTTGAAAAAGCGAAGCCTCGGTCCGCGCATTCTTCGGAAGCTGGCCGTGAGCGTCATCGCTCAGAAACTCGCGCGCCCTCGAGCCCGGGTGATCGAAAAAGGAAGGATAGGGAACCTTCCAGGACGCCGAGTGAAAAACGCTCGAGTCGACCGCTCGAGGTCATCGACGCCGTCCGAGACCCATCATACCTCGAAGGGAAAATCTTCGAAGGTCGCCTCGACGCCCTCGAAGCAGACCCTGTCGATGACCACAATGTCGTCGACGCCATCGACTCGGTTATCGTCGTCGACGCCGACGCCGCCGAAACCCTCGGCGCCAAAGGCTCCAGCCAAGCCACGGAAGCCAAAAAAAGAGAAGGATAAGGTTACAAAACCTATATTGCCCTCAGAGCCAGGTACTAGACCTCTTCCTCCTCCTCTCCCAGAGAAGGTTTTCAAGCCTTTCCCCAGAAAGGAGTTTTTCAAATCCCTGACCTCAATTTTTGAGGAACAGGAGAGATCTGATGAGGAGAATGTACCTTTTGGGCTGGAATACGGCACCTCAAATGTCCCAGAATGCTTGATCTCAGAGGAAAGCAGAATGAGGGATTTGGTGGCATTGACACCTCTCCTGAGAATGACTTCGGTAGACTAGATCCAGGAGAGCATGCCAGTCCATCTTACCGTCAGTTAATGACCAAGGTGGTAGATTACTTGGGATGGGCTAGACCACCAGCCCAATTCGTCCAGGACGATTTAACAGACAGATTGGACCATGGACCCACCGAAGACTGTAACGCTCACCTGACCCACAGAGGCACTGGCCTGGTTCGCACTGCTGTGACCTCTTCTAAGGTGATGCGCAGGGTTCGGAAGACGGACTGGACCGGGCCCCCAAGTCTGGCTTGTCTGGCTCGCAGAAGTATCCTTCTGTAGGCGAAAATAGGGGATTAACTGTCTGCGGGGTAATGCAATCGGCCTCCCACCTTCCCCTCTCACCCTCCTCGAAACCCTTCTGTGATTCCTTGTAGGGTCTCACCTTAGGGTCTGGAAGGACGAGCTCTCCATCCTGCTTCTGATGCAGGGGCACGTTGGTATCCAGTTACTTCACTGGATTTTCGGATTGGTGAGAACCAAACTTGCTTGGCTTCCAGGTAAGTTTTTTGATAAGAGGTTCCCATTGTGTCCATGCATTAATGTACTAATGCTAGTGTCTTTTTCCCCATAGGGGCCGGGATACGGAATGCCGGGGAACAGGCACCGACCCGAGATGAGAGGTGAAATCCTTGTAGAAATCAGGTAAGTCTTTAATGAGCTTTTTTTGGTAATGTCTTTTCATTCGCTCATTAACGCTGATGTCTCTTTTTCCCCTTAGAGGCCGGGGTCCGGAAATGCCAGGATGCGGCGCGGACCCGAAATGAAGAGGGAATGAATCAACAGGTAAGTCTTAACATGGCGATTTAGCTTTCCTTATTCCCTTCTCTCTCTCACCTTTTGTTCTGGTCTTTTTCTCCCTAGGCGCTGGGGCGTGACTGCGAATCCGGATGATCGCTGCTGAACATGGAGGCGCCCTGTAAAGGTGAGTGGAATGCGGCGCTGCAGCAATCGACACGATGAGCTTTTTAATAAAAGTCTTCCTTTTCAGGATTGTCGGCGAGATGTCTCCGGGATGCGGATTTAGCAGGTAAGGACTTTTCCTTCTTCTGTTCTCTTCTTCTCTTCCTTTGCAGGTGATCCAGGAGGCTGGCAGGCGGGGCAGAAGTCAGGATGCAGGAGCAGACACGGTGAGCGTCCAGCTGCTAGATGCAGAACAACGCGAAGCACGTGTGGCTGTTCGGGTGGGGTTTAAATAGCCTTGGAAGAAGTTCCAGGTATGTATCCTTCCTCCAATCAGGTATGTATCCTTCCCCGACCACGCCCGGATGGTAAATTAGTCCCACAAGTAAAGTAGTTCCTTTCAGGCATCAAGGAGGCCGGGATCCTGCAGCATGGTCTGCATCAGGTAAGTGCACCCAAGCACTCCCATAATGAGCCTGGCGCCTATGGCGCCAGGACTGATGTCTTTTATGAGCCTGGCGCCATAGGCGCCAGGACACTGTCCAAAGGGCCCCTATATGGGGTTGCTGGGTCCTTCCTTGGGGACTGGATGTCCGCTTTCAGGGACGCAGGGCTTGAACCGGCTCCCCGGGAGCGGGCATCATGACAAAGACCCAGTACTACCCTTTCATGTAGCCCTGCAAAATAGGGTGGCCAAGAATTGGGAAACTCCGGATTCTATTGCTCCGGTTAATAAATCCCTCACCTTAATACCGCCCGGCCAGTAGCGACCCCGGCAATCTGTCCAAACACCCAACTTCCGAGAGTCTGGTCATACAGGCAGCCACAGCTTCTAACAAACTTGCATACCCGTCTATCCCTCCAGACAGGGACGATAAGCGTGTGGATGGTTGGGCACGGAAGGTATTTTCAGCCGGAAGCATGGCATTAAAATCTGCCAACTCCACATGTGCCTTGGCAAAATTTTCGTACACTATTTGGGAGTGCATTGCAATGGCGGCGGAGCACGTACCAGAAGGGGAAGAAAGGGAAGGGTTCATCGTTAGAGATGGAAAGGAAGCCATGCAGGAATCCCTTCAATCTGGATTGGACACTGCAGATAGTGTAAGCAGGTCCATGGGCACTAGCACGGTAATGCGCAGATTTGCGTGGTTACGGAAGTCGGGTTTCGCACCGGACGTACAGAACTGCCTTCTGAACATGCCTTTTGACGGGTCTCACCTTTTTGGCAACAAGGCTGACGAGAGCCTTGAGAGGTTGCAGACCTCAAAAGCAGCTACCAAATCTTTAGGAGCTGCTATTAGGCAACCTCAGACTTTTCGCGCGCAAGGACAGTCAGAGGGGACAATCCTATTGTTACTACACCTCATATGGAAAGGCGAGAGGAATGGCCAGTCGAAGGGGCCAGAAAAAGGCCACTCGTGGTGGGCGAGGAAAACGTGCTAAACCAGCTCCAGCTGCAGCCTCTCTGCCATCAGCGGCTGCAACATCCGCAAAACAAAACCGCTTTGAGGACTTGCATCACAAAACACCTGTAGGGGGCAGGCTGTCACAGCATCTGCAAGAATGGCGAGCCATTACTTCAGATGTTTGGGCTCTAGAAATAATAGCCCAAGGTTACTGCCTTCCTTTTCTAACGCAACCTCAAAGCAATCCACCAGGGAGACACCCGTTGAAGTCTTCAAGCCCGCTCCTACAGCAGGAAGTTTTAACCCTGCTGGAGAAAGGTGCTATAGAACCAGTATCTGCAGCGGAGAGGGACAAGGGATGGTACTCCCCGTGTATTTTGATCCCCAAAAAGGACGGAGGACTGAGACCCATCTTGGACTTAAGAAACTTGAACAAGTTCCTCAGAAAGGACAAGTTCAAGATGGTTACCCTTTCTCAGATCCTTCAGGCCCTTCAACTTCAGGACTGGTTGGTGTCATTGGACCTCCAGGATGCTTATTTTCATGTGCCGATTCATCTCAAACACAGAAAATACCTGAGGTTCGTAGTTGGCGACTCACATTATCAGTTTCGAGTCCTGCCTTTCGGGTTGACCTCCGCCCGAGGGTCTTCACCAAGTTAATGGTAGTAGTGGCAGCGCACCTCAGGAGAGGGGGGATTCATGTCTACCCCTACCTGGACGATTGGTTGATCAGAGCGCGTTCTGCCGAGCAAGCACTGGATCATCTGAAAGTCACCTGCCACTTCCTCCACAAAATGGGCTTCTCCCTCAATTTCAAGAAGTCACAGATCACACCTTCCCAACAGCTTCAGTACATAGGAGCTGTATTAGACACGTCCCTGGGAAAAAGCTCGCCTCCCAAGTCGAGGGCTCAAGACATTCTTCAGATGGTTTCCAAATTCCAAAATGCCCAAAATCTCCAGGCTTACGACTTTTTAAGGTTGCTCGGCCTCATGGCATCCTGTGTCTTTCTGGTGCCAGAGGCACGCTTGAGGATGAGATCTCTTCAATGGGCCCTAAAGACTCAGTGGTCCCAGTTCTCGGGTCAAATGACGGATCTTCTTCAGATTCCGAACAAGGTCAGACAAGACCTTCTATGGTGGACCTGTACAGAGAACATCCTAAAAGGAGAACCTTTTTGGCAACCATGGCCGGAGATCACAGTAGGTACGGGCGCCTCACTCCTGGGGTGGGGAGCTCATGCCAACGATTTGACAATCAACGGTCGTTGGTCTCCATCGGAGTCCAAACTACATATCAACCTTTTAGAGCTGAGGGCAATCAGACTAGCGCTGAAGGCCTTCCTGCCATCTGTCAGGGGAAAGAATGTCCTGATAATGACGGACAACACAGTGGCCATGCACTACCTAAACAAAAGAGGAGGTGTGGGGTCACTACCCCTGTGCAGAGAGACAATGCAGCTGTGGTATTGGGCGATTCAGGAAGGAATCTCTTTAACGGCAATTCATCTAGCCGGGGAAGAGAATATGACGGCAGATGCTCTGAGCAGGCAGAGCACGGTATCCCACGAATGGGAACTGGCTCAGGAAGTCATTCAAGAGATCTTCGCCCTTTGGGGAACCCCTCAAGTAGACCTGTTTGCAACCGGAATCAACCGAAAATGCGAAAGGTATTGCTCAAGGGAATTTCCCCCTAGAGGAGCCCTGGGGGATGCGTTCGAGGTGAAGTGGAATTTCCCTCTATTGTACGCATTCCCTCCGATTCCCGTCATTCCTCAGGTCATCAGGAAGCTGAGAAGGTTTCGGAGCCGCATGATCCTAATTGCCCCGGATTGGGCCAGGAGAACGTGGTACCCGGACCTTCTAGACATGTCCATCTGTCCCCCAGTACGTCTTCCTCAGAGAGAGAACCTTCTCTCTCAAATGGAGGGTCACGTTCTCCATCCAGAGGTCAAAATGCTCAACCTTCATGCTTGGTATCTGAAAGGCTGAGATACAGGGATTGGAACCTTCCAGATGATGTTATGGAGGTGTTGCTTTCGGCAAGAAGGCCAGCAACAAAGTCTCTATACCGTTGGAAAAAGTTTTGCAACTGGTGCAGAGAAAAGAATGTAGATCCTTTCCTATGTTCTATTCCGGAAGTATTATCTTTCCTTCTGACCCTAGCACACAGAGGTATGAATATCGGAACAATAAAAGGTTACCTTGCGGCACTTTCCATTTTCAAGCGCTCATCGGAAGAATGCACCTACTTCAAAATTCCTTTTATAATACAATTCTTAAAAGGACTCGCTAATGTGTTTCCTCCTCACCCATTTCAAGTACCGATCTGGGATCTAAATTTAGTCCTAAAATTCTTATTGTGTGCTCCTTTTGAGCCTATGCACACGTGTCCATTAAGATTACCAACGTGGAAAACAGTCTTCTTGGTTGCTCTAACATCAGCAAGAGTGAGCAAATTGCAGGCACGGTCTTCTGGGCCACCCTATACTGTGTTCCATAAGGACAGAGTTGTGTTGAGGGTAAAACCATCATTTTTACCGTAAGTAATATCTGATTTTCATTTAAGTCAGAAAATTGTCTTACCCGCATTCTATCCTCCACCCCATCCTTCGAAGGAGGAGGAAAGATTACACAGGTTGGATCCGAAAAGAGCTTTAAGCTTTTACATCTCTAGACTTTCCAGACTGAGAGTGGAAAACCAGCTGTTTTTAGGTTATACAGGAAGGAAACTGGGTCAATCAGTGACAAAACAGACAATTTCACGCTGGATTGTGCTTTGCATTTCAGAATGCTACAGACTAGCTCAAAAAGACCCTCCGGAAGGGTTAAGTGCTCATTCCACCAGAGGCATCGCCTCCTCCACGGCCCTTCAAAGAGGTGTTCCAATAAGATCCATTTGCGAAGCAACAACTTGGTCTTCGCTACACACCTTCTCAAAATTCGATAACCTGGATGCTTCCCAGTCTAGGAAGCTAACTTTTGGAAAAGCAGTACTATACTCCGCCATCTAAGAGTATCGAAAAATCTACCCCCTCCTCCAGAGGAATTGTCCATACTGCTTTGGGAGTCTATCTGAGATGATGAATACGTTGGAGGACACAATCCACTCGAAGAACAAGTTACTTACCAACTGGTAACGTTCCTTCGATTGGATGTTCCTCCAGCGTATTCCTCATCGCCCTCCCAGCCTACCCCTCTGTCGATTCTTCCGGGTTATTGCCATCTCAAATCTCGCAAGGCTCATACCTGTCTGCCGGCACAATCTACACAGTACAAGATCAAAGATAAAAAGGGGAAAAACAGAACTGAGGCCAACGGGCGCCGCGCATGCTACTTATACACCCGATGACGTCACCCTCGACGGAGGCCTTCGAGGAACCATCGATTCGACGACATCGACACACAGCGCCCTCTGCCGAAAAAATTTCTTAAGAACAGCAAAGCTGGATGGAATACATTTTTCCGAAGAGCAGCAAAGCTGGATGGAATACATCTAAGATGAGGAATACGTTGGCAGAACATCCAATCGAAAGAACCGTACCAGTTGGTAAATAACTTGTTCTTTTTATAAAACTACAGTGTGTAAGTGTATAGACTATAGGTGTGTGCTGAGGTCTTTGTACTTACCCACAGCCCTTCTTCCTCCTAGACTAAGCCTGGCTGCTTGAACTTAACTGCCAAACCTATTGGGTACTTCAAACCGAGCCTAAGAGTTTGTGCCCTGTACAACTAAGAGTGAGTCTTCTGAAGTCCTACCATAGGTGAACTTTAGTAAAACTCCCTAACAGTAACACTGGGGCAGCAATGGCTCTCTCAATCTGCACGTGGAATTGATTTGGGAATGGCGAATTACCAGTGTGATAAAAGCTGGGCCTGAGCTGCTAAATATGAACACTCAAAATCCGGTAAAGCAAGCCTAAACTTTATGAGGGGAACAGACAGTGTGTCCCTGCTAGCCCTTGCCCGACCAGATGAAACCCATGAGGATACCTTTCAGTTTTTCAAAGAAGGACCGAGGTAGCATGAGCTGTATATTGAAGAATAAGTAGAGAAACCTGGGGATTATTACCATTTTTATGAGGGCGATCCTCCTAAACAATGATAGCAGAGGATTATCCATATGAAGACGGTTTCCTTGACCCTGTCCATTGCTAGTCCATACTTTTTCTGAAACAAAATCTCAGGGTCTCTGGTTACTTCAGTCCCTAGATACCTGGTATGGAACTCATGCCACTAACATCCCAACCAAACTATTAATTTGGAGGTCCCTTCAGTTAGAGGAAATAGCCTTGATTTGAATGCATTGACTGAGTTAAAAGTAAGCACTAAACTATTGAACATCTTGAATCACTGGCTTCAGGCTACTGTGTCAGGGGTCGCCTCAGGACTCACCAATACAAAATTACAAAAATAGTTTAAAAAAAAGAGTGTATGCAGTCAAATAGTAACACAGGTTTATTCAGGGCCCAGCCACAACTGGGACAGCTATATTCAAACAGATCGCGGAACAGAATTGTGAGAAAAGGCGCTGTCAAAGAAACGCCCCAAAATCTAAAACTTTTATAACAATCGAGCTAATGAACATGACTAATTTTGCAACATGAAAAAACCTTCCCACATCAAACTGATTGGTGTTCGCACATTATTCCCTTATAGAAAAACATACATTATGTTCTGTAATTGGGTCCACAAACCTTCCCACACTGCCCTTAATTATAATTTATTTGTGTTGTCACAATACAACCCCCACTTCCCACATTATAATGATGAGTCAGTGAAACATTTGAGATGACCAGCAGAACATTATTCATCTGTCCTGGTCATCTCATCTACGTTCTCATGAGAAACTCTCTACTATGGCACTGTCAGAGCTTTGAACCACAGACATACTGCTACACAAATGTTGCATATTAAGAACTCTTCAACCTTCTTCCCAGGCGAAACGTACTAAGGGGCAATTTGAAACCGCTGTGGTTCTTTTGACTCCATCTAAGAATCACGTTTTGCAGATCATTTTGAATTATAAGATGCTCATCTCTTCCTTGCCTGTTGGTGGGACTAATGGGTTCTAATCTGTGACCTCAAAAAATAACTATTTTTAGCTTCTCATCATACCAGCCTGGCATAGTGCGACCTGCAGTGTGTTTCCGGCCACTGCGGCTTCAGTGCAGACTTAATAAAAAAGCTCACACACGTTTTCTGCAAAAGCATGCTCTAAGGCCTATTTACCACGTTTCAGCCAACCCCTAAGTTTGGTTATACTTACCTGTGCCCCTACACTTCTTTTATATGCAAGTTCTTTTTATTTTGGGCTGGACTTGTATAACGATTAAACAGATCCCCTTTGACAGTGCTACTCTCACAATTGCTAAGTGCGTACCTTTTCACCGCGCAGGACTTTCCCCTTTTATTGATATATCAATAGCAAACTCTTTGTGTGCCTCCCGTTCCCCTACTGCTACTTTATCAATGTGAATCCAATTTGTTTCCAATCTTGTCATGACTCTCCAAATCTCTTCCCAACCATCCAGAGTGTCCCCCAAATTGTTGATGGTTTTCTATATCTGCTGGCTGTGTAAAGACCCACCCATCAGGATACCCTTCTTCATTTTCCATTACTTTATTACCACCCTTGTTTTTGTAGCCTTTTTAAACACTTAAGGGTAACATAAACTGCAAGTTTTTCTTGTTAGAGTATAATCTAAAAATGTTCTTAATGATGCATAAGGTGATGAGAATGAGCACTAACGTGGGGACAGTCACTCGAAACAGTCCGGAAAGCAAGGTGGGTACCCATGCGAAAATGCTGCCTAACCAGCTACTTGATTGCACTCCATTAGCTTTGCTGGTCATATTTTCATGGCGTGTTTGTATCTCTGTTATGGCTGCGTTCAATGTTCCACCTGAAACCTCTCCATCAGGTATCATTGTGCAACAGCTGCTCCTGAACTTTGCACACACCACTCCCTCGATAGCCGTTAGGAGGTCCAGCATGTACCTGTTCTCGAGGGCCACCAAGCGTAGCGCCCTCATCTCCTCCTTAATTGCATTCAAACCATTTGCTGTTGAATTTGCCAACTGTAGCAGCTCATATCGAGTGAGTTGTAGCCACTTTGCATTAGTGGCGGCCTGGACACCTAGGAGCAGTAGTGAGGTAAAAAATGTTGCAGCCGCAGAGAACAGTCTGAATTCATCAGGGATAGTGGGCAAGTTTTCTGTGCTTTTCTCAGAAAAATAATTATGTGCCTGCTTCTTCCTTATTGATTTTCGTTCCTCCTCTTGCTGTGCCATTTTTCCCTGCAGCACAATCTTCATGGTGGTGCTATTTCGAGGCACCACCAGTGCGGGACTCTGCAAAGTGACAAGAGCATAAACACGACTCCAGTCAGGTGGAAGCTGGGCATAAGCCTTCGATCCACAAGCCCACCATATGCCCATCACCACAACCGTCCCCTGCCTCAGCACTGCATTCCGCATACCACATACCTTGGTGCATCCAGAGTTAGTGCCCAGGTAGACAGACCCACTCAACCTGAAACAAAAAGGGAATAGTGTAAAGCTCTTGATGACAACTGGTTGATGCTTTTCCTGTAACGAAGTTAATGCATGTACATATTTTCTCCAAATTGCCCTACAACTACCATTCACCATGACAGCCATTTTTTGTTCAAAACCTACCAATACCTCAGGACGACATTGCATTATTCCTCCCTCCCATTTTTCCCCATACCTCACTGCTACCTTTACCCTCATCAGTGGCTTTGTATGACACCAGGGTATGCTTTGCCCTTCCTCACTTGTGCACCATAATTTCTTGTGGTCTCTTACTTGTAATTCCCCTTTTTTAGGACCTTCTGTCACATATTCTACTATATGCCCGGTTTCCTCATTTTCAATCATTTTTGTTAATTTCACAAAATTGTCTTCATAAACCTATTCCCCTTCATCCACCCACTGAGCGGTTACCCTTTCTCGGTGGAATAACCTAGTTTTGCAGAGTGACTGGTGCTTCAGGCATCCTACTTCCTCATAAGGCGCAGCTTGGCGTAGAAAAGGTGTGGGTGCTCTTATCACGTGTGGGATGAGAAAACAGACATAGCAAGTGCCATTCGCCCGTTCTTTCCCCAGACTTAACATTTAATCGTACCAAACATTTCCAATTGACAAATCTGGCTCTTCTTCAGTGCTGTGATGAAAACCTTCCTCATTCATTAAATTCCTTTTTTTCCTATTCATATTTTCATTCAGTTGTGTTCCACACTTTTCTCTTAAAACCCAATAGACCAAAAGTATTAATCCTACACTAAAACATATTATTCTATTCTTTTCTATTCTATTGATTTTTTGTTATGTGCCAACTCCCCCGCAGGCCTCAAAGCACTGACAAACAATACAGACATAAAACCTTGAAAAAGCAGTGGATAGCCATACGATATCTGTCAGGGCTGGAGAGACAGAGGAAGGAGTGAAGTTTATAATCCTCCGCCAACAAACAAATGGGTTTTCAGTGCTTTTTTTTTTTTAACTATGCAAGCAAAGGAAGCTGCCTGATTAGTAAGGATAGGCTGTTCCAAAGCCCTGGGCCCCAGGTCTCCAAACCTCTTAAGTTTAATGGGCAGTTGCAGGAGTAAAGTCTTGTTGTTAGACCGCAGGGTTCGCCTACAAGGAAGTCTGCTAATCCGCGATTTTACAGTAGTTAGGAGCACTACCTGCGAGGCATTTATACACCAGGCAGGAAGCTTTAAAATGGATCCTTTGCTGGACCGGTAACCAGTGTAATTTCCTCCGGGCATCCGAGACGTGGTTTCGCCGTCCGATGCCACATACGGCTCTAACAGCCCCATTCTGGATAACTTGCAGTTTCTTAACATTTGCTTGTGTAGTACCAACCAGGAGCCCGTTGCAATAATTGAGCCTGCAATTCATGGTTGCTGAGGCTAACCGAGCCCTGTTTCCTTCTGACAGGTATGGCTGAATCTGCCACAAGAGCTGGGTCATGTACGTACAATTAGAGGTTACGTGAGAAACATGTTTCTTGAAACCAAGGTGTCAGTCAAAGACCACTCCCAGGGTTTTAACCTGACTGGAAATCTGAATTCTGGCCTCTCCAATCAGGAAGGCCTCGTATTGTGGGCCCAGTGACTTAAGCTTAGCTGGACTGCCAATATTTAGGATCTCCGTTTTTTTGTCATTTAATGCCATGGAGTTTTTTCCATCCAGTCTTTGATGGTATCAAAAACCTGACTAATCAGTCACGAATTTGCCTCATAGGAGCCTGAAAGTTCCCGAATGATCTGGGTGTCGGCAGCGTATTTTGCATATTTAATAGCCAAGCTGTTCAAGAGATCGAAAATAGGCTTGGATTAGATGTTATAAAGCAATGACGACACGCTGGACCCCTATGGAACACCACAACAAAGGAGGACTTTTTGAGATTTAAAGTCCCCCAGCGCTACTTTGGCTCTTCTTGGATCCAGAAAGGATCTGAACCACTTAGCAGATAACTTGGGAGCTCTTCCCAACCTCGGTTAGCCTGTCCGCCAGCTTGTCATGATCTACCAGATCAAATGTGGTGACAGGTCTAACAGCAGCAACATAGCTAGACTGCCTTGGTCGACAAGGGCAGATCTAATTTCCACCAAGGCTGTTTCTGTTCCATGTTTTTTTCTGAAACCGGACTGGCCGTTAGACAGAAGGTCCCTTTCTTCAACAAAGGCATTGTACTGAGTACAGGCAACTGTGTCAATGATTTTCAACAGGAAAGGGACATTAGTTATCGGGTGGTAATTCAAAGGATCCTGGGGATCTAGGCCTTCTTTTTTTAATAAGGGAGTGATCCAGGTCTCTTTTATGCAATCTGGAACCTCCCCTCCTGAAAGGACAGGTTCATAAGGCATGTCGCTGAAGTGGCAATAGTAGAAAAGTATTCCTTAAACAGTGTCCGGGGAAATGCATCCCCTTTGCATTGAGTGGGCTTTCTATTCGCAACCATGGATGTCAATTCTGAGACTGAGACCTGCTTAAACAAGAAAGAATCGGTCTCAATATATTTGTCTGAGTCAAGATTCCCAGTATCCATACTCGCCGGCTGAGCGGTATGGGTATTAATAAGGATGCTTTCTTGGTGTTGTCTGACCTTTAGAGCCATGCTGTCATGGATCTCCTGACACCAATCGTCATCCACAACTAGCCGAGGCTCTTAGATTTTCCCTTTTAGCTCATTCAAACTATTCTGAAAAGCTCTCTAGTGCTTGATTTTGCTCCAAGAATGCACTCTTCCAGCTTAGCTTTTTTTGCTGCCAGGATGGCATCTTTATAGTGCTTAGCTGCTTCTTTATATAGAGCGAAGGTGTTTTTTCTGGGTTGTTTCGCCATCCTCTTTCTGCCGCCAGTTTGATCTGTCTAGTGACCAGAATATCGGGGGTGGGGGTGGGCACTGAGTGGCGGTAGGGTGTACTTCTTTCCGTATTGAGTATTTCAGAGGTTGTAACTTGCCATTTGCAGCATTTGAAATATCTTGCAAGTGAGCAGTGGAGGATTCCGTGACTCCTGACCCTTAATATTCTCCAATTGGGGTGAGACAATGGATTTGAAAGCCTCTTTAGAAATGTTGCGGGTACCTCTGTGCAAACTAGGTAAAGGGCACTTGCGCACATTATCTGCAACATGACTAAGTAGCATAATTGAAAAGAGAACATTATGATGGTTTGACCAGCAGCACATATTTATGTCTATTGTCATAATGGGCTGATTTTTGGAAAAGACCCAGTCAAGTATGTTACCTGCCTCGTGAGTAGGGGCAGTAACATGCTGTTTAAGCCCTACACCCTCCAGAAGGTTCTGGATTAATATCACACTCCAAAACACTGAAAACTTCCTTTTTGTCTTCATTAAAACATTTTCATCATTTTCTTTTGCTTGTTTGTGATCTAGTCTAAAGACAGAAAAAAACCATAAAGAAATCTCCCTTATACATCCCAACATGTTGTGCTTGGGGAAACGGAGCTCTTATCTTTGCGCATGTCTGTATGGACCCATCTTCGCCACCCTTCGATTTTCACCACTGTACCACCACTGTAGGTGTCGAATAGATCACAGTATGTGGGACGGTGAAGCGCTCCTCCTTCCATTTGCGAACGTGATTCTTGATGAATATCTTCTTCCCCGGGTAAAGAGGCGCTGCTTGTGGAAATTGTCCCGATTGTCCGGTTCGAGTTTTTGGCCTCGTCTTCAAGGATATGTATCGAAGGGATTTTGTGTGTTCTTAGAGATACATATCAAATTCTTCCCCCAGAATGCAAGAAGAAGAATGTGCACCAGAGATTGTACGTGACGGCGGAATAGGCAAATACATTCTCCGCCCTGTAACAATCTCATGAGGAGTCAAGTGATGATCTCTTCCAGGGGTATTGCGCAGGTATATCCTCAGGAGTGTTGTTATTTACTTAATTAAATCATTAGTAAAATGCTGGCCATTGTCAGAACAAATTTCATCTGGAATCCCCCCACCTTCGGAACACCTCCCTCACAAGACATTTGACCGCAGAGCGGCAGTCATTATGGGCACAAGGACCAGCTTCAAGCCAATGTGAGAATGGACACACCACTACAAGAAAGTACCTGTAAGAGCTACATCTCTTTTGCATATCAACATAGTCAATATGCAAGTGCCGGGAAGGGTCCTTCTGTTCGTGGCAATGTTCCCTGCACAACTCCCAAAGTGTGACCTGGCAAATACTTCTGGCATATCATCACAAACTCTACAACATTCTCATACAAATTTAGTACAACCCAGTCTTCACTTATCCCTGCAGCCACATGCTCTTTCGATAAGTGGGCAGGGTAGTGAAACTGTTCCAATGCCACCCGCAACAATTTCTTTGGCATGACCACTTTTCCTGTGCTATCATGCCACCATACCAAATCAGTTGGGGATAAAGAACAACCTCTCCTCTAACACAATTCTTAATCATCATCTGTTGCATCTCCCTGCAACTCAATTAGCTACATTATTGGGGTTACATTAAAGTTTTCTGGTAATCCATCTTTCTCCAGCATTGGATCTTAAATAGATTCAGATGCTTGAATATTCCCCGTCGTCAGACTGGGAATCCTCGGTGATGAAATAATTATTAAAAACATTTTTTTTAATATACATACATTGCTACATAGGAATGCATGAACATAGTCCATTATGGCCTATGAGCCATTCCATTATTTAGTCCCTCCACCTCACTTTGGTCCTTTATGACCCCAGCCAATGAGGTGGCAGGGCTTAAGCTCTGCCCCAGTCAGCCATCTTCAGATTGTTCGCCGCAGTCTAATTGACACAGGGAATCCTCAAGCTAGCTCTCTGAGCTTTTTCGATTTTTCTTCTATTTCCACAGTAGTTTATATTTTTAATATACTCTACCACATTCCCCTGGCTACGGACTATCTCCACGGGTTTTTGGGGTTTTCAAAAAACTTTATTTAGACCAGAATTCGTCGAGTGAACTCAGATGGCTAAACTTCAGGCTATCAAGAAGCCTTCCCTATTCAGGGATTGCAAGAGGTGCAGGAGAAAGGTGGTTTACATGAAAGACCCCCATGATCACTGCATATACTGTCTATATCCTCATGACATCCAGAAATGTCACATTTGCAAGTCTTTTTCGACTAAAACCCTACAAGACAGACATAGAATACTTCTTCTGCATTTGGAAACCAAGGGACTTTCTTCTGATGAGGAATCTGCAATGACGGCCCCTGTTGACTCCAGCAAATCATCTGAGAGGCAAACTTCTAAAAGAAGGGCCTCTTCAGTGGAAAGGAGTTCCTCTCCCACTCCCAAGAGTAAGAGGAAGCTGGCAATTATACCTTTCCTTCCTCCCCTGGACTCTACAAGCCATAAAATGAAGCATTCTACGGCAAAAACTACCTCCAAAGTTAAGGAGGAGTTTGCAAAAAACCAGGGGGCGGAGGGCAGTTGTCCACGGAGAAGCAGTCTACAAGCGGCAGTAAAGATAGAGGCCCGTCCTCCACCAAGCCGTCGCCGAAACCCTCATCGACAACCACCACACGACAAACTGCATCATCCACGACTAAGTCCTCGTCGGCGAGTTTATCATCCACGAAGCAATCCTCGACGAAGGAAGCTCATCACTCGTCCACGAGACATTCGTCCACGAAGCACTCGTCAACGGATAAGGGCAAGCTACCGTCCACAAAATCTTCATCCACGGAACCCACCGTCGATGAGGCAGTCGTACACGAAATCTTCGACCACGGCTCCATCGACGGCACCGCAAGCCTCTTTACCGACAGAAGAATTAGGGCCCAAAACGCCCCTCGCTGACACTACTGTTACGCCATCCAATGAAGACAGTCTTCCTGAGTCTATGGAAGCGCCGCCTCAGTTTGTAGATGCTCTTGAACCACAGGGAACACAATTATCTCCCTTAGGAGAAATACCAGGGCTACCTGACGTCATCCTACAGGAGGAGTTTTCAGACACTAGTTTGTTAAAGAACAGCATTGTCTTACACCTAAGGAACACAGCCCTCCTTGGCAACCTATTACAGAGGTGCCTGCTGATCCTTATGACCCTGTACTCATGTTATCAATGCAAAGGATCATTGAGGAGTTCATCAGACGTCAAAATAAAAAGGGCAAGTCAGCTGTACCGAGGGAGCCAAGCCTCCCGCAGAGGGAATTTTCACCTCGACAAAGCACGCATAGACATTCGCCTTCCAGGTGTAGGCCACAGAAAAGAGTGCGTTCACCGGAGCCACAGCTCAGGTCTAGGAGCTTCACCGACAAGGGTCCCTTCTCCAGCATTGTCACATAGGACAAGATCTCCAGCTAGAGAGCCAACGATTGTGCCATCCTCTGTTTCGGTCGCAGACTGGCAGGAGATCACTCAAGAGCCTGATACTAGCGAATGGGACGATTACATTGGTGAAAAGCCCAGAAAGAAAGATTCTCCGGGTGGCTCTTCACCGCCGGATGATCTAGTATCTTTTCATACTATCATCGGCAAAGCAGCAGAATTGTTCCAGTTACAGGTCACATCGGAGGAGAAGAGGTTGGTGCTTTATGAGCACAGGGTCAAAAGTAGGAGAACTGTTACTACCATTCCTCTACTTGACACCATTTGGGAGTCTGGAGCCAAGATATTGGCCACACCCTTATCCACTCCGGCTCTAGTTTCCAGGTCTGAGAAAAAATACAAGGCTCCTGAGTCTGCACCGCTTTGTCTACGAGGTCATACAAAACCAGACTCGGTCATCACAGTAGCAGCTAGGAAAATGTTGACCAATTCAGCGTCACCTCTATTTTCATTTTCAAATTTGTTTATTGGCATTTAACATAACTGGGTGACACATGTCGAATCATATATGGCATACAATGCGCAGCCTTCGGTGTTATATAATGGTTAACGAAAGACAAAAGAAAAAAGGGGGGGGAGAAGGAGAGAGAGAAAAGAAAAGGGAGGGAGAGAGGGCAAACAAAAATTGCAAACGTTAACGTGGTAACATTAACTGTCTCCTTATCTAATCTTCATCATCCAGGTTCAAGGTCTTCAGCGGGCGTGTTGTGGGGTGGGGGGGGGGGCGGTTGCCTAAGTTTAGCCATTGCCTTGGGTGTTCAGGGGCCACCCCAGCGGGTTTCTGTGTGCCGGCAGTCCAATGTGATCCACTCAATATATGCTCATGGGGGTTTATCATCTGAGGGGTAGATTATAGTGGTGATCATCTCCCTCCATGCCTCCAGGGTGGGGCTTGATTCGTCGGTTGATCTAGTGACGCTGTCCTCCCATGCCCTTGTCTCTGCGTTAACCCATCTTACAAGTTCGTTATAACAGGCGTTATGTCTGGGTCCTGCTGGTTTTTTCCAGGACATGGCGATGTGTCTTTTTGCCACAATGCACAGCAAGTCCATTAGTTTCACCCGATGTTTAAGTTTGGCCGGTCTGGGGTATGTCCATAGGAGGCATTCCTCAGGAGACCATCTGTAGCTGGAAGTGCACGCTTTCTCGTAAGTCTGCTTCACTTTAGCCCATAAGGATTGTACTGTGTTGCATTCCCAAAACATATGTATGAGGTCTGCCCTGTCCTTTTTGCACCATGGGCAGTTAGGGTTCGCTTGCCCATTGAATGCCATTAGCCTGTGTGGGGTTAGATATGTCCGATGGAGGACATTTAATTGTATAAGGCGAAATCTGTGATTTCTGGACACGGCCTTGGGAAATGCTAGCGCCCTGTCCCATTCTCCATCCGACAGTTCTCGGCCAGTGTCCGCTTCCCACTTGTTTTTCAGCGTCCCTCCTTTTGGGTTAGGATTATCATTGAGGTGTCTGTATATTTGGGGGACCAGTTTCTGTCCCTCGCCTAAGTTATACAGTAGGGTAGTGAAAGCGTCGGACTCGGGTTCTTCTGGCCAGGTGTCCCACTTATGTCGAGCTAGTTCACGTATTTTACGGTACCACAAGTAATGACTAGTGGGTATCCCATCCGTGTCCTGCAGTGAGCTAAACTCTCTGAAGGAGCCCTCGTCATATAGGTCTCCCCACATGTAAACCCCTTTCCTTTCCCAGGCCCTGAGGTGTAGCAAGTCAGAGTTTGTTTTACATAGGTCCCAGATCATTGGTATTTCCGGGGAGTATAGGTGTGTTGGGTGCCTTAATGACTTCGTTCTTTGCCAGATTTGTTTTCCCAGAGTGGCTATGAAGGGTTCGTTTCTCAGTAAGTGACTTGGCGCCCAAATAAGTTCTTTTAGTTGCAGTGGAGAGATCAGGGACTGTAGCAAGGGGGTCTCAGATGTGGTGTCGTCGGCCAACCATTTGGACACAAAGCTAAGTTGGGCTGCTAAATAGTATTTCTCGAAATGCGGGAGTTGAATTCCTCCTTGGGCATATGACAAGACTAATGTGGAATGTGCTATTTTACGCCTACCCTGCCCCCAGATGAATTCTCGAATTAATGACTCTAGTAGTCGGAAGAATGGGTTCTTAATGAAATATTGTACATTTTGGAATCCATACAGGAGCCTGGGGAGGATTATCATTTTAGTTATCGAGACTCTCCCCATTGGTGACAGTGGGAGTTTTGCCCAAAAGGCCATTGATCTGCGTAACTTGCGTATTACAGCTATTGTGTTATGTTCGTGCATTAATTGAGGGGTGTGCATAATCTGAATGCCTAGGTAGCGAAACTTGGCGGTCTGCCAGTGTATTCCCAACGGTGGGAGCTCCTTCGCGCTTCTGTCTTTAAGGCAGGCTAGTGGAAATAAGCAGGACTTTGCTCTGTTAAATTGTATGCCTGATACTTTGGAAAAATTGTCTAGGACTTCGAGCATGGTTGGGACGTTGAGATGCGGGTCTCTAACGTACAGTAGAACATCATCGGCATAGAGGGAGATGATGTGATCGATTTCTCCTATTCTTATTCCGGCATCAAAGAATTGCTTCCGGAAGTAAACAGCAATGGGTTCCAGCCCCAGAATGTAAAGCATGGGAGATAGCGGGCAGCCCTGCCGGGTGCCTCTGCATATGTCCCAAACTTCTGATACGTGTCTCCCGGTCTTTACTCTTGCTCGTGGTTTGGTGCACAGTATGCAGATCCACCTAATGAATCTCGGGCCAAATCCAAATTCCTTCAGGACCGCAAGCAGCCACTCCCAGAATATGGAGTCGAACGCCTTAATGGCGTCAAGTGATAGCAGGGCATAGGGTTCAGTGCTTGTGTCTGTTTGTTGGATGATGTGCTGAAGTCTGCGTAAATTCATGGTCGTGTTCCTGCCTGGCACAAACCCGCATTGGTCTATGTGCACAACATCCCCTATCAGCCTGGACAACCTCTGGGCTAGGATTGTGGTCAGCAGTTTGACATCGTAATTAAGCATGGCTAACGGGCGATATGAATCACAATGCTCAGCCGGCTTGTTCTGTTTGAGGACTGAGATCACTAGGGTTTCCCTCATGCTGTTAGGTAAAATGCGTCGTTCTTATATTTCTTGGAAAACCTCATGCAAAAGTGGTATCAGGGAGGGGCCATAGGTTTTGTAAAATTCTACGGGTAACCCGTCGCTCCCGGGGGCCTTACATGTGGCTTGCAACTTAATTGCTTCGGCGATGTCTTCTGTTGTAATCTCAGCCTCTAGGGCCTCGGCTTGTGCCGAAGAGAGTCTAGGCAACCCTATCTCCTCCAAGGTGTCTGCTATCTGGTCCGCGGGGACTACAATTTCGTGTGAGTATAGTTGTGTATAATAGTTTTTAAAGGTCTCATTTATGTCCTGTTGGGTCTGATGTGTATTGCCCTGTGCGTCCTGAATCATGGTGATAGTGTACCGGGGGTACTGCAGAGCCAGGCCAGGAGCCTGCTGGGTCTATCCGCCTCTACATGCGCCCTGTTCGTTCGAGCGACGTAATCAAACTTAGCAAGTCTGTCCCAAGAGCTCGAGCATTCCTCCCGGAGCGCCCTGAGCCTGTCTTCATGCCGCTGTGGGTCTGTGGGGTCGCTACTAAGCCTCTCTATCTCTGTTTCTCCCTGGGCCAGTTCCTCCCGTAGTAATCTTCTGATGCCACCCGCTTTTGCCATGATCTCGCCCATGGTCACTATCTTTAGGGCCTCCCATACTGTGCTTACGTGATCTACGCTTCCCTTATTAAGTTCTATGTAGTCGTTGATCACATCTTGTAGTTCATCTCTGAATGCTTGGTCTCTCAGGACCTCTACTGGCATTCGCCACATGGGGATAGGAAGTCTGGTACCGGTGTGGTTCCATTCTACTGTTAAGGGGGAGTGGTCTGAGATAGTTCTCCCTAGGTATTCTGCTCCTCCCATCTGGGGTAGGTGTTCTCTGCCTATAAAGATGTAATCTAGCCTCGTGTGGAGGCCATGTGGGGATGAGTAGTACGAGTAGTTTCGGGTTTGGGGGTGGAGTTCCCTCCATATATCGGCCAGGTCTAATCTATCAATCAGCGTATTTAGCGCGGTCGTGGCAGCCATTGTGGCGGCGGGTGGTGGTAACGATCTATCCAGTGTGAGGTTGCGCACGCAGTTGAAATCACCTCCCCAGATGAAGAGACTATGTCTATAGTGCGTGGTCTTGGCGTACATGGAGGCCAGGTGGGCCGTGATGTTGTTATTAGGGAGGTACGAGTTCACTATGCATAGCTCTTGTTGTTCAATGTATCCCTGTAGTATCACATATGTACCTTCTGGGTCGCTCACAAACTTAGACGGAAAGGGAGTTGGGGGTGAATCCAGGTATATACCCCTCTAGCATATTTCGAATAGGCTGTTCCAAACCCCTGCCCGCCCCAGTGTTCCTGCAGTTTGGCCATGGTTTCCGCTGTGCAGTGCGTTTCTTGCAAAAGCACTATTCCCACCTTTTTCCTGAGCAGATATGACTTGATCCTGTTCCTACGGAGGTAAGTGCCGAGGCCCCTAACATTCCATGTCATTATTTTTATTCTTCCGACCATGCTGCTTTAGGGTGGGTTTTGCCAGTTTCCCTGTCCTGGAGGGGGGTTGCCCACATTGTAACTCCCTCTCCCGCCCACATTCCCGCTTCTGTTCCAATGTATTCTGGAGACTTACCAACTTTCGTAACTTTCATTCGGGTGAATGAATAAACCAAAACGTTTAACAGTGAACTGCCCCCAGCAGTTGCTTCCAACTTGCAGCGCTCAGGGGCTCCCGAGCCTTCTAGGCCACTCCAGGCCTTTCGACGCGGGTAGTGTGCAGGCATTTGACCCGCACTGTCCTCGTGGGGGTGGGTCAGCGGTGTACTTGCTCGTGGTTCTTTGTGCTCCTGCCCTATATTGCTGTAACATTTTTTGAGACGGCCCCTTGCGTTGTTCAATTAACCATCTTGACTCTAGTGTGGGGCCTTGTAATGGCGTTCGTGTTCTTAATGCTTGTTTCTCTTTTATCTGTTTTGCTGTGATTCCTCTCCGTTCTCCGCTAAGTTATTGTGCTCGAGCCACATGTTTGCCACCGCCGGG